>NC_138587.1:10910176-11232745 GCF_964289735.1 Phaethon aethereus
TTGACCAAGGCTATCTTCCATAAGGGCACACATTTAGATTGAAAAATTCTGAGATGGAGGATCCATTGTTTAATTGCTTCTTTGTTCATGCTCTTAGATACACAAGGTATTTAAACTTTAACTCTAATTTGGGATGAACTTCCTGACTTTCACTATTCACACACATTTCCACATTAAGCCAACCTTTAGTAAACAGTATTCTTTCCCCCTTTCACTGTAACCAAGTTACTGTCTTTGTGAGTTACTTCAGTCTCAACACAAAAAATGATCAACCTGTAAAACTTCACCCAGAACAAACCCAAAAGCCCATGCTCCCCTTCATTGCTAACAACCAAAGTAATCTTATTCTGAATGCTTCATGCTTTCCCATTCCTCTTCCCCTCAACTGATAATTGGATTTTTCCTGATACAACCAGTGACCTTTCTCTTCCATTCTTTAAACATTTACGAATGAGCCTTTATGCCACATCAAAGCATGTGCATCAGAGACAGATTTATTAAACACATACTACCAAAATCCTAATGATCCCATCATTTCTTAGAAACTTCTGAGTATCTCAGCACCACCAGAATATGAAGAACAATGCTTACTTAAGCAAACACAAAAGAACTCAGCTTCTTTTGAGCATTTACAAACACCTTGTGTCTACATTAAAACACATAACTGAGAACAATACCAGAAAAACAAGATCAAAATTATCATTGTGTATTCTTTTGTAATGATAAAGGAAACGAGAAGAAAGAAGAGGTTGGGAAGAAGAATATCAGGCTAACTCCATGGAATTTTCAGCCAAATCTAGCAACAAGGAGACAGTACTCAGCTTAACAAGAAGGTAAGGATTAAAAGCAAAATTATTTTGAATTTTACAATTTAGATTGGCATAATTCTTATAAAAATAACATTCACGTAGTGTTTCATACATCAAGCTTGAAGAGGTTCAAAAACACTGAATGATAAAAACATGAGAATTCAAGAAACTTTATTTTCAAAACTTTAAGCAATTTTTGACAGCAGCAACCCTTCCTGCAAATAACGGCATCATGTATTTCACTTGTAAAAGGACACCACAGATGCAAGAAGTTTGTATCACCTTGAAGGGAGACAGGCATTTAGAACAGAGATCCATTCTGGTTTATTAAGCAAACACATGCAACTCCTTGAACTGAAAAAATTCATACATTTTGCCCAGTTCTTAACGCTTCCATGTGGGCCTGCCTGTGGTCACCAGTGGCGACAGAATACTGCTCTACAAGTTAATTTGCCCTGCAATATTACATTCATTCTTATCTCTAGTTTATTGAGCTAGTTTAACTGTGTAGCTACTCAAAGTTGGCAAGCAAATTTGGACCTTAAGAAGCAGGAAAACTCACTTCTTATTTAGAAACACAGACAAATGCCTACCAGTTCTAAGATATTGAAGAACAAGAGGACCAAAACCAATTAGTTCAATTCCCACTTTTCAAAACATAATTTGATAAGTTTGCAGTAAAAGCACCTCATCTAGGTCATAACAGTTCAAGTAAATTATCAACTAGTCTCATATACAGATTCAGATACTTTTAATCAACACCATAGTAAGCAAATACATTTTATTTAGATAGATTTTATTTTAGGCACTGTCTTGCACACACAGTCTTTCTTCTCCACCACTTGACTACTACAGCCATTTCTTACTCATGTTTAGAATAACATTTTAATGTCTTTGAACAGAACTAACATACTACAGAAAACTCTGACATACTTCGGGTACCATAGAAAAAAAAAAATCCACTTTTCAAAGACTATGGCTTCTTTTAGAATCTTGATTATCTTATCCCATAGCAGGGTTCAGTGTCATCAAAACAGCATCAAGTTTTCCACAGTGTTAAAAATTAGAAAAAACACATAATCTTTTAAGGACAGGTAAGAGAGCACTATTATTCTGCCTCCACAAAGCTTTTAAGATTAAAATGATAGCTAGCTTTTCTTACACCAGTTACAGTTTTAACAGGTATAAAATTTCAGGTTCACTTTTATATGTTGTCAGAAGATGACTATTTTTATGCTAAAAAGATGAAATCTGACATTTCCTACTGCAGAAGATTAGCATTTTCTTTTTTCTGGCTTACCAATGAAAAACTCTGTTTATGGCTATTTTCAGGATTGCACAGACAGTATAGCCACTCCTATGGCATCCTTGTGTTTTGTCATTAGAAGGACGCAGAGAAAAGCCTGGCATCAAGGACAGCATGCTGAGCGAACAACTCGTGAAGGTCCCACATACAGCTAGATTAGCCTGTGGACAGATTCCAAAAAAATTAGATGGGGCGGAAGGGAATAATACATTTACGGTTAACCCAGCCTATTTCCTAGACTGAACACTAAAGGGCTTCTAATTCAAAGCAGTAGCGAGCGATGCACTAATAGTAACCTCTCAGACCAGCACAGCCATTAGATCACACCTTTGTCCACACTGTAGCAAGAACACAGTGAACCCAGCACACCAACCTGGTACCACTCAGTAGAGCTGGTCTCTTCAACAATAAAAAGAAATTGCTGCTTTGAAACAGGAAGTAATTCATTTTTTTGTACTCACATTTAGCATTTCCCTCCTGCACACCAATGGGCAATGTCTCGGGTCAGTTATGCATTCATTGCAGAAATTATAATGAGATGAAAAGATTTTTCTGCAAGATGATTGTATTGCAAACTCTCCATTATGTCAAAACCTCAGATGCAGCAATATTCAAGTTCAAAATGTCTCGTACCTTGGCACAGTCCCTGCTTTTACTTGGCTCATGGGAGCCAAGACCCAGTAATTGGGTAAACACAACAAAAACTGAGGTAAATTAAACCATTGTACCAGAAGAGACCAAAACTGCCCAATTTCCTCCCCGGCAGCCAAAGGCAAGTGACACCAGCAGTGGAAAGGCAGCTCAAGTTGTACATTCCATAGTTTTGCCAGAACTGACTGAGGACAGTGATCCTACTCCACTGCTCAAGAAAAATCAGAAATGTCTGCTGAACATGTGTGTATTTTCCTTGCTGTCCTGAGGCACAGACTGCATTAAGCACTAGGTAGGAACACTTAACAAGGGTTGTTTAAGATTTAACAAGTGACAGGTTCCTGGCTGTCAGATTCTTTTTTATTTACAATTGCAACTTCTAGAACTAGTCGAGTCTCCAGTTTAAATAAAGTATTTATTAGATAAGTAGTTATAAACCTTATGTCAGTATCACTCAACCTCACTCATCGTTCTCCTTTTCCTGCACCGGGGAAAAAGAAAAAAAAACTAAAAAATATCTATGAATGCCACATACATATCATAAACACTCAAAGAAAAAAAAAATCCTATAAAGGTGCTCAGCTTCCCAATTTCAAAAACATTTCATACTACCTTCAATCAGCTAACTCTGCAAAAATTAGTCACGTACGTATTTGCTAATATAAGACTGCACAGCCTTTCTTCCTCAAAGTACAGGTACGTCATTCATTTTATAAAAATTACTTTAATCATTTGCATAAATAAATCAGTACTGTACATTCTGTTGGTTAAATTCACAAATGTACCTTATATCAAACAGCACTATTGCCGTGCAGCTATACTACCACTTTTTAGTGGCTCCATTTCATTTGGTTTTCTCACTTGAAATATTAGGGATACAAATGTCAGCAAGAGAGACTGGTATGTGATAATGCTGGGAACCACTGACCTCAAACAGACTTTTTTGTTGTTGTCGTTATTATCATCATTATTTTTTAAAGACTTTCCAAAAGCGACAAAACAGGAATTTCTCCAATAGTCTTCAGTTTGCTTTGGCATTGAGATTTTCTTTGAAATATCTGATGATGGATTTTGGCTCACCATGCTTAACATATAAGAGCTCTGACTATGGTTATAGGCAGATGTTAAAACTCAGACCCACAGGTGAAAAAGTATATAATAGAAAAAGGACACCTATTTCCTTTTTTTACCCCTGCTTTCAAAACTAAACCAACAAGTGAAGTGTTTAAGCCAAAGAAGTTACAGTAAAATCATTCTCCCACTTTACAAATCAGATCTAAAAGAATGCTTTTCTTACAGCATGTGAGATGCCTTCCTTAACAGTGTACTGAAAAGTGACTGATAAAAAAGAAACAGCAAGCTTTTTAAAAGTTACACTACTTCCATAATAGTGTAAGTTATTTCTCTGTACTACGTATATGCATTGTACAGTTACATAAGACACTAAAGCTTGAAATGAACAGAAAAATTACAACAATCATTCTCCCAGCTATTGCTATTCTCACACATACTAAGAACACTAAATTCTTACAGAATGAGTAAATAAAACTCAAAAGATCAGTTCAGGGTCACAGGAAAAAAATTCAGGGACAAATGAAGAACTGGCATTCCAGGCATGAGCTCAAAGTACTAGATGCTACGACTCTGTACTGGATACCTTGAAAACTTTATTTCTCTTCCTCCACAAGCACTTTGCTTTTTACAGGGACCTGTGAACACTTCCGAGTTACAACTGGGGCAAAAAAATCCCCACATGCTGATTGTTTCTGATGCTGGATACAATTTACAGCAGCAGACTAAGTTAAGCTAATGTGCACACACAAATTTAATACAGATTTTTTGTGCAACACTCTAATCAACAATTTTTTGAAGGTTTCCTGATGAAAGATGGAGACAAATTTAAAATAGGTTGCATAAATTCAATAGTATCGTACTCAGAGTTCATAGAACATAGGCATAAAATACCAGCTTTAATAAAACAAACTAGCAGAAATCAGTGATTTCCAGAGTACTTTCCCATCGAATCACAGCACAAAATCGTCCTTTGTGAACAGACACAAAAAGAGAAACAGAATGTAAACTGTTCTTATTTAACAAGTCAATTAAGATTATCCAAACAACATGTGAGTTGACACTATAAACTATTAAAGCTGAAATACCAGAAGCAGAGTGGAGTATAAATCTGAGGCATGACTGTCTCTATGGAATGTTATATCAAGTTACGATAAGGAAGTGCTAGACTACAGCTGTCAGACTGTTTTTCTACACACCAAGACGTTAATGGACTTACATGAATATGAACCATCACAACTGTGAGAAAATTTAAAGATTCAAGTATCAACTTTTTAGAATTTCTAGTAATTCAAAAGTAATTCTATAGCAGAAACAAGACTTTCATCATCAGATATGCAATCATACATCAATAAATGCAAATCTGAACTTGTTTGTCAACAAATAAAGTAAAATAATGGGGTTTCCTGTGACTATTACCAATATAATAGTTACATATCCATGATTTCCTTCAGGATAGCCCTGCTGGACAGTGGCAAATTCCACTAACCCCTTCCAAATCTCTGCTTGATAAGGTGGGGAGCACAAGTGGGGCTACAAACTACCACAATTTTTTCAGAGGCAGTTCTGGAACCTAACAGCCCACATGTCAAGATTTCTTTCAGAAAAGCAAAACAGATAGAAAAGGACAAGAATTTTACAGGTGCCAATTTTTTTTTTCCTTCTATTCCCTACCCCCAGAAGAGGATGGAAACCCAGAACCTGGTTAGAGACAGGCAAGAGAGATTCTGACGGTGTCAACTGAAGCATGCCAGATATTCAGAGAAAGACAAAAGGTCAGGGAACACTAGGGAGGAAGCAAATTTTCAAAGGACAAACAGCAAGCATAGAGCATTAAAAAAAAAAAAAAAAAAAAGGCAGAAAAATGGAAACCATGGTCCAGGATTGTCTGTGTACACACACACTTTACTTTTCCCTAAGAGACTTTTACATCTATTAAGATGAAAAACAACAACAAAAATTACATTAATATTAAACAGTGTTTTCCTCTCTGCTGCAGGAGAGGTAAGAGAGGCATAGATACCTTTTCATTCCCCATATTTAAACACAGCTCTCATCAGTAGCAAGAGATAATAAAATATAAAAAAATATAAAAACAAAGTAGCAACACATCCTGGTCTCCAATTTAATAGATTTTTTTAATTTGGATTTTAAAATTACTGACACAAAATGGAAAAACAGTATCTGGAAACCTTGCCTTAAAGGAGCCCCTAATCCTCACTTTCAGAGATTTTTAGAATCCCTCTGATAGAAACACTGTAACAACTACTTCCAAAGGAAAAAGTTGAGTCAAGAAGCAAGTCATCTATGTCAGTTAAAAAAAAAAAAATGTTTTGTGAACTTATTAAAGCTGTTGTGCTCTTTTGGGTTGGCTCTTTCTTTAAGCAAAGAAGAAAAATCAATATGCACTCTGGAATGGACAGAATTTAAATAGCTAATAAATTCAAAAAAATTCTAAATCTTTACTTGACTCTCAAAGAAATTTGGGAGAACCTCTGGTAATAGCAGTTATTAACTAAAATGTTATAAAGAGTTTTGTTTATTTTGAATTAAAGGTATTTTAGAAAAATGTATCACTATTTCAATATTCTCATTCCATGTCTTAATTTGAACAGGCATGCATGGTACTATTTTGATTATGTTTCTCAGCAGATATTAATTCAATACCAAAAAGGACCATGACCCTGTTATGCAATGAACCCTGCTCTCAGAATTCAGGAGTTAATAGAGCCTGACTAAAGCCTAAGTGCGGGAGAATGAACGCCCATCAAGCAGCACTCCATGTTATCTGACATTGCAACAGCATGACCCACGCAGCCCCCTCCTGTTTCTTGCCGACATGTTTCAGAGATCTAGCTAAACACAGCACTTTCTCTTAGCGTTGATTTTTTTATGAGAGTAATCTATATTATGAAGATCAAAGAGATAGAAGTCAGTCATGCACTTGCTTTTACAGACATGAAATTAGACAGACAAATTCCCAGTGCTAAAGTACAATCTCAGCTGAAAGGACACGTTTCACAGTGATTAAAGATGTAACCGTATGCTGATACAACGAAGATTGTCAGGAACTGAAAGACTTGAGAATTTTTTTCAAGGATTAGAAAGACAAAATTATACATTGCACAGAAAAGGAAGGATGCTGCAAAGAGCTAGGAGGGTTGAGAAGCAACTGGCAAATCTTCAAAGTATTTTCAGAAGAGACAAGACACTGGAGGGTACAGCAGAGCAAGACACAGTAAATGAAAAAGGGAAATTTGCTTGGGCTTTGGGAGCAAGCTTAAAGAGGAAGGTATTTCAGAAATTAGGAAGCAAAGCAGCCACATTAGTAATATCACAAAAGTTTTAAGAGCCAGAATAATGTTAGGCTTACAAACCCAACATTAAGTAGGTGATAAAAAGTACAGATGCTGAACATACTTGGGAGTGACTTTCACAGGGATTCTCTGACAATGAAAAGGCCAGAAAGAGTCAAAGATGAGTATGAGAGTACAGAGTAGCAGAAACATCACATCGAAGAGAAATAACTGCCAGTTTCCTTAAAATAAGTGCTTCATACAGGAAGAGATACTTGCATCTTATGTAGGGAACCATGAGGCATTTCTCAGTCAGTAAGAAACATGGGCAACTCAGCCTCATGTCTAGGTGCAACAGCAAAGGAAAGACAGCCTCTTCCTTTTCCAAGTCTCTCGACTCTTCCCAGTCCCACTTTCAAACTTTACCTTTTTATTTACCAGACTGCGGTCCCACCAGGAATCACAGATACATTGCAGGGCGGGGGGGATTTGAATACTTCAGGGTATTTAAAGTCTTTGAAATGTAACGAAGACAAATTTTGTCTGAAAGCTTTTTGGTAGAAACTTCAGAAGTGCTGTTTAAAGCAACATTTGACAAGTACAGTTCTTTTGAAGCAACACTTTCCCATTTCAACTGATTTTTTACTATGGCTTTGATTTCTAAGACACTGAGAAAACTTAACTTCACATCATCATATCTTTTAAAACATCAAACCCTTAAGACTTTTGGCCAGATTTTTATCTTTTGATTGGTTATAAGATGCAAAGTCATTGCTCTATGTTACAAATTAACAACACCTAAACCTCTTTTGGCTTATTTGGAAAACTGTGTTTCACCAAACACACTTGGAAACCCTGGAGATCATTTCTAAATGAGTGACAAAAGATGTCATTTAACTATGTCTAGTAAGATACTCCTTTTTTATTATTTCCAACTGTGCCTCTTGCATAAATTTCCTTCCACAGATCAATGAACTGTGTACAGGTGAATGCAATGTGACTAAAGCTAAAACAAACAAACTCACATAAACCTGAGAATTTTTATACATTTCACTATTATTAAATTTGCATTCTATCACAGCACAGAGCCACTGCTAAATCCAAGTCTAAGGTACATAACTCATGGCCCCAAAGAGCATAATCTCAGTCACTCCTCCTGATCTGCCACTGAAATCAGCCAAGATGACTTGTATTTCCATTTTCAGAAGTTAAAAGTCCCACTATTATCCTGAACAACTAAATGCATTAAACGTCATCATGAAAACTTTAATGAGAGCAACAACTCACTGAAGGTCTCTCATGACAGGTAAATCACAATCACCAGGCAATTTCTACGCTTCTCCCTAGTGGAAATGCCACCCACAACTGTGGTCTGGGACATCATCATCAAAACCACCTTGAGTGAGGTCCCGACCCAGCTCTTCCTCACTCTGACCAAACCTGGTCACTGCTGTCCTCTCCCAAACCTCATGGGCAATCCAGATCTCAGTCTCACTGTGAGTGTTTAAAAACACACAAATGAGTATTATCCTCAGGAATAGTACACAGCCAACTTCTCTGGAAGTATGCACGTATCACTTAAACAAGTACCCTTGCTGAAGCCAAGAACCTCTTCTTTACAGCTAGGCCAGTAATTGAGAGAAATATTAGCCAGGCGATATAACAACAATAGCCAAACATAATCCAAATATAGATGTGGGGGAAAATCTTCATTAAAGTAATATGGATGAAGTGAAAAATGCTATCACTGGCATTGGCTTTAGTGTTTACACAGCCTCAGGTATAAGCTATTGTAAAATTACGTATAAAAAGGGTGGGAGACAAGCATGTCACAGCTAAGGTAATAACACTAGCGAGTTAAAGAATGTTTAACTGCCTTTTCTATAACCTCTTCCCCCTGTACACAACCACTCACTCCCTTCACACACTCCTGTATTCTGCCTGAGAGGATAAGACAACCGCAGCAGAAAAGAGGGAAGTTACAATTCCTATTTACATAGAAACCCTTCTACTCTCTGTTTTACCACCACAATTACCCTGTTATTTCCAAGACTTTTAATATATTCATACTACCAAGGCTTTACTCCACATGTCAAGAAGCATGGGAAATAATTAATTAATCCACACACTTTCACAGCTGGATTGCTGCTGTTTTCTGACACCTAACTTTGGGTTTGCAAGACACTACATTGCAGTGCGCCACTGATGTTCTTGCCACTCTCCATTTCCCAGTTTTATACTACCCCTCCTATCCAGGATGGGCTTTCCCTAATACACCTCACATAACATCTCCACATCCCAACTGAATACACATACCTTATATACTTTTACACAGCCTTTCTCAATGAACAACTCAACTCATAGACATCCTACATTTCAACTATTATCTATTGCTTCCTATCTGTCCTTTAGGCAGAGGCATATTTTAGGGCACAGCAAATGTTGCATGCGTTCCTGATATTTTTCTAGGTACATCTGGCATTTAAGACAACTTCAGTAAAGCATAATGCTGTATTTTTGTCTGGATGCATAATGAAAGGTTGATTTCCTCCTGTATGTAAAGAAAGATGATGACTATACACAGATACTCTTGTAATTTAGCAATGAAAAACAACAACAAAAAAAGAGAATAATTTTGACTGGCTCTCAGTTTCCAGCAGAAATCCAACCTTAATTTTACATTCACTGCATTGTATTTTAAAGAGATTCCATCTGCTCTGTCTGTGGTACACATTAATATTCAGAAGACATCTGCAGTGTGCAGACCAAGCTTTTAATTGGAATCATGTCACAGCTACCATCACACAACACTGAATGTAAATGTTGGCTATCTGCACTTGGCAGCTGCTTGGAAGGCTTATTATAAAGTCGTAGTGAGACTGATAGTGTTTTTAAATAATGCAGTATTAGGACATAAAAGGTATCTTGAAAAATCAAATATTTACTATCATGAAACAGTTTTACAATGCCATCCATACCTAATATAATTTAGTAGCACCTTAAACTACTTCCAAGCAAAATATTGTTTATGCTCAGTCATAATTTTCAAATAGAGACAACAAACAGACACAACCGAACACATCTTTCATTACCATAGATATTTAAGCAAATCTTATAGGTACACAAAAGAGGGCAAAGAAAACTGAACTTCAGTGCAACTGAAATTGTGTAGTGAAGCTTGAAGCCTTTATAAAAATCTAAAATTCGAGCATGTAAGAGCACCTGAATAAAAGAATCCAGTTAATAGATGTGCTCAGTGATTTAAGACACTCTCCTACCATGTCAGACTAATTATTCTAGAATGAACAACACAGTTACCTTTTAAGAAAAAAACCCACTAAGTTAATAGCATCATCATCTGCTTCAAATCCTTGCCAAACCATGGTAACATAAAATTACATTTTCCCAATCATCTACGTACTTTCAGCTTGTACTGTTCCGTAAGCTTCTGACAAATGGGGCAGTGATCAGCAATCTACATGGAGAGAAGTGTTTGTGAATATACATATATATATAAAAATTGAAGTTATCTGTCCAATACAAGCAAATAGTTGTTACACCATCAAACTGTTCTTACACATGTTGCAAGTTATTTAAATCTTATCAGTAGGTGAAAGGGTCATAGGAATTCTTAGAACAGCAACACTTGCTTTTCATGAGACACACATTTCTTTGGGGAATTTGTCTTCCACTATCTTTGCCCCAGTATCATAACAAACTTTTTACAAATCTAACAGAACTTCAAGACCATGGCTCGTTAAGATATAGATATGTTGCCACAAAAATAATTACACAAGTAGAGGCAACATCAGAACAGAAAGTGATCATGATCCAACTGTTCTAACTCTAGTGCCTCAGGAGGAAGGAGTGGCAGAGACAACATGTGATGAACTGACTACAACCCCCATTCCCTGTGCCACTGCGCCGCTGGGAGGGGAGGAGGTAGGGAATTCAGGAGTGAAGTTGAGCCCGGGAAGAAGCGGGGAGGATGGTGTGTGTTTTAAGGTTTAGGTTTTATTTCCCATTATCTTACTGTGATTTGATTGGTCATAAGTCAAATTAATTTCCCCAAGTCGAGTCCGTTTTGCCCTGACGATAATTGGTGACTGATCTCCCCCGTCTTTATCTCGACCCACAAGCCTTTTCTTGTATTTTCTCTCCCCCATCCAGCTGAGGAGGGGACTGACAGAGCGGCTTTGGTGGGCACCTGGCATGGAGCCAGGGTCAACCCACTACAAGTGCCCTTCTCTGATAGACTAATTGGCTTAACGGATACTGCTTATCTTCACTACGGCTTCAAACACAAATAAGTGACTTACACAGAAGCAGAAGACGCAATTGTTTGTGCTCAGGGCACACGTACATGGTCAGTCTCAAGCCTGTACTTGCACATCCACCACCATTTTAGAACATATGATGCTGGGAGGGCAACAAAGAAAAAAAAAAAATTGGAGGATCAGATCAAGGTTTCAGTTCCAAACCTGAGCACACAACCAGCTGATCAATGACCACCAACTGTCACAGCACTTCCAGTCTGTTTCAGTGCAAAGGAAAAAAGGGTTGGTCTTAGCTCTTTCATCAGTGATATATAGCTGGTCTCCTCAAGTTTGCACCTGAACAGAAAGGAAGAATTAACATGGGCAGTTATGGATGAGATGCAGTATAAGAAGCTTTTCCTTTTTCCTCTTAGCTATTTACAGTCTCGGATAAAACAGATTGGACTCACTCTCACAGTCAGGTACTGTATCTCATGTGACAGACAGTAAGAAACAACTATAACTGAACTAGTTCTACAAAAGAGCAATTTAGAAGAAAAATATGGAACAGAAGATTTGAAGCTCAGCAGAAACAACCACCAACAGTGACAGGGCATGGTGTTTTATATGACCGGCATGGATGTTACACAGCTACGGTACACACTTGCCAGGTGAACTCAAGTTCAGGATTGCGTAATTATAGGTACATAGGTAGGATTTAAGAACAGCATCCTACAGTTAAAACAGGAGGCACATAGAAGCCCATAGTTCTTTGGCTGGATCACTTCTACTGTCATTACCAATTCCTACTGTCATTACTGATTTGGATGATGAAACATAGCATGTTTTTACATAAGACAATGTAAACAATGGAATGGGTTGTGCTGTCATCTGATTTGATCTGTATAAAAGAGCAAGAGGAATTTCAATTAGAAACACCAGCATCAAGCATCACTTCAAGCTGATTCAGAGCCTAATGTCACACATCCACATTTAAATCAGGGCATAAGTACACTTGTATATGCTAGGCAAGACACACTAGTTTCATGTTCCTAAGGCAGCCCAGGATACCAAGTTCAGAGAGGCGGCCCTCCCCTTCTACTCAGACCTGGTAAGGCCACACCTGGAGGAGTACTGTGTACAGTTCCAGGCTCCCCAGTACGAGACATATGGACATACTGGAGAAAGTCCAGCAAAGGGCCACAAAGATGATGAAGGGACTGGAACATACAGGCAGAAAGAGCTGGGACTGTTAGCCTAGATAAGATAAAGCTCATGGGAGCTCTTACACTACCTGAAGGGAGGGTGCAAATATGATGGAGCCAGGCTATTTTCAGTGATGCCCAGTGACAGGAAAAGAGTCAGCGGGCACAAACTGAAACACAGGAGGGTCCATCTGAACATCAGGAACACTTTTTTTTTACCGTGAGGATGACCAAGAACTGGCACAGGATGCGCAGCAAAGTTCTGAAGTCTCCACCCTTTAGGATACTTAAAAGCCATCTCGACATGGTCCTGAGCAACCACTCTAGGCAGACGTACTTAACCAGGGGGGTGGGACAAGATGACCTCCAGAGGTCCCTTCCAACCTCAACCATTCTGTAATTCCATAAAGATACTCTAACAGCTCATTAAAACTCATACTTTCTTCCAGTTTAAGTTCCAATGGCAAGAAGACAAATAGAAATAATGCATCTACCTGTAAATGAAGTTTAAGGGACCCTCTAGTTTCAGGCATCCTTTTTCCAAGTCTATAAATTTTGACAGAGCCACTGCATAGGTTTGGGCCTGTTGGGTTTTAATTTGTTTGGCTGTTTTTTAAAGGGGGAAGTGGAGAAAGGGAGGAAGAGAAGAGGCTAAGAAACAGCCTGGGCTTCTACAATTTCTTACTAGGGCACATTCTCCATATTTGCAAACTGAGCACTTTCTTGCGCATTGTAAAAGATTTTCAGTGATGCCCCTACTGTAACATACTAAGCAAGTTCTTATTCCACTAATGTTATATAAAAGCCAATGAGCATCCACATCCTGGACAAACCTCAACATATGTATCAGCCCTCTTAGCCAGTGTCACAAAAGGCATTATCAGTTGATTACCTAACAATAACATCTGCATCCTCCTGCACATCACTGTTTTCTAGGACTTAGCACTCTATCCTGTAAACATAACCATCACTGAAGACTCACTCTTGCCTGAACAGTTTGTGAATGACCTTTCCACCAGTCTTTCTCAAAAGATCACCAATTTAAAGAGCTGGCTCAATGCTTTTTGAAGTCTGATTTTGACAGGTTTTTTTATTAGATGCTTAAAAAAGACCGAAGAGGTGTTGTTGATTTGTGAAATTTAAAAAGTGTATTCAAAGAACTAGTGTCCCCATATGTGATGTGTTCAAAAAAATACATTTGGAGATAAAAAATGTATCATGCATCCTATCCCTTTTTTTAAAAACGAAAGCCAGAAAACTTTGGTCAGTTGTTTATAAAAAGTTCTAGATATACTTGCAACTGAAGTTATTGGTTTTCCAGTTAAAAAAAAAAAAGGCAAAACAAAAACAAACACAAAAACCCCACACCAACCCACAACTTGTGCCCTATATACAGATTTATCTACAGTAGTGATAGGAGAGGTGCACAGGATTTACAGGATTTTACCCTGTAGTGGTAGCTTCAGAATCATAGTGCTGGACACCAGGTTTTCTGCTTTGCTGCCCTTCATCTCTAGGGTGCAGGATCCTCTGTATGAGCACAACTGACTTGTTAATTCTCGTCTGGTGCTTTACTGGGGAGACAACAAAACATGAATCGCACACAGCCCTTCCATACCACTGCAGCAGGTAGCACGGCCTCAGCTCTGAGGGAGGACGACAGCCAGCGGACTGAGAGGTGGCACAAAGTGATGAGATCGGAGGTACAGAAGAGAATCGTGGATTCTGCAGAAGTGTTACTAAAACCTCTGACAATTCTGTGATTCTACATGTATACAGCATGAAGTACTATTTCATTACCAGTACATTTATATTCATCAGTAATTCACAAGTGAATTTTGTTCCAGTCAGATATACTTTGGTAACAGTTTCTTTTAGTAAACAAGGTATAAATAAATTTGAGTAGATTCCAAATATGCATGCTTTAAAATTTAGAAAAGTTAAAATTTCTTATCGGAGCAATCTTCAGGTTGTGATACACAACAAAATTATGAGCAAAAATAACCTGTCCCACATCTCAAAATAATGAATTTTATAGCTTTTCTTCCTTCAGATTTATGCTTCTAACACTATTGTCAACATTCAGCAAAGTTTACTTTAAAACCTATAGCTGTAAAAAGAATAATCTCTGCATAAAAAAGTATTTTGACAGACGCACACACATTTGCAGTAATTTCATTCTGTGGGGAAAGAGGAAGGGTGAAGACAGGCAGATTTGTTCTGTTTCTTAAGAAGGGATAATAGTAAAAAAAAAAAAAAAAAAAAATCAGTGTGTTCTCTCCAGACAGGAGAAAAATCCTTTTATGCTCATGAGCATTTGAAGCCCCTGCAAGAGGGCACAAGTTAGCATTCATCCTAACATAAATATGCCAGTAACAATAAAAAGAAATTCCCTGACCAAAGTGAGCAGCAGCAGGTGGCAAGCACTACATGGTTCAGCTTCCAGATGAACTGATTTTTAGTAGCAGAACTGTTAGTATAAAGCTTCCCACAGTCACTGTTACATATTACTTCAAAACAAATGGTACATGCTGCAAATATTTTAGCTAGGAAAAGTTAAGTGTCTGCATGTAAAAGCTACGAAAAGTTAAAAAAAAAAAAAAAAAACAAAACACCAAACCACTAGCAAAGACGATACCCATCATACAAAGTTATATTGTTTCCCAGTGTTATGAAAACAAGATACAAGGCACAATACCTAATTAAATGTTTTCAGCAGCAAGAAATTATAGATTACTTCACAAGGATATACAAGATGCTCATACAGAATACAAGAGAAACTGAAGCCCAGTTTATGGCTGTTTATGATAAAGTTACACAATCTCAAGATTAGAATTAAAATCATTACACAAATTACATCCAGTAAAGTTTAATTTCTATACCTTTGAGAAACTGGAGTATTTAAGCATCACCACGCTGAAAAGTATTAAGTTTTAGCAGTTTAGAACAAGAATACTTGTGTAGTCTTCCACCAACCTTCCCCAAAGGTGTCAGAGACAGAAGACTGAATGTTAATATATTTTAATGAGCCATCTTTCAGAACTCATCCCTGAGAAAGCTCCGAGTCTTACAAATATTCATGAATTTTAATCAGAAACATTGATAACATTAAATGTTAAAAAAAACCCTGTTTCAGAACAATTACTTTCAAAAAAAAGAGAAAATTCCATCATCTTTGAATTTTCATTCCAGTGCTGTCCATGAGACATATTTCATAGAGATACTCTCCATATCCACGACAACCTGAGACAGACCAGTTCCTTGCACTACAGCATGTCCTTGAGGAAGCAATTCTTCCTGAATGAGGATTAGCACAAGTGTTGCCACAGAAATGGCAGTGTTTACTGGAGCCCCAACCAGAAAAAAACCCACACAAATATTTGTATTTTCCTTTTCTTAAAATCTCTTCCATGGAATACAGCTTTCTCAATAGGAAGCAGAAAACAATATGCTATCCCAGGGGAGGAAGAGACAAAATGGAAATGAAGGGCCATTGTCACATCCTGCTTTGTAAACGTCTGTCAATATGCAAGCACCAAGAACAAGGAACTTGGCACTACCATTTATTCAAAAATACATAGGAAAACTACAGAGTAGTACCCTCATCTAAAAAACACACAGTTCACTCCCCACACAAACTCCACAGATGTTTTTAGAATGCTCAGCAACAAGAGAAGCAGTACTTAAAGCTTTGCAGTCCTTCAATGCATACCACCCGGATTCAGAGAGGGACAGAAACAGTTACCGACGGAAGAACATCTTTTTACCAAAACCACCACTTCATCTCCAACCTAAATCTTGGTTGAAATCCTAATCTTTCTTCACACAACAGTTTAGAGGGATGTCGTGACAACTTGCTCAATTTTGCTGGTAAGGCCCCTGATCGTGGATCATCTTGGTTTGGACTTCAACACCCAAAACGGAGTGTAGGGTTCCAGACTTTTGTAAGATGACCTCAGAACAAAACCTGACATCATGCCAGCTGGAAATTGAGTTCCTGCAGGCTGTATACCAATTCTGAGGAGAAGCAAAGCTGTTCTTCAAGCCACCCTCAGAAAGTTAACAGGAAATAGGAGGGAACAGAGAGTGGCTTAAATATTTTTTTAGAAAAATAAAAAACAAGCTTGTTTAGTTTTGTTGCTGTTATTTACAAATTATCATAAAAGCAGTGCTACAGAAGGAATACGTGCAGTCCCTCCCACATGCCTTGAAGGCACGTTGTTCCTAGAGATGTCTTCTCCCCCAAAGGGAATTTCCAAGTCTATGCTTGGAGCAGAATTACCACTACTCATCGTTTGCAATTTCTACATAAAAAAGAAATGCCCTAGTAAGGAAAGGGCTAGTAGCGAAACTGCTACTAATACAATGCTGGGCTTTGTTATACACAACTTATTGTATATTTATGAAACAGAGGCCAAATCCCAGCGGTATGGTAACAGTAAGACAGGCCTGCTTTCTTCTAAGTCTCCTATCTCTTCTAAGTAACCTACCCATTAAAGGACACGGAGAACACTGCCATGATCACCACAATTTTCACAACCTTGCAGACAAAACAGAAATGACCACAAAGCAGCTGCTTGTTCTGTGTAACAGATCTCTGGAGTTTCCACCTGATAGTCCCTTTTTCAGATCCGTACTTTCAAAAGAAAAGGATCCTTTTGCATTAAAGGATCACCTACGCACACGCCCTTTAGTACAATTAGTATCTTGGTGCAAGAGTCTTATATATCGGTGTTTCATCAACACTCAGATTTCTCAAATTCCCCACTAGTTGCTTTTCTGACAAATGTTCCTATGATTTATGATTTACCTTGTCTGTTTCGTATTCCAGTGATTCATAAATACATTAAAAATACAGAGTGCAGAAGAGTACACATCATTTGCCATGCAACAAATGGCACCTCAGGAAAAAAAACTAAACCTACGTGAATCAAAGAATCTTGACGTATCAAAAAACACCAAACAATTGTTACATACCAAAGGAGGACTGATGCAAAGCCAGACACGGATCACAAAAATGCAAGTGCAGTAGCGTATCTAAAGGAATCTAAAGGACTGTTACAGAGACAAGAATAATAGCCCTCTAAAAGAGGAACAAGTACACTTGTCAGTTATATTTGTCACTGTCTCCCTCTTCTTTCACAAAAAAATATGAATGATCATTCATGCGGTTGAAAATGTTACTAAAGCCAGTGAGAAACATTCATAGCTCATCCCAGCTACACTTCCAGTCTGCATTTGAATAATGAGCAACTGCTCTTTGTTAAACATTAATGCTTTCTAATGACTGACTGGTGAATAATTTGAAGTGAGATTGTTCTCTGTTGTCTCCTCTTCCCCCGAGATCTCCATTGTTCTATTTTAGGTAAGAGGGTTCAACTAAACTTCAGTATTAGCAGAAGGGGAAGATGGCACTCTGCAACACTAACAGAATTGTCTCAGCACTCTAATATTAGTTTATTTTAAAATTAAAAAAAAAAATAGCACCGATAAAGGGAAGCTAGTATTCAGTACAATACCTAATACTGCAATAAATAATTTCCTTTAGGTTAATTTTAGAACAAGCTAGGAGAATTCAATTTTAGAAGTTTCATACCATCTTTGTTACAATAAACTTTTCCAATGTGGAAAAACAAGCTTTTAAGAATTCAGCAATTATTTACAAAGGCTAGTTATCCACTTCCTTCATAGTTAGTTACACTCTTTTTAGAGGCTAGTACACAGACTAATGCAGTTTCTATTTTCCCAAAGTAACAGTAGGATACTAAAAGAGCAGAAACTGAGTCAAGAATTTAATTTATCTATACAGTTATAGGTGGTATCAAAAGCTCTTTCAGAAAAAATCAAGCTTAACAGTTAAGTGAAAAGCTACAGGCACGCAACAGACCACAAGTAGGAATTTAAAAGAAATTTAAAACAAAAAAAAATACTGCTTGCTTCCTCACATTTTAGGATGGATCACTTGAGGAAAGCAGAACAATTATATCGAACCACTAAGAGCAAACTGGAGTAAGAGGATATCTTTCTTGAGAGATTGTAAGGACTGTCTAATAGATGCTATAGGAATAATAACAGTGCTGATGTCAGGATGTTACAAGTATACTATGTCAAAATTGCAAGAAACTTGTCTTTTTAAATTAATATAGAAGTTCCTCCTTCCTGATGTAAATCAATATACATTTAGCAACATCCAGTGATATCTGCAAATTTCAGTCAACACACCTACAATCCTCTTTCTGAGCCAACCAACAGCTTTTATCCCTTCACTTCATACTTTCCATTCTTTCACTCTCTCAGGTAAGAACAATGTATTACACCTGTATTTTAAGTAAATTTTCATTTGTACTGATGATGCCTTCCTTCAGGCTCCATTGAGATACAAATAGTGACCTCCTTAGAACCACATCACCTAGTTAAAAAAGTCCTAGTCTAACCTTGTAACAGAGCAAGTACAATCTTAAGAACAAACGCTGAAAAGCAAGTCTTTTGTGATAAGCAAATACAGAAGCAAAAAGACCTCCAGAAAAAAGCTTTAGATATTTTGTCCAAGTAACTAGAGAGAAGTGAACTTAGTCTACCTTAATACTTAGTTTACCTTCAAAGTTCCCCTGTGTGAAGAAGATAAATAAAGGGACTGAAGTTCCATGAGCACTAACAGCAGTTACTCTATTTAATCCTCCAGATTTAAGTCAGTGAGAAATTTCTCTGCAAAAGCAAAGACATGTGCAAGTATAGCTGCTGCATAACGGTAGTCTTCCACTTGGTATTTTTTATGTTAAACACATTCAAGATACGATGCTGCCAAGACCTATTGAAATTAGAAAATTAAATGTACAAACATATTCCTCTTAAAACATGAACGTATCGCTAATACTTTGCTTTGTAATTGATGTCACATTATTGATAGAAATCAAAGAATAAATAAAACTCTAAAGCTTCTTCTACACCTTCAGGTTGCTATGCTTGCTTACAGATACACCCTTTCAAAACATATTATAAAGAAAGCCTGTGTATTTCTTTGTGTACTAAACTCAAAGGCTTAATGCAGTTGGATCATAATCTAGAGCTTCTTCTTCCATCTCCCTAAAAATCTAGAGACTACTTAAGTAGAGCACAAAACACGTTTTTTGTAAGTACTATTAAGCCACATGAGTCAGTCAAACAAATTTCAAAAGAGGAAAAAAGATGTAGCAGTAGTAACTACCAGATTATGAAAGTGCCCACTGTGCTACCTGGATTTTAAATAGAGTAGCTATTCTTTGGATTGAATTTGCATCATACAATGCAATAATACTGTAAAAAAAAAAAAAAAAAAAAAGATGTTCTGCAAAGAGAGGCTTTTTTAATGTTAAGGACAAAAAAAAAAACCCCACATAAAACAGAGTGAGGAGAGAGCTACTGCGCTTTGTTCCCAGTAAATTAACAAGAAGGTAAGTGAAAGCACTACTAAAAAGTTAAAAGTATGTTCATTTTAAAAGGTAACAGTATCTCACACAAACACTTGCAACAACCCCTGAATCTGAATTACATGGGAAAATTTGAACAGTATTCTTCAGAAGGACCATTATTTTCCTTATTCCCTTCAAAAGTCTTAACATCATGTGACTTCTATAATTCAATAAATTTCCTTGAATTATTCCAGGAAAACAGCAAGGAGTTATGCCTGATCTGTAAAATGATGTAGGCAGAGCAAAAATGCTTTTTGATTCATGTAACATGGTAATTCCGGAGGAATTCCACAGGACATATAAGCCAAGTACAGAATAAGAAAGTATAAGCAAATGCTGCTTAAGAGAAGTAATCTGAAACAGTGTTAATTTAACATTAAGCACTTCTGTTAATTAAAAAGATAAAGATTTCTAAGATGGACTGACCTATTATTCTGTGTCATGTCCAAGATCTAATGATGTAAAAGTGTATTTCCCTACTCGCTTCTGTACCCCTTCCGCTCAAATATCCTACTGATGTTTTAAAGATGACATTTAGCAAATCCTTGAATTTTAATTGAGAAGTTCAGTGCAGAACTAAACAGGATCTTTTCACCTGTTCATCCAGATTCATATGCACCATTTTCCTTCATAGCAATAAAGCATACTGAAGAGGATTATTTCAAAAGCAGTATATTAAGAAGTATTCTCCTTTGGTCAGTGAGCAACTGAAACGTGCACAATCTCTCCTTCAATTTGAAACCCTGGGAAGGAAAAATTCGATTTGCACTAAAATACTTATCATTAGTTCAAACATCTGAGTTCCTCAAGTTAGTATATAATCCAAAAAATATTTTAGTTCTACTGTTAGTTAGATTTAAGATCTCCAAGAGTAAACGCAGGTGTTTTTTAAATTAACTGATTACTAAACAAGGAGACATAAGATGGAAAGTTAACGGTGCAGGACCTTGCACCTTTGTGCAGTTGTGCTACTCGCAGCAGAAGGCTTCCCAAAGCCATGACTCAGTCTCAAGCAGCGGTCAGACTGTTTCTGTGGCTTTAATTTCACAGCCTTAGCACATCCATTCAGAGCTTCTTTGTTAAAATTACAAGTGTCATGGTGAAGGGCACATTTTGGGAATACATATCCATCCTTGGTTACATCCTCATACTGATTTCTGAAGTTGTCACTTTGCATCTTTTCCCAACTCTATCAGCTTGTCAATTTTACAGTTATACCAATCAAATAAAGGCTCTGAAGAAAGCTTCGTATGTATAAATTCTCTGCCACAGCCCACTGGATAAACGTTTCTGGAAATTTCCCCTCCTCAAGTAGCATAATTTTCTTTCCACACATTCCTTACACTCCACTCTCTGCTTAACAGCCACATCCTGACATCCTTTGATCACATATACAAAAACAATTAAAATCAGGGATGAAACTCCAGGGCATTCAGAGAATAAACATAAACCTGGAAGTAATTTCTTAAGTGTCACAAGAGAACAGAAGTCTTTTTTATACTCCAGTTAGTTTCAGTGACTTTTACCACATTGATGAGTGCCATTATGGCAGAAAAGGAAACACTGGCGTCACTATTGACTACACAAAGACATTTGCCACATGGTTTACACCAAAGGCCAAAAGCTCATTCTGATTTTAAGTTACTTCTCCCTTCTGTTACCATACACACTCAAAGCATACAGAAAATCATATAACTTATCTGAAGTGTTTGCTAATTCCTAGCATGCAGGTGCAGCCCAGTGAGATACACAAATTTAACACTGTGCAAAAAGTAGAAACATGAAGACAATCGCATTATTAGTGCAGACATCTTTCATATGCCCAACATATACAGCCAGGTTATATTATATATATATCATATACAACACAACCAAGTGAAGTTAATTGTAGTCTTTAACTGTCCAAGGTTAAAAAAATGCAATCTTAGTAAACAGTACTAGGGCCTGTCCAGTGGCATTATCTGAGACTTTGTCATTTTGTGTGTTTTCTCCATCTTTAAGTGTCCTTTAAATGCTGAGCAGTCTATAAGTACACAGGATCTGGTCTTCCACAACGAGGTAGAAGTATTTTCCCCGTCTATAAAATTCATAGAAGACAGAGATATCAGAACCTCTAACTTAACATTTTCTCATCAATAAAACATTCTATGACAACAGTTATAACAGAAATCTAAAAAGAACACATAGCCATGGTTGACTGCCCCCCACAATGTTAAACAACGTAAGAAAGGATAGTTTCTCTGACCCTATAGAGACCCTCACCTGCTGTTAAGTAGAATATAGCAGCCGCCTTTGAAACTGTAAGGAGGCAATAGCACGGGTTTTGAGATAAGAAGCATGACAGCATTACTGACAGTGCCCTAAAGGGCTCTGACTAGCACAAGTGATGCTGACCAGCCTCGTTAATTCTATTTTCTCTCTGACTACGATAGAAAGACGATGAGCAGAAACTTGAAGCAAAGGAACCACCTTTCTGCTTTAGACAGCCTCAACACGTAAAGCTGTATTTGAAAAGTCCTTTGCCACCATCAAGTTTTTAGATTTTGATCTGAAAACGTCTAACTTCAGAGGATCCTTTCAGCTGCACTTGCTAACATTCACCAGGAAAACCTTATGCGTAGTTCACTGGAGAAGATCTTTCAAACCCTAAAACAAGATAAACTGATCAAGAAATTGAGAAGTTGCTTTCCGTGACATTAAAAGCTCTGCTGGAATAGGGCTGCTAGTTTATGGTTTTGTTGGTTGGTTGTTTTTTTTAAAAAGGAAAACGTTACACACAGAGATATTGCATATTTTAAAAAAATTACATCCAACTATTTACTGCAATTTTTCTGATATAGGACTTTATTTTAAAATAATACATTTTACAAGAAACTATAGCTTCTCGTATATTTAGAGATGTTTGAAAATATTGCTGACTTGTGCTGCCTGACAAACAAAATAACTTGTAATTGTTGTCATAAATGTGTGCTCACACTTGCACATCCCCTTAACTTCAATCCAGTCACTACCAGTGTCCACCTCTTTACCCTTCACCTCTTCTTCATGCCCTAAACAGCATCTCCCTCTCATTAGAAAAATAAACAAAGCTAGACAGTAACTGCAAACAGCTTTTTAATTCATTCTGACTGTATATTTTATTCTTGTCCTCTCGTATACTTGCACGTCCTGTTCAGGTTGTATATTTTCAAGAGCAGAAGCTGTGTTTTACTTCTTAAAGTTCCAAGTCTAAAAGGGCTGCAACAATAGCTGCTCTCTCAATGCTTCCTTAACAAAAACAATTATTTGTTCCACAGTTTAATTTCTTCTTGTTTTTTTAAAACTGTTAACCAGAGATGTAAGAATACACTGCATCCACAAGGTGACATGTAGTAATTAGTCTCAAAGAGGATCCTCTATCAACAAAAGTCAGAAACCTTTACTCATATTATAGGTCAAGGGCACAAGATCTCCAAATGAGGGCACTGAAAGTTTAGGGAAAGCACGCCTTTTCTTGCTTTTCCCTCTCCTCTTAAGTTACCTTCCAATAACGAGCGAGTATTCAGTAATTTCAGGTCCAAAATTCTGCGTGTGCCAAGTAGTACCATTCACAAACATTTTAAATAGCTTTTTGCACTGCAGCACAGTTACAGTTCAAATTATGAACACTGTGCATTGCACAACACACAGAGCACATTTTGACAGAATAAAAATGGAAGTATCACAAGTGGCGTTTCATTGTCCAGATGCATCTTTTCTATCTTAGAGAGCCACAGTATAAACAGGGGCATACAGGTGGTTTTGAATTTTAGCTAGTTACTAGCTATTTTGCTAGTAACATATTAAAAAGTTATTTCAGTGCTTCATAATAACCACTTTAAATATGCAACAGTGGCAATAAACATCCCCAGCTTCAGTGCAAAAAAAAACCCCAACACTTATCCACAACGATTTAAAGACAGAAATGTAAAGATAAGTGCAGAAGAGATTGCACAATAACACATGATCTTCCGTATCACATGCTTGGCAGCGTGCTCAGTTCACTCCGGTAACTCCGGTCAGAGCCCAGGCGCGATGCCGGCCGTTGCACGGCAGCTCGGTACGCCTGCTTTCCGACCCCCATCCAGGGAAGGAGCCTCTTGCTGGAGCCGACGGGCCTAACGCCAGGGCGAGCGAGGGCTCGCTCCGAGAGCGCGGCTCTGCCGCAAACGTACAGCTTGCCCGCCGCACAGCCGACAGCCCGCGGAGCCTCCGCGGGACGGACCCCGCTGCCGGCGCCCGCCGCCGTTCCGCGAGGCTGCAGCAGGAGGCGGCCGGAGCCTCGCCCCATTCGCTCCATCCCCCCGCGCTCGCCCTGCAGCCCCGAGCAGCAGCGGCACCGAGGACGGGGCGGCGGAGGCGCCTTCCGGGCTGCTTCCTCCCCCGGGGGCAGGAGCCCGCCGCTCCCGGCCCTCCCGGCCGCCACGGGCAGCCCCTCACAGCCTCCTCTCGCCGCCGCCCTCCCGGCCGGCACTTACGCTCGAAGTCGGAGTCGGAGTCCTCGTCGCCGCGGTCGGGCTCCTCGTCGCCGTTGGACTCGGTCTGCATGGGCTCCCCGTCGAAGCTGACCACCCTGCGGCCGCCGCCGGCCGCCTCCTGGTCGCGGGCATCCCGCAGGCGGGCGAAGTAGTCGGCGGCGAAGCCCAGCAGGTCAGACGGCCGGTGCCGCAGCACCTCCACCGTGTAGCCCTGCAGCAGCTCGGTCAGGCCCGGCGGGATCTCCATGCTCATGGCGCCGGGGACCGAGGAGGCCGCCGCCGCCTCCCCCGCTCCGCGGCCGGCTGTGGCGGTGGCGGGCTGGGGGCCTCCCTCCGCGGCGCTGACCGACTCCCGCCGCTCCGGTCACAGCAGCCGCGCCGGGAGCGGGGGGGGGGAGGGAAGCGGGGAGGAGAGATCGGACGAGAGCGGCCCCGGCTGCGCAAGCGCGGGAGCGGGCGCGGGGCCAATGGCCGCGCACGCGCCGAGTGGGGAGGCGCGTGCGTCACTGCGAGGCGCGGCGCGAGCGGGGGAGCTGGGCACGAGGGCCGCGGCGGCGGCACGCTGGGGGGGCGGGGCGGGGGCAGGAGCACCGGGCGTCCGCCAGCAACACGGCGCGGAACCGTCGGAGCCCCAGCGGGAGACGGGATCCCGGTGCCGGCTCCGCGGAACAGGCCGGGCGGGGAAGGTGCTTGTGCGGATGGTTCGCTCCTGGGAGCAGCGCTGAGGCGCCGGGGCGGCTGCCGGGGCGGCGCGGGCCGGAATGGTGACACCAGCCCCGGTCGCGGCGGTTCGGCGCGGGCCGGTGTGGTGTTTGCAAACCTTTGGACCAAAGCTGACGGTGGGGAGGGGTAAAGGTCAACCGCGGGCGGTGGTGCGCACCCTTGCCTCTCCTCCGCCGGCGCCCGGGCTGCCCCGAAGTGGATGTGCGCGGCGGGCAGGAGGCTGTCATGGCTGCTTTTTTTTTTTTTTTTAATTTGATTTCACATCAGTCACCTCGTATGTTAATTTCCTCTTCTCTTTCCCCGCGGTGCCTGTGAGGGTGTTTCAAAGCTCCCCCAGGAGTGGGAGAAGGAGGTTTTCTTTGACCTCGGTCAGTTCTAGTCTGAATCTTGATCTAATTCTTTGTTGGAATTAGATTTAGGCCCTCTGACCCCTGTGGTTTCTTGTCGGAATTAAGTCCTTAAATAAATATTCTTAAAACTAGTGAGCACAAGAAGCGTGCAGATCTTCACACCTCTTGGTAAAAGCCGTGTAAAGCCACTATGTCACCATCTGTGAAATGGTGTCACTAGTATTGACCTGCTTAATGCTGCATGCCTGACAGCGTTAAAGATAAATTTCAGAAGAGTGAAACATCCGATTAATTGCTTACACGTGCGAGCTTTGGAGATACCTATTTGTATGTTGTTAAATGTGGGTTATCCGGATTTTTGCTTGTGTCCTTTGTAGAAGACCGGCACGTGCAGTGCGGTAACCCGTTTCTGTGTACCAGGGGGGTCTGGCAGACGCCATGGGGTCAGCGACTGGCTGCGTGGCGTGGAGCCGTCGGCCCTTAAGGTTTGATGTCGCTGGAAAGCCGGTCTTGGAAGGAAATAGGGCTGCGCAAACACCAGTCGCGGGGAATAGGGGCGTTGGCTTAGTGAGGCCGCTGCATGTTGTCAGTGTAAATATTTTTAATTCTTTTGTTTCAATAATAAAAGGGCAGAAATCAACTTGTACTCAAAATAGAAAATTTCTCTTTGAAGCCCAGAGTTGGCTGAAGCAATTTATTGTGTGTTTTGGTTTTATTTGCTCATGTGCCAAAGGGTCCCATGGCTTATCCAGATGGGTCTCACCGCGCTCGCATACAAAGATGGTCTGTTAGTCGCCGTTGCACAGAGCGCACAACTGCGGATCCCAGACGCCCCATTCAGTGCTTTTACTGACTTTATTCCGAGTGAGGGAGGCCAGTTGGAAATCCCATGGCACCTATTACAGCACCCTTTTACCAGCCTCTCTGGTAAAAGATGTTCTTTGTAATATGGCTCCCATATTTTTTATGCAGGGTAAGATTATGTTTTGCTTCTGTACAAAATGAACACATTAAAAACAAGCACAGGAGGTAGATTCGCCACATCTCATCAGTTTATCCGGAGGTTTTGTATGAAGCCGTTTCTCTTCATTTTTATTCTTTTTTACAGCAGGCACAACAATTGCAGTATCCCTTTTCTCAAAAGAGAATGGATACCGATTTTTCATTTATCACTCCTACCATATTATCTTTCTGGTGGTCTCAAAGAACACAAGAGCACATTTCACTGCTCAATGTATACACTTTAGCTACTGATAGAACTGGTACAGGGAAATGGTTCTGATCAACGAGAAAACCATATTTGATTAGTGCCCCACAAAATTAAGATTTCAGATGAGATCTTTCCTTTGTCAGTTGGGTGCTGAAGGTATTGCTGGTGGTGAAAGGGTAAAAATGAAATTTTAAAAATGCTGTAAAAACGAAAAAATACTGTGAAGAATAAAAAGCATTGGCAAGTAGGATCAGAGGAAGAAAGAGAAAGTCTAATTCCGAGGGAATACGCTTGTTTTTCTTTCCCCCTCTCTTGCACAACAGCCAGCCACCTGACAATTGCCTGCTTTTGGCGTTAGTCAGCTCTCCTATGAGCTTTCAACGTTTGTTGATCATTTTCTCTCATTTGTGCCTGTGGATATAAATTATATGAAAAAATGTGTTACCAGTAAATATTGTTAAGTCTCTGAAGAGCTACATTGTGTTAGCCTTCTGGTATTTATATGTCCACTTATAACTAAATGGCTTCAGAGGAAAGTAAACAGCAGAGGTCTGTTTAGCCTCTTTCTGAAGGTCAATGGACAAAATAAAAAGCATCCAAGGTCACGTGAAGCACAGTTTCAAGCTGGTTTACACCACAGTTTGTCCCATTTCTTTACATACCTTTTTATTTTATGAGCATCGGAATTGACAGCACATACATGCAAGAGACTTGCCTGTGGTCAAGTTAATTGTAATACTGCCTGCTGTGCATACATATAGCTCATCATACGCTTTCTGTCACTCTGAATTTGCGTAACTTTTTAATTATTACTATAATAAGCATCCATACTAAAAGAATGGTAGAAAAGAAATTAGGAAATGCACTTGCAGCCTTAATTTGTTCCCCTTTAATTCATGCAGCATGACCAATGCAATTTCTTTCCACTGGCTTCGTGGCGTATTCAGCACCCAGGATGGAATTAGATAAGACTTGGATAACTGGTGAAGCTGGTCCCCATGGTACTCCTATCAAAATGTATATTTTTTTCAGAATCATATTTTTTCCTGATAATTTCTTAGTATCTGAAAGCTATTCCCATATTTGTCATGTGTCTGTGCTCCCAAATGCTGAGGTCTTTTTCCTTCACTCTGCCTGTCCTACCCAGCGCTATGTGACTTTGATGCACCCTTAGTGAAACTATGATGGAGCTTCAGTGCTTGTCCTACTAGCAGGAGCAGCAAAGTTGCAAGCAAAAAAGCAAAATAGACTGTGTAGTCTTGCACTGGGGAAAAATAATCAGATTAAACCTCCAGACTGGCTCTTTAAAAAGTAAAATAAATCCTTTTATAACAAGTAATAATTTACGTCTCATAAACCTGTCAGCACCAGCCAGAGCTCAGGCACTATATAAACATACGTACATCTTGGATTAATTACACTCGCCTTCAAATTCGCCGCAAGTAATTCACTGCAAGGATAATGCAGGAAAACACCAAATATTCTGATGGCTGGTATTGTAAAGCACAATCTCTTGTTTAAGGGAAGTTAGAATAATTGCCACGAGTATAGGTTTTGCATGTAGGTGACAGGCTAGCAAGCCCTCTCGAGCTGGGCATGTCCCAAAGCACTCCTCCCGACAAGCCAGGCTCAGGGCCTCCGGCAAACAAAGCGAAATCCTGCCCTTGCCCTGCTGCGTTGTGGAGTTCGGTGGTGTGGGACGCTTTTGGCACAAAAAGCATGAACTGGTGAGGAGCAGATTCAGCAGTGGCTTTGAAATGCGATTTGTCAGTTCTAGCCGTTTTCCTGTGTTTCCTGCCTGGTAACTATTTTAGTTTTTTTAAAGGTTTTTAAAGCCCTCCATCCAACACCGTGGAGCTGTAGAGTCGAGGACAAACAGAACTGTTTGATGATCTCACGCAAGATGTTGTAAACCTCGGGACATCACGTTTTCCGCATCCCGCTGTGCGCTGAAGCCAGCGACCGGCATTTGTCCCTGTCTCGGGCAGGACAGGAGGAGATTCTGCTCCGGCAGGGCACGTAGGGCTGGCTGCTGCCTGCAGCCTGGTCCCCGCGTGGTCCGCGAGCATCCCCAGGTGTTCTCCTAGGGACGGCCGAGGGCGCGTCCCTGGCTATGTCCCCCAGTGCGAGGGCTGCAGTTTGTCACTCTCGTCTTGCTTTGATCCTGCAAGCGTAGCGCAGTGTCTCGCGGCAGCAAGCTCCAGAAGTCAGATGCTGGTTAGGTAACGCAGCACTCCTCTTTCCTTGGTTTTGAAGCACTCTTCCCAGATTTACCGAACTCCTCCTACTCCTGGTCTTGCAGGATTTGGTGAGTGATGGTTCTGCGTGTGTTTTCTTTGCTGCTTCGTGACTTTGTAAACTTTGATCTTACCTGGCTTCAGCCTTCTCAAAATTAAGGCCTCATGGTCTTACCAGTCTCTCCTCCAAAGGCAGCTGCTTCATCCCCAAGGTCATGTTAAATGCTCCTTTCTGTACCTGCTCAACTCTACTATGCCTCTCATCAGCACCGTGTGCAGGTCTGGTCTCCACATCTAAAAATGTGGGCTCACCGCGGTTTTACACAGCCGAAAAATGATGCTGTTTGTTTTGTTCTCTAGCACATTTTCTTGGGGCTTTTTTCTGGCTGCCACATCGTAATGAAGTGAAGGTATCCAGTCTTCATTTTAAGATATAAAAAGGTGAAAAAACTCCCACTTCCCTTGGTCTGTTTCTCCAGTGGCTGACCACCCATATTGGAAAAAACATATGCTGAGCTTCGTATTTTAGATTTTCTATGTTTAACATTCAGACTTTGTTTTTCTACCTACTGCTTTCTCCTGTCGCTGTAAATGTGCATATAACTTTGTGCATATTGTACACAAAACCTGTGAGTTTTGATTTTAGCAGCGGAAGTAATACTAACAAAAGACAAAGTGATTCTGGGCTTAGGTACCAGGATGCAGAAATCCTTCAACACAGTGTGCAAGATAAAACTGCTTGATGAGATAAGATAAAACTACTGTTTTCTTCTTAGGAAAGTACTAAACCTCAGAAACCAAAGCTTTGGTACTCTAATGAGCCAGTTTGCTTGTGGCAGTAAGCAAGATTCAGGATATATTTTTCTTGTTAGATTTTAGAGTGAGTAGCTTGAGTACTGTGTATTTCAATAAATGATACAGGACTGTCTATCACTAGTACAAAGATGGGAGAAAAAAGTCAGCCTTTTGAATAAATATATATAAATACTGGTGTCATCTGGAATATGTTACTTTGCCACTACCTTTGGTCCACAAAAAATGTTTTGGATAATGCTTGGGAAGATACTTTGCTGCATTTGTTGATAAGTCTCAAAGTATCGAGTTAGGAGAAACATCTCTATAAATGCCTAGATTTTCATTGGCATAATTTAGTTTATGAACACAGAAAACGCTGATTCTGTTGGTAACAATTACAAATTTTTAGGCAGTAGAAAACATCCCTTTTAAAATATCTGATTTTGTAAAACATTTGTCCTAGCCGTCACCTAGATGTAAAAAGAAATATCTCTATCAGTCGTGTCATACTTACGACATAAAACGGCACGTGTATGAATCTAGATAAAAGTAGTCTCTGCGATGTAAGCCATGTAGGATGACCATGTTGTTTAAACTACCCTGAGCAACACTACGTAGCAGATGTAAAGTTTATGGTTTCCACGTCAGAGAAGCCCTAAGCAACGGCACTCTGATGTGTAAGCAGGGGATAGCCAAACAAGAACTTAGCTAATCGCTCCATTCTCTTGCATACAAAGTGAAAACCGTACCCGCTTTGGTTGTACTTTAGTTTCTGTCCCCAGCAGTGAAAACATTACATGAAGAACTCCTCCGGTGAGGTTGGTGTGAATTCTGGGCAGAGGGAGCCGGTGGGACTAGACTTCCGTGCACGTCCCGTGGTAGCCAGTCACTCACCGGACAGCCCTGACCCTGCTGGAATGGCTATGTCAGCATTACAGTACATGGGCATTGCAACTGAATAAAGGTAGAAGGTTTTTAGACTGTTTTGTCTTAAGAGAAGACGGAAAATTAACCTGCCTGTGCGTTGTTCAAAGACTAATCTGAATCCAAAGTACCAATTTCCAGCAGAACCTGTTCAAACAAAAGTTTGTTGAAGTTAAGGGGTGCGTCCCACAAAGAGCGCTGAAATTAATTTCTTCTTTGAGCCTTTGCTTGCAAATCTGGGATTGTCTTTTACGGTACGTACATAGTTGTCCCTTCCCTCCCTATCTTCTCACATTTCCACCTGACGCAGTTCAGGTTGTCAGCATTCCCGTAACGCGGTCCTGACCCGCCACTACCCCTCCCGTGGAGCCCTTCAGACACTATCGCTCTACCGCGATCGCTGCAGCTCCTGTTTTCGCATCCTCTGTTGCCACCTTTGTCCGTTAAAGTTATTAACCGTTTCTCAACACCTCGGCATTTTCCCATTTGTGATGTATCCTCACTACCTTCTCCTCAAATAACCATTGCCATTCCCGAAACTTCACCTCTGAGGTTTACCCCAAATCTATAGTCTGTCCCTCGCCCCATCTTGCTTATCTCCCCCGGTGCGGCACCTTGAGCCTCCTTCCAGCCTGAGCCTGTGTCTCTCTCCCTCCTCTTGCAGCACTTGATCCCTCGCCCAGTCCGGAGTCACGACAACTTTGCTCTTTGTCCTTGTTTTATGGTGCCTGCAAGAAGAAAGCCATTAACACATTTCACTGTTCCCGGTGTTTTTGTCCCTGCCCCTGCCCTTTGGTGCCCACAGATCCACCCCGTGCCCGGCGCTGCCGTACGCCAACGCGGAGCACTACTACGATGGACAAGTACGTGAGGGGTTCATTCTACCAGCTCAGCACAGTGTGTTGACTGACTCCAAGTACTAAAGTTGCAGTATTAAATGTAAATTACAACAGTAATAAATGAGCTTTATCCACCAAATCCCCAACATTTTGTATTTCACTCTGAAAACGCTTTTATGAGCTCTATTACAGCTGTTAGCACTTGTTTTAATTAAACTTATAGCACAGCATGCAGCTCAGTTAGCGAGTTTTCAGTTTTCAGAGAAAATCAGTAAGTGGTTCCAATTGCATTTTTCTGTCATTCTTCACATGCTGTGCTTTAGCATACATTATAAAAATGTTGACAGAGGATTACATATCTCAGGGGAGGCTAATGGGGATGTGAAACTTCTTAATTCTAGGCTATTTTTTCCAACTCCGTTTAGGTTCTTAAGTTTTATAAAAGTATTTGATGTTTAACTGCAGCTTGGATGTCTTGATTCAAGGAAATGGGTGGTCTCAGCATCCAAGGCAGAGGATTATAAGGCCACCTCACCATCTTTAGATCCCTCATTGTCAGTCTCAGCAAAAAAACTGAGTAGTTTGTAGGGCTGAAAAATGCTTGCTGCCTTCAACGACGACTTCAATCGTGTGTGTATCAGAAACTAATTGGATGGGTGTTCCATGTACAGTGCCTCTCCTGAGGTTTCTGTGATTTTCATTCCCAAGGCTATCAGCCCAAAAGACTTGTATTAGAAAAAGAGGAAAAGAAGAATCTGGTTTTAGAGAATGCAGCGGCACAGCCTTTTGTTGCAGCTGGTTCGAAGTGTGTCTCCGTTGACATCTAGTGTCCGTACAGAAAGATCTTTAGATTCCTCACAGCCATGCTGGCAATATTTCTCTCTAACTCTTTAAAGATTTTTTCCTTGCGTAGTTATTAAGCCTCTTATTGATAATACTAGGTCAGGCAGTAGGTGAGACTGATGGCGGAAACACAGGTATCTCCCTACACATAACATTTTGTGGTATCAGAGGCATCCCTAGATGTCTATGTTCTGAATGGCTCCGGAAACCCTTTCAGTGCCTTGCAGTTCAAAAATATTATCCTTTTTTAAGTTATCCTGTAAATACCTGCAAACAATTTCAACCTCTTTCCTCAGAGCGTACAAGCAATTGTGAACCAATAAATATTCAACACAGATTTTACAAGTATTGTACTTTGTAGTCAGGCAGTGTTCTAATTTTCTTTAATTAAACAAGAGCCTTTTTCAATGGTAGAAACCTCTTTATTACATTTCATTATATCACTGAAGGCTATTTAATAAAGAACTGTCTCTGTCTATTTTTACAATGATGACAAGAGTTCTTTTAGTATTTATTTATTTATTTATACTGTAGACATTCCAAGTTTTTACAAAAGAATTTGTCGTTCTGCTTTTGCAAAGTCTTGAACGGTGGCAGTGAAGAATTAATCATGTCATCACTGTACACTCCACCTTCGCAGTACTTCCTCCGGCTCCTTCAGCCAGCCTGAAGTGCTTGTGTTGGGGTACTGCACACGGGAGCTACGCTAGAATCACAGCCCCACCATGCTTAGTCCTAGACTGATGTGGAAAAGTCCTTTCCCTTCTCTGAAAACTCCCTGGAGGTTCATATTCTGATCATTACCATTGTTACCTGTTTTCAAAGGCAGTTGTTCCAAATAAATTATGTTATGAAAGCTTCATGAGATTTGTTGCCTTAATATTTGTGTAAGTGTTGCAGCTTCAGAAGAGGAGGACAGGACCAAGGATGCACACTGGGCGCAGCTCCTATCCGTGACTGACTCCGTGGCTCCAAGGGGCTCATGGACTCCATCATTTCTTGGCGGTGTTTTATGATCCATCCCTTTCCAGCCTTTCCTCAATGTCTCATAAGCTCTAGAAGAGCTCTCTCTTGATTTGGTGATACCTGACATAGCAGGGACCTGTCCTTGCTGGCTAGTGGAAGCTACTAATGTGCAAATAATAAATCTTTTCCTTGGAGCAAGGAAACTTCTGCTGAAAAACAGCTAGAACAGCCTTGAACTTCTTCTGTGAAGGTCAGAGGAGGGTGGTACAATATTTCCCACAATTTCTGGAAAAGGAGCTGTCATCAGTTTCTATGGACAGTCAAATATTTTCCCTCTTTCTCTTTTCAGTGTTCTGTTATTTAAAAATACTCATTACATTAGCCCAACTGTCAGAGAGTCTGTATTGAAAGAACCTGCTGAATCAATACATCCAGAACACGAGTGAAAGCATCATTAAAATGTATCCTGCTTAGATTATTCATAATTTAACTATAAAGCAAAACGTGATCATGAGCAATAGAGGAATGTGACATAAATAATTTCATTCAGAGCTGTGCATTAGTGCGGGTGCTGGCAAAGCTGCTGCAGCAGCAGCCAAAGCCTTTAATATGCGACTGCTTTATAATTAGAGTTACAAATAGACGTTTGTATCTGTCCTTGCCATGATACTTCGGCCACCCCAAATTTTCATCCCTGGTAGGACTCGGTGCTTCCAGCAACCCCAGATTCTCCCTCCATGGTGTCAACGGAAGGAGGCAGCGGCTGCAGCCGAGAGCATCACGTTGCTACAGCAACACATCCCACTTCCCTGGGGGACCGCGTTGCCTCGGCGACATCGGGTGGGCAGGCACCGGTAGATCAAATTGTCTCAAAGCAGCTGCCGCCCCAAAAAGTAGGGCAGCTCTGGCCTTCAGATGACACAAATGCGCAGAGGTAGATGACCTGGTGAGTGTAGGACCATGCACTCACAGCCTGGGTGTGGATTAGGAGAGGGTGACCGGTGTGCGTGGTTCTTCACAGGTAGTGAGAGAAGGTTACTGCCAAAAGGAGCTTACCATCTAGTGTGTCAAAGACGGCAGGAAAGACAAGGTCAGCAGGAGGGGATTAGCTGAAGGGAGCAAGCGTTTGTATAATCAGGACCTGCAAACATATTGCAACATGAGAAATAACTGTCTCTTGTTATACGGTGCATCTATGAACAGAGATAATCTTGTACATTGATTTTAGGGTAGTCCAGTGCTGCATTACACCGTGTCACATTCAATACAGAGCGTCATGTAGGCAGCGGATTAAAGATCAATTTACATAGGCAGATGCCCGTGTTAATACTGCGAGGCACAGAGCCTCCCACTTGTGTGCCTGCGGGCGGTTCGGCAACCAGACCCAACCCGTGGGAAAACACCGACAAGTTTTCAAGAGCCCATAGACCCTTTATCACAACCACGTTCCTGGGGATCTGCCCCAAACACGTTCTGTGGACTTCACTAGAGCCATCTGTGCAACTGCTGGTAAGATGAGGGGGTCCAAAGTTTGATGCATGCGCACGAGTTATCCACAGCACTTGAAGAGCAATTGGAGAAGCAGGAAGATGGTGAAGGACAGAACAATTTACACAAGAAGACAGGTACTTTCCTTGTCATGGAAATGTCAAGGATGTCATGTCCATCCTTGTTGTAGGCATCTTTTCTCCCCTTACGCTGTTGGATTTAGAAGCCTCCTGCCTACTGTCATTAGCCCTTGAATAAATAGCATCTCTTGAACACAAGCCTGTGTGTCCTGTTTTTATGTGCTAGCTGTGCTTTGCTTTTTTTTAAGCCTTACACTGATTCTTGTAGAAGAGCAGAGCCTGTTTCAGGGGGTCTAATGTTGCTTTTCTCCTCTGGAGACATTACCATATGCTGCAGTGCCATGTCTCAATGATGTTAACATATCTGATTTTAAGTAAACATTGCCTGTACTTACAGCTACAGCTCTACTACTTGATTTATCCCTGTATTTCTGATATTTGCTTTACTCTCTCTGAGCCATTCTTTGTGCATTTTCCACAAGACATTAGCTGTCTTTCTTCTCACAATCAAAGCTATGGTTAATGGTGTTTACAGAGTATTCCTGAACGGTGAGAAATGTTTCTCAGAGTGTGTGGTTTTGCCTCGTTTAGCCTTGGAAGGACGCTGCTTTCCCTGACCTCTTGCTGGTTTTTCTCAATGACTCTGGTAACTGCATCAGTAGCCTTGGGAGTCACATTTTCCTTTCACACCTAGGAAAGATCCAACCTTTCCTTACCCTCTCCCAGCTGAGTCATATATCCAGTCCCCCCATTATGCTGTGGCTCAACCACACTGGCTCTTTTTCCGGCTTCTGTGGATGCAATCTTGTTTCACTCTTGTCCAGAATAAACTCTACCACTTTCCTGGCTCGTCATTTCCACCACTCTGCTGTGAACTCCTCAGTCTTTCTTCTCCTCCCTCTGCGTCAGCCACATTTCTCATCTTCTCTGCCAACATCCTTTACAGCCCATCTTTAGTCAAGTCTGTCAGCAGTCATTCTGCCGGCGTTGTCCCCTGTCACCGTTTCAGACGGACGTGCCGGTGGTTTTCCGTACCTCCCCACCACAGCTGGGCACTGCTCTCCAGAAGCATCTGCAAAGGGGGCTTGGGGCACAGAGACCTCCTGTTGGAGGGATGCATCTGACATGTTTCACCTCATACTTAAATTCAGACTGCATTGGGGAAGGGGCTTGTCTTTTGCTCGCTTCAGCACGCTGACAAACCGAGAAACGGCAGCCAGGAATGGATCCCAAACCCACGCGTTTATGACTCTGATGTCACCTCAAAGCCACTCAGTCCCCACAGCGATGCTCCACGTTATCTGCGGGGGGTGGAGGGGGTGTCCCTTTCAAACACACAGCAGCGGTGTCAGTCCTTTGAGGTTCAATTTGCAGTCAGCAAGAAACTAGAGGCAACAGGCAGGAAAAAACCTGTTTCCTCTCTTTCTTCACATCCCTTAAAGAGACTGGTTTTTCTGAGTCACTGCTCACTCAAACCTGCCGAAAAAGATTCAGCCTGGATTTATACCATGGCTTTTCTCTAAGAAACCTAAAAGGCCATTTAGCGTTTAAAGTATTATTGTGAATTATTGACCAAGCCCCCGCTCTGGCTGAGCTCAGTCAGGTCCTTCTTCGGATTTTGTGGAGTTTATTTCTCTTGTCACCCTGAGCAGCCTTTACCGTGCGGAACGCGGGTTTGCCGATGAAACGGGACGATTGCTGGCGAAGCTGGGCTCTGCCTGCGCATTTGCAGGAGGATCTCGGTGCGGGGGATATGCATTGCAGTTGTTCTTTTGTTCATATTTAATGATACGAGAAAGAAGAACGTAATTATGGCCTGTCTCACTCAATCTCCTCCCTGCCTCGGAGTACTTGAGCTCTTCGAGACGAAGGCAAGTGGGAACGCAGCGTTTTCTGAGAGCGGCATGCATCCCGGAGCAGATCGGAAGCGATTCTGCCCCAATCACTCTGCAGTTTCCATTTGACAACGGCTTCCCGCTGAGCCGTCTCCCGTGCGAAGGCGCGCGGCCGTTACAAACAGCACTGCAAGTGCCAGCGCCTGATCAAAGCTGGCAGCACGGTCTTTCCTCTTGGTTTTCTTTGTACGTTTGACAGCCCGGTCAGACCGTGCTTGCTTTGCTTTTCCCCTCAAGAGCTGCCTGACTTCTCCTTATGCAGTTACTAGATTTGATGATGCAGCGTCAAAATGGGGCTTGGCTCAGAAATAGACTTCTTTTTTTTTTTCCTATTTAGCTATTTTAGCTCTTTATTTTCTGTTTAGCTTTGTGCCACAAGGTAAACTCACTTCATTTACACTCCAAACCTATCAACCTCTTTAAAGCTCAGCACAGGGCTACGAAAGATTTGCTGCCAAAGAATTCTGAAAATTGAAAATGTCTTATTGAAAAGGGTGTTTCAGGTTTGCAATTTGGGTTGGCCTCGAGCTGAAATGAAACCATAACAGCAAAGGCAAGAAAGGACTGGAAGGTGCAGAGAAGGATGAGTTGACCCACCCGACACCCAGGACGAGGGCTCGGGCTGGCGTCGTGGGATGCTGACGCCGAGGGATGGTGTTTGACCAGCCCAAGGAGAAACCTCTGGAGCCTGAGCAGTGTGGCAGGGCCGGGGAACTACAGAAAAAACAGTCAATGAGAAGACAGATGCTTGATGAAATTGCCCAAAATGAGGAAGGATGAAAGAGGCTGTAATATGTAAACATTTTAATTGCAAAGTTATTTAATCTGAGCTGTCCTAGGAGCTGACAGGGTAAGTGTTATTACTGCTTTCTAGGCTGTGTAACAGGCACAGAGACTGACGGGGAAATTTTCCACTTAGTGGCAGTGATATTAAATTATAACGAAAGATAAGAGTTTATCTCAAAAGCAATGAGCTGCTATTTTCTCAAGACCTTGCTGCCAAACTTTAAAAGAAATACTATGGAAATCAAAGCAGTGCTTAAAAGGAGAGAAACCTGTTACAGAAAGAATGCTGATTTAAATCTTCTTTCAGTTTGCAAAATTGTTTTTACCTGCAGAGAGGTTTTAAACAAGGGGAAAATGTATTCCAGTTGCTTGACATCAAAATCCAAGTCTCAGACACACAGAAGGGTAGTCCAGAGAGAGAAGCCAATAATTAGCTACTGAAAAAAAGCCATGGCAAATGAGAAACTCAACATGGGTGGAAAGCAAAGGGGAAAAAAGGACAAAAGAATGGAAAATGTTCTTGCAGTAGCAAAAGCGCAGCTAAAGCAGAGGATTTGAATGTGTGAGGAATAACCAAAAGGTTACATGGGAGGATTTACTGGGAGCTAGCGATTATGAACGGTGGCACAGTGAGAGCGCTGGTGCTCAGAAGGAAAGCTGCGGGGAGGTTGGTTTAGCTGGGAAGGGCTTATTCCTATTGCGGAAAAATAGACAGACGATGAGCTCAGGAAAGAGGACATTAAATAAAATGGAAGGAATCCTCCTGAAGAGCTTCAGTGATCAGCAAATTAGGGGCCGGGGCTGGGTGCCCACAGTGGGAGTCGGGCTGGGTGCAGCGAGGGCGGGCGGCTTCCCCGGGGAAGGGGAGCCCGGAGCTGCTGGGGACGGCAGCCAAGCGCCAGCCGGGAGCCTGGCCGTGGTTGGGGTCTGGCCGGGGGCCGGCAGGGCCCGCGGCCGGGCACAGGAGGGACGCCGAGGGAACTGGACCAGGCTCTGCTGCTCGGCACCGCGCAGCTCCCGCGGTCCTCCTTGGCCCCCCGCCCCGGGGATGGGGCAGCCCCTTGCCTCGCAGGGATCCTCTCCATCAGAAGCAGCACACCTGAAGCTTTAAAAAAAAAAGAAATAATTATTAGTTGCCTTCTACGTGAGACATTTGAAGATCAAAGAACTAAACAATGAAGGCAAAAATGACAAAACTAAAAATCCACTTCTGTTAACTTACTTATCTTACTTCAGGAAAGTAACTGATCACGTGCTAGACGTGAAAGATCTGCTCCAGCAGCTGTTTTCCGCAGCTCAAGCGAAGGGAAGCCGCACACTCTTTATTAGCATCTTTTCAGACTGAAGCTGTATATAAGAATAAGAAGTGAGGGTGTCTCCTATTAAAGGACACAGTTGCTTGCCCAGTTATCCCTATCACATGGTTCAGCTTCTGCTCACAGTCAAATGCAAATAGTTTAAAACGTGCTTTAAAATAGGCCAGTACTTTGGGAAAGGTCAAATTCTGGTTGGAATTTTGACCGGTATATATTTTTACAGGAAAAAAGTGAATAAAGAAGGTAAAATAGAGAAGGCAGCAAACACTCACCGTATCAGCAATTCCGGCTCCCAGACTGCTGAGAACTGCCCTCAGGGAAATGGGATTATGTTTTACTTATGACATATATAGAATAACAGATTTCTCATTCATCTCTAATTCATGTTGAAACCGATTAGGCAAGAGCTACTGGAACAGGAGGAAAATCATGACCAAACCTTAGAAGCAGTATTTGATTGCTGGATGAAGTCTCAGGGAACACTCTTTTGGAAGTGAACACTCTGGTCACTGGAACAAGTTAGAGAAATTAAAGAAGACTTCTCCATGCTTTCAGTAAATGGAAACCTCTTTATATAGTTAGATATTTAGAAATTTAGATTTTTATTTATTTATTTGTGAAAATAAGTCACATCATAAGCAATATTTAGGGCAAAGAAGGTCTTGGGGAAAAAAAGAAGTCATCAAGAATAAGTAAAACATGAAATAGTAAATAAATTCTTAAGATCAGAAATTTTTAAAAGTATATTTAGAATTAATTTAAGTTGAATTTTGTGGCATATGACAGAAAAAACTTAAATCTTATGAAAATTAAAATCAAGTGGTAAGAACCATAGGTTTTAATACATAGGAATTCAGGAGCACCAGTGTTTTCATTAAGACAGTTACATATTGTGTAAACTGCGTAGTACTCGTGTTGTTTACTTATTAAAAAAGCCTTTGTACTTGAGGTACTCTGAAGTGAAACAAAAAAAAAGTCTTCATGTAACAACTTATCAACTGTTACATTAATTAAATGTATAAATAAGAATAACAAAAGAATACATCCCAGAGAAAAATAAGAAAAAAAAGAATGTAAAACCTAGCAAGAGCACAAGAGATCATGCCTTCTCAGCTGGATTCTACCAAGTATTTAAAGTTCTTCGAGAAGTACTTGGGTTTGCATCCTGTATGCAATGAACTTCCACGTGAAAATGAGCCTTTTTCCCCAAAACACGTAACAGCCCCCCCCATTCTCCTGTAGCCCGTTATGGTGTCTTAGAAAGTCCATCTTCTGCCGGAGCCAGATATCGCTGCTGAAGCCCGAGGAGTTCATGTCTCTGCCCGCGCAAGCTGTAACCTGTGAACTGGGTTGAAAGCAACTGAGGTCAGAGCGGCTTTGCGGAGGCTGCGCAGATGCCAGGTAGCGCCCACGAAGGACTTGCAGCCGTTCCTGGTGCCGCATCGCATCTCCGAGAGAGGTTTCTGTTGCTATTTGATGCAGAAAAGGCTCTGAAGGGCTGGGCAGAACTTGTGGGCAGAGTCCCCTCCAGGTGAACCTTCCTCCTCATCCTCTCCGTCGTTAAATGATGCAGGCAGAGCGCGGGCGAAGCTGCCTTGGGGCTGGGGGTCACTAGGTGATGACCCTTTGGCCATGTGTTCTGTGGATCTACAAGTTTATGAGTCTCAGAGTTATTCTGGATGTCCGCTTGAGAGCGTCTGAGTACGTAATGAAGTTGGATTTCCCATTTTCATCTCCATGGCCACCCAGGTGAGGTTGGCACTGCAGTTAGCCCTGACTTCCCTGAACGGACATCCCAGGAAACCAGTGATCTTGAGAGGATCCTCCCCTTCAAAGTTGAATTGTGGCAAATTTCAGAAGTGACACACAGCTGCCGAAGATCTTCCTTCAGAAAACACTTGTGAGAAGACATTTAACAGATTTCAAGTTTCCTAGCAATCGCATTTCAGAGACTCTAGAACAGCCATATGACTAATATGATAAGCAGCTCCTTTAACGACTAAAACTAACCATAAAAGTCAAGACGAGCATCTTCCATGGACACCTCACTTCAAGATCTTGCCAGTATTCCGAGCAAAGCTTTCGCAGGTGAGCTGAAGTGTGAATAAAAGGGACGCGAAGTAAGAAGAAGACACTCTAAATGCAGTGGGCTGGGCATTGTCAGTATTGCCGTTACTACCAGCAGAGTCAGGATAAAGAAAGGGCTGGGCGGTCTTTTGCTCAGAAAAACAGTACTTGTTTATTGATGGTGTAAATGTTGCTAGGCTACATGGATTAAATTAAAAACCCCATCATTACCCAATATATACACGACCTTCAGCAAAGAATGCTCTGTGAATTTAGGAAAAGGTGTTTTTTTTCCCAAATTATTCAAATTTACTAGGAATGATGGACCAGAAGGTTTTAATTATAGAAGAACCTACAGAAGACAGAATATTAGCCAACTACTCAATAAAGAAACTTTTCAGCATATTTAGAAATCAATACCAATTTTAATTAACCAACTGTCCCAGTGCCCAGGGGAAAATAATAGATAATAAAATAAAAAATGTCAATACGGCTGTATAGAAACTATGACCTAGAAAACACTTTTCATCAAAAATGGTGTGTAGAACTAGAAGAAATACAAAAAAGGGGGAATGGAGGGTCGTGGCTTTGTATGAGGAGATGTTAAATAAATCATCGGCTTGGAAAAGGACCCAGAGAAAGTCATGAGTTATTTCAGAACAGATGAAGGGGAAACAATCTGTTATTATTTCTCATAAGACAAGATTTAAGGAACACCAGCGAAATCATCATTCAGCCAGTCTGAACCAAAGCAGCACGTAATTAAACAGTGCCGCTCGCTGCCAGCGGGTGCTGTAGAGGCTGAAAACAGGAAGGTGTCCAAAAGGTGATCACACAGAAAACGGAGACTAGAGCTCTTAAATGCAAAGGTGCAGATACAGCCCCCGGCCCAGTAAATCCCAGCGCGCGGCGGTGGGCGGCAGAGCGGGGGGCAGCGCCCTGGGGAGGTACGGCTGGGTGCTTTGTGCCTCCTGGTCTCCTCCCTGGGGCAGAGCTTCGGGCTGAGAGAACCTTGCTCTGATTAAGGCAGTTCTTAGTGACACAGCATGCTTTTATCTTTTCCAGAAAGAGTAACCTCAGCTGCAATAAATTCTAGTTGATTAAGAAACAAAAACAAAAAGACAGATTTTCCTTTTATTTGCAGATTTCTTAAAGAAATGTCTTTGGATTGTACTGTTGGAAAATGCCGGTAGACAGATTATCCTGGAAGAACAGACTTTGATCTGCAAATGCCAGGAGTGCCTGTGCCTTTGGGACAAACAGTATGTGGGACGGAGGGGTGCCTCATCCCCTTAGCTGAGCACATAGGGAGCAAAATGGGGAAAACCCCAACAATTTTTCATCAGCACACCAGCGAACCTGTCCATGCCACAAGGAATTGCTTGTGTTGGGAAGAGACAAGCGTGTCACGGCGCCGTTTCGCTGTGCCTCATCCGTGACGCCTCAGGCAGAGGCAGAACCACCTCCAGGCACTTCCCCAGCCCAGGAGGAGCTGAACTTTGCTGTCCCAAGACGGCTTTTGCTGAACGGAGGCAGGGGGGCTGTGGGACAGCCCAGCATCCCCCACCTGGAGCTGCTGGGGCGGTGGGCAAGGACAGAGACCGGGAGGGCTGCCCAGGGTTCTCTGTCCACGCACCCCCCCCGCCTCGGCGGCCGCAGACACCAGCCCGCACCCCGGGGTGCTGGCGGAGCGGGAGGAGCCCCTGCTCCGACCTGCTGCCCAGCACGGCTTCAGGCTCCTTCGCAGGAGAAGCCTCTGCTGTTAGAGCCGCGGTTCACCCAGCCCGCAGCAGCTCGCCGTGCCCCGCGGGTAGGCACGCCTGCGGCTGCTGGGAAATGGGTGGCCGGGCTGGGAGAACAGCGAGTTCCCTCCGCCGAGTGATCTCCTGCCATCGACTGCCAGTTCCTGAACTTTGGCTCCAGCCAGGAGGCAGTAAACAGAGCAGATAATTGCCTGGCAGTGATTGCTAGGGAGTCAAGGGTGAGCAGGGAGGAGGGAGCGGGGGGAGCAGGAGGATTATGTTTCAGAGGGAAGTATTTTTTTAGGATTTGTCTATGCAGGCAGTCAGGAGCTTTTCTGAATCACATGGGCTTAGCCCGAGCAGGGGGACTCACTGTAATTTTACACCTTTTCAGCGTTTCGGCTGGTTCTGCTGAAGTGTGCGTAGGGATTAAAGATGGGAAGTGACAGCGAATTGATTTCCTTGCCTTCAGTCTACTGGGACAAATATTCAAGGCTAAATTGGAGTTTAGAGTTTTTTGGTTGTATGAGCGGAGAGAGGAAGAAGCAAGCAGCTGCCAGCAATAAATAACTACTAGGAAACAGTATTAGGAAATAGTACCAAGAAGAAATGTTGCTGCTAGGATATGCTTTCAACATTGGGGAATCCATAATCGAGCAGCTCAAAATTTACTTTGGTATCCAGAGCTCGTGTGCTCTCAGACCCCGAGCAGCACCGACGCTGCTGAGAAGCCTGAGCTCGGGTCCCCAGTGAAGAAGGGACGTCAGCTCGTTGCACGGATAAACACCGCAGTCTTCCACTTGGCAATGGCTTAGCAACAGCATCACGTACTTCAGCAAATCTGCATTCAAACTGTCACCTGCAAAGGGAAGTGAAGCTTATCTACAGCCTATTGCTGTAACTTTGATACTAATCTTTATGGCCAAGTTGCCAGGAAGCCTAGGGAGAACCTATGCATTGTAAACTGCTTAAACGGAGCTGTCGGGACGTAAACTGAACCGTCTGAATTTGGGGACGTACGTTAGTAAAAATCCTGTCCAATCTCTACTTAAGGTTTACATTTTTACCAGGTTTGAGATACACTTGCGGAACTATTCTAACACATTGCAGTAATGGAAAATGTCCTCGGTTTTATACACAAATTTCTGTGAAGTTGAAATCGTTTTCCACTCCAAGTGTCCAGCATCAGGCAGCCCGTTCCCTCTCCTTCACTGGGCGCCTTTCTCGGGACACGGTCCCCCCGGGCAGAAGGACAAAGCGTGGTGTAAACCCGGGTCAGACAGAGCCACGACGGCGGCTGCTGAGCAGGCAGTCAGCTCGCTGCTATGAATGAGCGCAGCCGCATGCGGTCGCATCACCCAAAATGCATCCTGCAGAGCAGGGAGGAGGCGGGAATCCCAGCGATCCCGGCAGCCCGCCCCGCTGGGAAGCCCCCGGCTGCGAGGCAGGCAGCTCCCTGCTGTCCTCTGGGTCGGGAGCAGAAGTCCCCAGCCCACAGCTGCCGGGGCAGCTGCCCCTGTTTTCAGAGGGGAGCAGCTGAGCGGCGCAGAGCACGCCCACGGCACCGGCGCCACAGCGAACACGGCTTCGTGCCACGGACTCGGCAGGCGTTTTTGTCGGCGGCCCATGCAAGCAAGTGGCACGGTCATGCGTTACGGCTGGGAGCAAGATGTCGTGAGGAGAACCGTCCCACGCTGCACGTGCAAGGCACATGCCTGCCCGGGGCTGCAAGCCGCCGGAAGGAGCTGTTCTGGCCGTCGTCAAAGACCATTTGCTCTAGGACAGCTACAAAATGGCAGCCAGCAGTTTACTGAGGTTTACTGAAGTTTATTTCTTCTAGATCTGCCTTGGCAATGCCAGGCCGCTGAGACCAGTGGGAAGGTCATCGATGGTGAGATGCCTGGCTTGGTGGATGAGGGGAGAGCAGTGGAGGTTGTTTATCTTGGCTTTGGCAAGGCTTTCCATGCTGTCTCCCATGACATGGCCCTGGACTAATTGATGAAGTACAGATTAGATCAGTGGACCGAAAAGTGGCTGAGCTGCTGGGCTCTGAGGGCTGGGATCAGCGGCATGAGGTCCAGGTGACTAGTGATGAGGCCAGTCACTAGAGGTGTACCCCAGGGCGAATACTGGGGCCGCTACTGTGTAACGCCTTCATTAATGACCTGGAGGATGGGACGGAGTGCACCCTCAGCAAGTTTGCAGATGATACCAAGGCAGGAGGAGTGGTTGGTACACCAGAGGGCTGTGCCACCATTCAGAGAGCCCTTGACAGGCTGGAGAGCTGGACCAACAGGAATCACATTTGTCAAAATTCTGCTCCTGGGGAGGAATAACATGGTGCACCAGTGCACACTGGAGGGGCCGGCCAGCTGGGAAGCATTTTCGAAGTGAATGCCGTGAAAGTCCCAGTGGAGAAAAGGTTGAACATGGGCCACTAACATGCCCTTGTGGCAAAGGCGGCCACCAGCCTGCTGGGCTGCTTTAGGAAGAGCGTTGCCTGCAGGTCACAGGAGGTGGTCCTTCCCTCCACTCAACCCTGGTGAGGCCACATCTGGAGTGCTGGGTCCAGCCCTGGGCTCCCCGGTACAAGAGAGACATGGACATACCAGAGCAGTCCAGTGAAGCACTGCGAAGATGATGAAGGGATTGAAGCATCTGCAATACGAGGAGTGGCCAAGAGAGCTGTAATTGTTCAGCCTGGAGAAGAGGAGGCTCTGGGAGGATCTTACCAATGTGTACGGATACCTGACGGGAGGGATTTTAGAAGGAGATGGAGCCAGACTCTTCCAGTGGCATCCAGTGACAGGGAATGGGCACAAACTGAAATACAGGAAATTCCACTTTAAGATAAGAGAGAACTTGTTTTGCTGTGAAGGTGGTTGCACACCAGGGCAGAAACAGACTATTGACATAGGAGTCCTCTTACCTAAGAGGCAGCAGATAGTAAGAACAACATGAAAATGGGAAACTGAACTGTTAGAGGCCAACTGGGCACTTGCAAAGACATAACTGATGCTGTGTCCTAGTGTATGTTGTTATTGAGAAGGCGTATGGCCAGCCCATCCTCCTGCGTGCAGGCCCCACAGGTCTAGTCAGGGTTTTGCCCATCATACCGAGAGAAGAACAGCAACCAAACTCTCAAAGGTCAGACTGGAGGTCTATCAGTTCTTCTGCCTGACAGTGGCCAGCAGGAAATGCTCAGAGAAAGAACACAAGTAATAAAGCACACGGTGTAACTTCCCTAGCACACTCTCCCAGTTCCTATCAACCCGCAATTCAGGAATTTCTTGAGCAAGACTTTGTAGCCATATCAGTTTTCAGTAGCTCTTGAACTGTTCTTCCATGATTTTTTTTAAAGCACTTTGCATTCTGTGGCAATGACCTATATAGCTTAATTGTAAACAATATATAAAAAGTATTTTTATTTTAAATATTGCTTGATAACCTCACTGGACACACTGTAGGTCTAGTACAGTGAGAAATATGAATAAATGCACCCTCTTCACATTACTCACCATTTGTAAGAGCTACTGTGCAACTTCCTTTCCACATTGGAGGGTCTGTAGTAATCCTCCAACAGGCAGCTTCCTTTAATTACTCAAATTTTATCAAGACTGACTTGTCAGGGGTATTCCAAGGACCTTTCTGTCAATATGGCAATGCTGAGTGTGCACAAAAGCCACTTGCACACAATTGGCAGAGCAATGCAAGCATGGAAGATTTGAAATGCAAGCACGAAAGATTTATGTATCATGAATTACCTCTGGAATACTTCCAGGCACTTTGAATCACCACCAGAAAAATCACTTGCATCAAAGCAGGATGGGCCAGGCAGATGTACAGCACAGGAATCTTGTGGAACTCTATGCTGATTTCGATATAGCAAACCCACATACTACCAGCACAAGGAGCATAAAGACAAATGTCATCGGTATCCTTTGCCGGTACGGAGACCCAGGTCACCAGCTGCTACTGTGTACCATTACCATGTATATATGCTACCTCGATTCCCACAAGAAGGTGGGCAATTAGGAAATACCATTTGAGTGCAAATCTGGGCTTCTGAAAGCAAGAGAGTCCTCAGTGTGCAGGAAACCGAACCTGTGTTCAAATCCCTCTCTCATTCTGAAGCTGCACACACCAGGGGGCAAGGATTTGGCAAATTTTGTATGGCAGTCTTGGGAGACGTGAGCAGCTTTTTAAACATTTCCAGGGTGCCTGGGGTTCAGTTTTTGAACAAACAAGCAGATGTGTCTGATCGGCCTTCCCAAAGCTCCTCTCCTCCCACCACTGCTGTTGGAAAGCAGCCCCTCATTCCCGATTGCCGCCTTCTGTATTTTACTTATCTAAAAAGCACCAAATGAAATCAAGCATGTTAAACAGCCAGAAATTTATCATGCAAAATACAAAGCTCTACAAAAACTTCAGACTGGGGAGACTATAATTAGGATAATTGAAATTGGAAAAAGGATCTGAAAAGATATTTAAAAAAAAAAGTATTAAAAGGGATAGCTTGGCAGAAGGAAAATAGTTTACAGCTGCTAGTAACAACTGAAGTATTAGAGAGTGTAGGGAATATTTCAGTCTTTCAGAGCAAGTACTGCTTAAGGCCACAGACAAGGCAAGTGCTGGAGTACCAAGAAGAGGCCAGCACACAGACTACGAGAAGGCTCCTCAGTGCCTAAATGGAGGAGCTGTGCTCTTAATCCCTGCAACAGAATCCCAGGCCGTTACTAGTCCCTGATTTGGTTTCCAAGAATTGTATGTTTTTCGCAGTCTGCAGCACTCCAGACTAATAGCATTGGGACAGGAGGGAGCACTAACTACAACGCACAGCTCTTCACCAAGCCTGGAGGATCACGGTCTTCCTCAATGGGACAGATGGGGAGAAGAGGCTCCTGCCTTCCAGCTGCCTGTTTGTCCTGACAGAGACGTCAAGCATTTGCAGCCCAACTCGGAAACCTGTGGCTGCCACAGACAGACGCAGTGGCCTGTCACCAGCAGCTGGTGAGCCGGCTTCCTTGCTGCCGACCTTGCCTTTGGACCTGCAGGTTTGTCCATCTCGCTGACAGCCCCAGACAGCCATCTGCTGGGCAACTGCATCATAAACCAACCCAGAGCAGCATTTACAACCAGGATGATTATGCTTCAGTTCTCCCTAGCTTCCCGTGAGATTAGGAGCTCAACAGGATGCATTTGACAGGGCAGCTGCAATAGGCAGCATTAAGCATCGGTGTCTGGAACTTTGAGAGAGGAGGTACAGAGTGTGCGCACTGCTGTCCCTCCCCAGAAGTGTCAGTCTTTCTGGAATGCGTAAGTAAAAGGGAAGGAAAAAAATTCAGCTTTATAACACTTAACCTGAAAGCTGCTTCTAAGCATCTCAGCCCAAGCACAGAAGTCAGAAAGGTGGCCAGAGCAGCTAGGGAACCAAAGCAGTATAGGAAGCACAGGGCCATAAAACCAGACCTGGTCATCTCAAACAAGGTTGGATTTAGCCTCAGTAAACCTAGAATTGTGTTTAAAACCATTCGAGAGGTTGACATCCTTTAACCACCACTTCTCTGAACCAGTAACTCAGTATTCGTGGTTTAAGGATTTCATTCATCCATAGCGGCGGGGACTTTGCGAAGCAGGAGCAGCAGTAGGTTGCCAAGCAGTGAGGAATGGAGAAGTCCGCAGTGGGTAAGGCGGCAGCAAGAACATGGAGGCAGCTCCAAGCGACTGGTACTTTCCCACACCAGAGGCTACCGCATTGTTTTCACTCTGTAAAACACAAGAGATGGACTCTGGGGAAGGCAGGTTCCCTTCTGGTCCTCCCAAAGAATTGGGAAGGAAAGCAGGATTCAAGACTTTTGCAGCACTTTTGGGTGGAAGGTTTTCAGGGCTGATCCTGCCTGTAGAAAGCCAAGGTGAAGACTGTGTCCTTATGGTACAGACCCACAGAGCACGTCAGACCAAGGACAAACTCTCAGCCTCCTTTCCTGTGGGCCATCAGGACAGATGCTTTCTCCATGCTCCCCTCTATCTGTGTCCAGGCCTCTCCCTGGAAAACATAAAATACTTTCCACAAGCAAGATGTGTTATTTAGTGTCTGGCTTTATAGTTAAAAAGTTTCATCTGCCACACAGCACCTAACAGGACTTGTATGACAAACACGTGAAGTGCAGAACATTCATTTCCATGGCTCATGTCAGAAATCCAAAAGCTAAAAGGCAAGGAGTTAACAATGAAAGACAGCACAGCACAACTTATTTCCCAACAGCATCTCAGAATTAAGAATGGGAAAACTTTTGCAAAACTAACCATGCATGACCATGCAAAAAGTAAATGAACCAAAGCACACATTCTAGCCAAGCAGCAGCTAGCTTTATTAGAGTTCCAATAACACCGCATCAAAACCAAAAGAAATTAAAGTTGCTTTTTGCTTCTTAGCATTAGTCATTTCTCAAGTGAAAACGTGATTATGTTTAATAATATTAAGAGGAAACCAAGGAACAGGAGCAAGAAAAGTTAGACAAGACTGCAGAGCCAGTGTCCCCTTCATGTATCCCCCTTGTGTCAGAGAAATTGAATTCTTCGAAGTGCTGTTAAATTTTCTCAGGTCAATGTCAGGGACTGAATCCCAGGACACAGCATCTGATGAATCAAATATATCGTGGGTTGCTATGAACCATGCTGTACCTTTGAAGATATTTGGGATATCTTCAGTGGGACAGAAAGGGATTTCAGAGAAAAGTTCAGGATCAAACACATTTCCCCACTACCTGCCTCAGTAAAGCTTAGTACAAATGTTAAGCATAATTCATTTTCTCTCCCAGTTCCACAGAAAACATCAGTGTGCAAGATCCAATACAGTATCTGTAATACTCCTCAACCCACTGAAACGACGCTCTGGCCTCCCCTGCTTAGTTCAGTGTTTGCTGTATTATATGCATGTAAAATTAAAACCACTCTCAACATAGAAATAGGCACAACTAAAAAACTACTAGAGATGAGAATGCAATCTGACATTGCTTTTAGATACTAGTATGTGCAGCTGCTAACTCATGCCCTGAGAGTTAAGTACACTCGGCCTAACAATTATTTTAAGGAAGTTTTTCAGCATTAATAGCTACATGTTTCTTCAGTAAATAAAGAATTACATTTTAAGAAGTGTCCCCTTCTTCCATGAGGAAGTACTTAAGGTAGCGTGTGTAACAGTGACAGCTGTCTGTTAGTAGCATTACTGCTGTGGTACACTGGCTCAGAAGACAGGTGTATCACCTCTAACTCCTCATCAACTCTGTTTCAGAGCTACGGCTTACGTTTCTGAACGGCACATAGCACCACCTAAAGAATGTGAGGAAGGCAAAAAGATATTAGGCAGGCAATCATTCCTGAAACTTCAAGTGATCATTCATTTATTCCTTTGAGGCAGACTTGCACTCTCTTCCTTCTCCTCTCTAATTTCCAAAGAATTCCTAGTCTTCATAGACCCGGTGCAATCCAGTTAAGAAACTTCATAGCAACTTCAAAACCAAGAAAACATGCCTGGAAAAGACAGAACATACAGAACAAATGAGGATTCTAAAAACCTATTCCAAACAAGGTTTTTGAAATGCAGCACTATAAACGCCTGACCATGGCTGATGTGGAAGGAGGAAGAGAGAGGCGGGGGGGGAAGTCTTGGACCGGAGGGAAGAATTCTATTATATCCCTGCACACAAAGGACCTTCTACTCTGTTAGGGTTGTTATTTATTGAAGGGGAAGCCAGTCCAAACTTATCCACCCATTTCTGTATTCCACTGGTAGATGTACAATCAGACAAGAAATACTATCAGAACAAGTCAAAAAAGGGCTTTCATGAAAAGCTTTGAAGGAGGGTTTACTTTATGTTCCCCCTAGATTGGGGTACATTTGTAGAACCTGGACATCAACAGCCAAAAGTACCTGCAGTGACAAGAATCTTACCGAAATGGTACAACAATAAGCAGTCAGTCATCTCCTCTGCAGACTGCAAGTGTTCACTGTGAGCAGACAGGTCCCCAAAACCCATCCAGAATCACAATTTACTTACCGCGTTAGCGGGAAATGCCCTGATCATTACAGCTGTGAAGCCCTTATACAGAGATGCAACTCCTTCCTCTCTGATAAGTTCTCTCAGCACATCTCTAAAGCCATTTGGGTATTTTCCTGGAGGAGCTGAAAGGGATACAAAACACATTAGCTAAGATGTGTGGCACCAACAAATGCTGAAGAATGTGGCATATGTGACAGCCCAGGATTTTCAACAGGATCACATTGCTATAACGCCTAAGTGGCACCAGAATCCAAGCACTGCCAAAGCTATGTTGTGAAAACATCTGCTTGGGAAAGTTACCTATTTCAATCAAAAGCAAGCAAACAAAAAAGGCACCTTGCTAACAACTCATTACACAGAAGGTAGGTGCTCACCATCACCACAGAGAATTTACCTAATTGAGTCATAGGGGCAGGGAAGAAAGAAGAATAACTTTTGTCAGGGTTGGATATCTGAGCTGTTACTTGTGCCGCTGATCACAGCTCCCCCAAGAGCTGTAATTAGGAGATAGCGAGGTCAGATATAAAAAATGACGAATTTTGTTTGTAAGGAACAGAAAATGATCCTATCACATACTGCAGCCAAGAATAGCAACAAACTTAAAGTGAAAAGCACAGGCTGTTTTAATGCTGATGTTACACAGATTTTCTGAGGTGTTTCTAAAAAGTTATTCTGTTTAAAGAACGAGGTCTTCCTTCTCCTGACACTAGTCTGAACAGTACTGCGTCTTCCAGCCCTCTGAATGAGTACTCCACAAACCAACCCAGTTAAACATCATCTATACAGCAGCATTGGCAACTGCCGCAGTGGAACAAGGATGCAAAGTTGTAAAGTATTTCACACTCAGCCCTTGGTATGATTTCAAACAACCACAGCAGCCATTATTCAGAGAAAAAGAAAGTAAGTTTCCTCTGCTGGATTATCATGATCCACAACTCAAGAAAAATGGTTACTGCCTGGCCCATGGAGAGCTGAGTCCACACACAGAGAACATGAGGAGCCTTAACAAAAATATTCGTTGACTAGTACTCCCAGAGAAACCAAGGAAAAACCTGTCAAATGTCGTTGAAGCTCAAGGCCTGGGGCCACCCTCACTATAACTAGGCCACAGATACTTAAGAGCAGATCTGCTAGTCTAAAAGAAATGCTCTCCACCAGGCACACCCAGTTACTGTACATTTCAGATAGCACAGGCTACAATTTATACAACTATGTCTGAAGTGAAATAACAAAACCTCTCAAAGAATTACATTTGTAATATAACAGCCATGACAAGCAGTTCTATTACTATGACTTCTGTGCTTAGGTTTCCAAACAGGTATTTTGAATCGGGATCATTATATTAGCAGGGAGGCAGAAACAGAGAAGTGCAGCCTGCTTCGCCAAAAATTTGCGAGGAAACCAATTAAAAAGCTAGGAACGCACGGGTATTTCTTGTACTTGTCTCAAGCAGTGCTCAAGACATGCTACCTCCTGGGTGCCATGCTCAGATAGCATCTTCCATCGCTGCCCAGCCCATTCCCAGGAGCACTGCACTGAGCATGACTGTGACAAGCTAGCATGAAACTCACCAGTCTGGAAACGGGATTTCAGCACATCTGGTGGAATGGCAACTGCCCAGTTGAAGATCCCAGCCAGGCCCCCAGCAAAGAGGATCCTAGGTGCACTGAGGTCACTCACACTGTGGCAGAATTGGGGTGGGGGTGAGAGGAAAAATTAAGAGAGAAAGAAAAAACGTAAAAACTCATTTGTTTTGACTAGGTGACAATCAAAGAGGCAGCCTGGCTGACAGCCAGAAGACAGCACAAGGCTGCAGACATAGACAGAGTGCAGTATCTGAGCAAGACTTATAAGATTCAGATCCCTGTGGGCAAAATGTGCTAACTCCACCCTAAAGGTTCAAATCTTTTCATTCAGCAGCACACACAAGAATGCTTGGGGGGGGAGGGGTGTAAAAAACAAAACCAAAAAACCCCACCTCTGTGCACACACAGGGGTGAAAGTGAAGGGACCTACTTTAAGTATTCCTTATGTGGCTAATAAGATCCAAGGCTAGAATCTGAGAGAATCTCAAAGTACTATTTTAATTGTCAGTTAACCCCAGATCAAAACAGCTCAACTCACAAGACAAGCAGACTTTTTTTTTTTTTTTTTTAAACATTTGTTTTGATCATACTGCTCTAAATCTCCTCATAACTGGGGAAATCAATCAGCAGTGTCTGAGAAGTCCAGAAAATGATGACTGTGACATTTCACTAACCTCTTTCCCTCAGGGGTCAGAATGTTCTTCAGCCATTCGTACGTCATGAAGTACATCCCGCTGGCTGGGACATCTAGTGGGTAAACAACAAAGACTGTGAGTAGTGGGAAACAAAATGAAGCCTAGAGGCAGAGCAGCCCCATGCCAGCTCAGCAACACCACTAAGTACATCCAGATTCCTTTTCTGAACCTGCTCTACAAACAAAATAAAATCTTCTGTTGCTCTAGACAGAGGAGCCTGAAGTTTCCCAGAGAGAGCAGGTGCTAAAGGCAAGAACTGGGAAAATATCTGTTTTCAAGCACTTCTGTCAGCAAGCTTTCAAATCATACTGTAAACTGCCTGCTGGCCATTAAGCTAATGATGAGCTAGCTCTAAGCTTTCTTAATTGCTGCACAGCACATCAGAACAGTTCAGGAACGGCAAGAGTTTTGCACACTATTCTAATGATTCTATTTTGGGTTTTTTTAAGGTACTCCCACAGCCTGTTCTCAGCTCAGGCCTAAACTGGAGAACCAGCCTCAGGCTAGGGACACTGACGGAGGTACATTGCTAGCTGCTACACTTTGATGAGAAGCAGAGGATACAACAAATTCCTAAACTGAGGTATCAAAATACAGAAATTTCAGCTTATCCTTGGAAAACATTGCCCCAGTACAGCAACAATCCAATTGCCTTTCAAAGGAGAAAGTACTGAAACGTGTAAAGGATTCAGCATCTGGCACAATTACTTTGCTGTTGTTGTGAGAGGGGTCATGACATCCCAGTCCAAAATAACCCACACTCAAGAGGGCAGAAAGCATAACTGCTGCAATCACATCTTTTAAAGCAGTCAGCATTATATGACAACAGTCATAGACAGTCACAATCCTTGTCCCGGGGGGCGGGGGAGGGGGGGGGGAGTGGGGGCAGAGCGGAGAAAAAAAAGCAGCCCACTTCTGTATTTTTCTTTTCTCTTTATGTTCTCTGCTCCTCTCCTGAAGTCTCTCATTCCTCTTGGCTTCTGACATCTTAATTACTTCCTCCCTCTGATCCCTGCTATCTAACCTCTTCCTCACTCACTGAGAATCTCATATTTATTTCTTAGTCCCTTTGAGGCATTGGAGTAGCTCTGCAGACTGCAAAAAATGAAAAAAGGGTGACACAGCATGTCCAATTGGCTAAAGGGACAGCAACTATGTCAGGCTTGTCATCTTCAAGTACCCCACATGGAAGAAGCATCAGAACATCTCCATCAGTTACCTCTCATGAGGGTGAGCACCGTCCCCTTGTACACGCCACGAATCCCAGCCTCGCGGTACAGCTGCTTTGCACAGTCCAAAGAGCCACTGTATTTAGTTTCACCTGTAGCTGCCTGGATCTGAAGGATTAAAGTGATAGTTTCTGACTAGTGAAGGTTTCTGGCTGGTGAACAATCATTCAGCTAATAGTCAGAAAGTCACGTGCATGTTTCCAGAGAGGAAAAAGCACGTACTCATTCCACAGGCACTCCTGCATATGACACCTCTGCGTCACTTCCTCAAACAGCTCTCTCACGTTCAAGCTGAGGATACGTTTACTGTTCCATGCAGTCACTAGATTCTCCCTTCCTTTTCCTCAGTGTAACTTTGAAATGACTGAAGTCAGTTATGTAATTCTACACTTGCACTGATAAAAAGTAGCCGTCCAATAAGTTATTGAAATTCAAATAATGTGTATGTGTATGAAAGCTTCCATGACAGTATCATGTCTGTCAGAACTAACATGTGACCACCTATCACTATACTAACGGAGCTCAGCATAGTCTGAAATAAGCAACACTTCCCTTCTCTGCTAAAGATGGTATTTTCATTTGTTGAGGTTTACATTTTCCAACAATGCTTTAAAAAACCTGGAGGACGTGTAGAGCTAACAGTCACCCAAACATTAGAAAACTATTTCAAAAGCATTCATCAGTTACGTACTGGGAACCCGTCAAGGTAACAGAAAAATCTTTACACTAGAAAGAGTCTTATGATCTGTGAGCTTTGCATTTTTTCAAAAAAAGTTTCCTTCTGAACAACTGGACTTTTCTATACTTTGAAGTGGACTGAGGCATCCACCGATGCCTCATATAATGCCACATAGTGTAAGGCTTGTGGTCTGTAAAATGAATAGAGCAATGAATGCTGTATGTACTTATACTGTCATGGTGAGTTTGTATAATGCTTCTTCGTGACACAGTTGCATTATATGACAGTTGTTTCAGTCCTGTCAAAAAACAGAACAGAGTAAATACACTAACCAAAGAAGTTCCTGGTATGGAAAGACAAGACCCCTAAAATTAAATTCCCATCACCACCATCCAACGCCTTACCTGTAAAAGGCACTTGATTCTCTCTCCCGGAGCCATGATTACTGTTGTGAACACTCCCGACAACATGCCAGCAGCAAACAGCTGAGGATATCTGCCCCGAGGAAACAGAAGAGACCCTAACACAACACAGTACATCGGAAATGAAGGGCTGAAAGACCCCTGTATCTCCAGATTATGCTGTTCTGCACGAGGGTGGCAGTGGAACTAGAAATGCATCCCCTGCTTTTTGATAGGTGCAGAAGTGTGTTATCAATGCATAATAAGAGCTAAATATTTAAGGTCTCTAAGACTCAAAGCCCTGGTTCCCACAGCAACCACTCTTCACATCCACTGTATTTGCTAATTTTCCCTGTACTTGCGTTTATTGCTACAGCATTCCCCATTGATTTTTATACTCAACAGTCTCTTCTTCCTCCAGTCTTCCACATTTCTCAGTGACCCCAGCTTCCTTCTAGTGCAGCCAAGAGCCTCCTTTCTGTAATCTCTCAGTCCCTCACTCCTTCAGTCTCTGCCATTGTCTAGTTTGTCTTACCAACCTGCCATCGTCCCACACATTCTGCAACTGCTTTCATGTGACAAAGTCTCCATGACAGAAATCCCTTTAACAGACTGAGTTTCTCCATCACAAACTTATTCGTACATCCAACATCCTGCTATATTCTCTAGGAATATGACCTAATATCTCAGTTTAATTAAATTCAACACCTCCCACTTCTCTCCACTTGCCCAAGAGGTGGCATTGTGTTCAGGTTTTCCAATTCCTACAACTTTACTCTTAAATTCCCATTATATCTGCCAGACCATTCAGACTTCCCTCACCACTCCACATGCACCTCCTGCTCAAACTAAGCTTTGAGTTTTCTAACTCACTTTGGGATTATTCAGCCCCAGAAAAGATAGAATTGGCTCCTCAGGTTTCTCTCCATGTCCTTCATTCCAAAACTTCCCTTTAAAATCAACATGGGGAACCACTGCCATTATGCCCGCCTCTAGACTTATAACCATGGTGCTAAGAGTCCGACCTTTCTTTTTGGGCCATATGTCCCAGGCACACTGTGTCTTACTGTGTAAAGTCTGCACCTAAGGTACAGCACAGTTGGGCACAATGATAGTTTCACTATTTATTTGTTGACCTTTGTTCTTTCTCTCCCACGGCTCTGCTTGGGAAAAGTTCTGCATAAAGACTCAAAAGATTACGCTGCCCCTCTCCAGCTTGTTCCTTAAAACTTCCCTTTGGTATGATGCATATAAAACACAAGGCCTGAGCTGATTTGGCTGCTGGAAGTAAGCCCACAGTCCATTTGTTACCTCGTATTGTCCACTGCTTACTGTTGCCCTGGTCTTACTCTTCAGCCTTGTCTGCATGAGGACACTGCTGTGGTAAACGGGAGGGTAAGCTAGCAATGTCCCAGCATCTCAGTGCTTTGTGCCAGGGCAGTGGCTAGTGCTGTAGAGCCAGGTGCACTCATACGACCGGCAGGCCCGTGCGCAGGCAAGGCTCCAACAGAAACCGCATCTCCCCACCCCGCCACGCTTGGCTCAACACAATGGACTCCTGCTTTCTGACACAGCTCCTATGTATAATAGAATAAATGTTGCTAAGCTACAGTTCTGTTCCTGTAGAGCTATAAATCACAATTCAGCAAAGAAGTTAAGGGAGTATTTTATGGGGACTTTCTTAATGCATAAGTTAGCTCGGAGAAAGCCACACAAAGTTTTCTTAGCTTGCCATCTCTTTTCCAGAAGGTTGGACATGCCTGACAGGAGGGCTGCTGATGAACACCACTTTTCAGAAATTAATAATAAAATATTTCTATGGTTATTATTATATCCTAACGTAAGGACACAGCAAGAGTCACAACTAACAGAGAAAAGAGAATCAGGACTGTGAATGTTGTCAAGACTGCTTGACCATGAATTTATTTCTCCCATAGTTTCTGTTAATAGCGAGACTGTTGGCAGGCAATCATTTATAACTCACACTGTACTCATCTAAAATAGAATTGTTCCTTAATGGCTCTCTCTTGCGTAGAAAGGGAATTGCATAGCACCTGCCCACATGCTGCCTGTTTTTAGCCTGTGCTATCAGACCCACGCTTCCAGAAGCATTAAAGCACATGAGTGTTTTATTTTTTAACTATATTTATAACCTAGGAGAAGAGACAAATTTACACCACAACTCAATGTTCGACAATACAGCAGGCTGCAAGAGTCTTCCCAATTGTCTGATTAACTCAGAAACTCACGTCAAAACATCATCAGGTTTTCTCTGTTGGAGTCTTTTTCCCAAGCCAAATCCAAAGAAGCACACAGCAAACATGGGTGTCACTCCAATAATAGGAGCTGCCATTCCTCTATATAAGCCTCGGACTCCCTGCAAGAAACATTATCACAAGAATTACTTGGTTTTGCATAGACTTTGCACACATTTCAACCTACTGAGAAGCAAAACGCTACGATACAGGATACTGCAAGTCAGTCAGTTGAATTAATCAGAGGAATAATAGGATCTACTGTTCATCTGCAATTACACATTTTTAGCTGAGGCACAGGGCCTGTTGGAGAAGAAAGCTATCCTTTCTGGAAAACACAGGTACCACTTATACCCTTCTGCTCCAACGCTGTTCGTCCTGTACTTACATCTCAAGTATGATGAAGTTAAAAGTCACTTGAAGAATGCTCCTAACAGATTATGTCAAAAGTCTTCTCTCTCGGATACATACAAAAAAGTACACATTATTTATTATTAAGTCATCAGATGCAGTAGTGTAAAATCCTTGTAAAATCCTAAAAGAGCCTGAGAACACTGAATCAAATTCACTCTTTAGATAACAGAAGAGCCAGGGAGACTAACCTGAATTACTTTATTCCCCACACAAACTCAATTTGGAACGAGTTCAAGAGCAAGTTATTTTTTCTTTCCTTCCCTAAATCAAAACTTTTTTACCATACAACTTTACATTCCTGATGTTTCCCTTCATCAGACTACACACATGGAAAAATTCTAATGCAGACCCCAGCAGTAGTATTTATTTCATTTATCTTGCCATTGAACGGAACATTTGCTAATAAAAAGGAGAGTGATCTTTCTAGAAAAAGACTAGATGAACAAATTAAATATTTGCTGGTCTTTCCACCCCTTCCTTCCCCCCACAAGTAAATCAGTGTATCCCAGTACGTGTCTGTATACCTACAGGCACAACCAACTCCATAATGAAATTGTATCTGGCTGAGAAAGGTGAGACACTCCTGCTCAATCTTCCCATGAGCAGTGGGAAACAAAAGGCCTTGGCAGAGACATTTAATAGTTTTCCCTATAGAAACTGATGAGTATTGAGTAGGAGTAGAGAGGCAGCATTACTTTCGAACTTCACATCACAAGGCTGTTATTATGGTTTGGCTCTGACGTCCGTGTTTCAGCAGGGGTGTTAAAAACCACAAGGGATTCAGAGCTAGCAAAGCATTTCAGTGCTTTGTGGGAGAGACTAGGGAAGCAAGATTTACTCTGGTTATATAACAACCTTTTAATACCGTAATGAAAACAGATTTCAGGTATGAGACAGATCTTTCATTTAACAGAGAGTTACTTAACAAGATCCAGTGCTTTCAAATTAGACTCCATACTAGTAAACAAACAGCTGGGCTTTATAGCCATTGTTTCCAAATGGTAAATAGCTGCTGGTAAAATTATGAAGCAGCAAAGACAATTCTATATCACTTAAAGTCTTTAAACCAAGGCCGCATGCCTTTCTAAAAACAAAATAGACTACAGTTCAATCACATGATATGGCTGATTCAGGAGTGAAAACTGCTATCCACTGAACTGAGCAAAACTACTATAGTTGACCTTTTGTTATCAAAAAAAAAAAAAGAAAGAAAAATCTATTAACTCAAACTAACACTCCTCTGCCTTCTTATAGATGGCATAATACGTTACAGAAGAAAGTAAAAGTACTGCGTGTATCAACAAAAGTCATTGCCTATTTTAGAACTTCAAGAGACAAATACCAAAGACAGCAAGATTCCACCAACTACAACAACAAAGCCAGCAAACAACTGCCAATATTCACTCTAGTCTTTAACGTCAGATATTAATAGCACGCTATTTTCAACTAAAAGCATTTCTTAACAAAACAGAGAGATGTGTACCTGGAGCACATGGATGCTAAGTATTCCCCAAGTTTTGCAAAAATTTTAGTTAGAATCGATTCAACTGATAACCAAAGAATTGTATCGCCTCCAAGGGACAACATTCCCACACAATTCCGTTCCTGCAACGTACAGGAACAACTGATATTTTTGGCAGGCATCGCAGACGACACGCTAACACAGTACCTCTCCAACAAGAGTCTTTCTGAAGCAGTCAAAGGTCCCAGAATAGAGCGGAGGCTGACCAGGCTGCGGCTTAGGCTGGGTTTGCAGTCTGACCTGGTAGAGGATAGGAAAACATCCTTTTATTAAGTATCAACTGTCTCAACTTTGGTTCAGAGAACAGCTCTATATGACTATTATGGAGTAAGTTTTGTGACTGGACTTTACGATATTGGTAGAGAGTGACATCACTTTAGTCCTTGCAGAAGAGAAGAGATTAAATTTTAATGTATTTAACTAATTTATCCCTGGGATGACATCAGAATAATAACCCCACCTGAACACTTGAGCACTAATGCCGTGGCACTGCTCAGCTTCCTCACGTACTTAGTGCGTGGGCGTGCTCTCCTTCTGGACCCCGATTTGCTCCACACCCCGGCTACTCCGGGAGGCTACTCCCGGCCTCCCGGGGGCGCTGGGGGCGCCGCCGCTGCACGGGGCTGGCGGCAGTGCCTCAGGCTCCGCGCTCCTGTCGACGCCAGGAACACCGCGGCTCTTTTTCTTATTTTTAATAGAAACCGGCCACTGACAGGACCCGACAGCCGCCGCTCCAGCAGGGGGCGCCCCGCCGCTGCTAAGTCCCGCCTCCCCCGCGAGGCACGCCGGGAAATGTTGTCTTCTCCTGGATCCACCGCGGCGCCCGCCAGGATGTGTAGTCCCGCCCCCCCGTTTGCCTCCCCACCGGGAAGCCTTGCAGTCCCCGCGCAGTGCCCGCCGGGAAGCGTAGTCCCTCTGCCAGCTGCCCCGGGACCGCACGGCACCGGGCCCCAGCCGCCTCCTTATACGCCATCGCCCCGCGATGCGCTGCTACCTCACCTTGATGGTGTCCAGCGGGTGCCCCACGAACACCAGGCAGACACCCCCGAAGCCGCCAGCGAAGAAGTTCTTCACAGGGCTGATGGGCTGCGGCTGCTCCGCCATGGCGGTAGTGGCAGGTGGAGAACGGGGCCGGGGCGCTGCGTCCCCGCCGAGCCAGTGCCGCCCCCTCCGCCCCGCGACCTTTACCCCAGTGCCGGGCCGCGCGGCACGCTGGGATACCGGGGGAGGTGAGCGCGGGGCAGGCCGGGACTGTGGCGGCACCTGCCCGCGGCGGTGCGGGGGCGACGGCGGGCCCTTCCCCCGCCGCGGTGCCGAGCGCTGTCATCGAGCGCTGGCACCGGCCGAGGCCGGGCCGCCAGCGTCTCGTGAGGGTGCCGAGCCGGCACCTTGGAGCCGTCCCACGCTGCCCGCCCGGCACCCCCCCAAAGTGGTTCCGTTGTTTCACTCCCCCGCCCTAGCGGTGGCTGCGGCTCCGCCTGGCGGAAGTGACGCCACACGGAGGCCGGTGCTTCCGGCGTGCAGGCAGTGGCGGCCCGGCAGGAGGAGCCCGGGGCGCCGCTCCCTGCCTCCCCCGCCCGGTAAGTGCGGGGGGATGGGGGAGGTGAGGCGGCGGGGAGCTCCCGGCGGGGCGGCCTGTGCCGCGCCGTCCTGCGGTGGTGGGGAGCCAGGAGCGCCCAGTGAACGCCGCCGCCTGCCGGGCCCGTGTACCTCAGCGGGAGGCGGCGGGGGCCCGGGCGGGGCGGCAGGTCCTGGGGCGGGGCGAGCCCGGCGTGAGGGACGCGGTGCCGCTGCTCGGGAGCTTCTGCTCGGTTTAGTGCCCGGCAGCGCTCTGGCCCGGAGCCGGTGCCGGGCTGCCCGGGGGAGAAGCCGCTGCCCCGGCAGCTCTCGGCACGGGCTGCGAGCGGGCTGTGCTGGGGCTGCCTCCTCGCCGCGCCACCGTTCGGGCTCTTCCTCCACAGCCCCCGTCTCTCCCCCAGCTTCCCTGGGCTCTCCTCCTACATGTACGCAGCCTTCTGGCCGTGCGAGGATTTAGTCTCGCACGCGTTACAAAGGAAACGGACCTGAGGTAATTTAAATGAACTGGGTGTCTTTCTGCTCAAGCCCAGAGTTACCATGGAAGGAAGGCTTGTATGCGTGAAATAACTTGTTAAAAGTGATGCTAAATTAGAAAGGACAGGAATGAAATGGATTAGATGAGTTGGGGAGGACAAGGCAGTCATGATAGTCTGAACAAAGACTGGGAAGTGGGAGGAGAGCATGCAGATTCGCGGGGGATGTGTGATATGGCTGCAAGGAGGTCTCTGCAGAGTCATCTGTGGTGAAAAGGGTGGGGGATGTTGCACGTTTCTCACTCTTGGGTTGAAAAAATCCAATCTAAAAACTCAGTCGAGAAGGAAAGGGCAAGGTATGCATGCTGCGTGTCTGAAGAAGCAATTGAGGGTGATCCATGGATTACAGGTTTGAGTGACATAGGCAAAGATGCGATTAACACTGATAGCTGGTGTGGAGTTGGGCTTGTAGATGGTTTCAGAGAAAAGAGAGAGTGTCAGCCCATTTAAAGTTTACACTTTAAAGTAGTTCATGAGGAAGACTTGAGTTGTACTTTCTCTGTTCTGGAATTATCAATAAAGAGGTGAAAAAAGAAAAAGCCATTTCAAATGGCTGTAAAGCATCAACAGAAAAAGAAGGGGAGAGCCCTCCGAAAGGCTTATTAGCGAAATACCACAGAGGTAGGCACAGAGAGGGTAAGAAATCAGAAAACAAAAATGTAGTGGGACAAGATGTGAGGTGGGATCACGTAATTTACTGTCTGACGGTAGTGAGGTCAGAGAGAGACTAACGGTGGCATATTTGAAGGCATTTTGTTTTGAAGGACCTTGTTAAGAATTGTGTTGTAAAGCAGGAGTCAGCAAAAGGCCATCTCCATTGGAGCCGATGTATGGCAGAGCATAGGGGTGGGTGTGTTTATGAGTTCCTGCAAGGAGGCTGGAGGAAGAGGGGGGGTTAAATTGTATCGGTGTTAGTGAAGATGAGGGAGTATCTTGGATGAAGGTGGTAAAGGACCTCATCCTCCCTTGGGTAGGAAAGTGATCTAAATATGGTTTAAAATTTTATAATCTGATTTTTTGGGGTTGTAGTATTTATTTAATCTAAATACTCTGGTATTTTTGACCCTCTTTTTTGGTCTTAACATCTTTATTGTCTTAAAAACTAGTGCTATCAAGTATTAGGTGTGTCTTGTCATAGTTTGTATTCAGAGAGCTTGTGATTTGGTCATGAATAAGGGCATTAGGCTGAGCATTAGGTGAGATGAGTTCTGTTCCTCGTTTTCCTAGTACCATGTTTTGCTTTGTCCACAGAGCTTGTGCCTTAGCCGCCTTCTGTCCTCATGCATGTCTATGTGACATTCAATTATGCTGAAAGTGAGCTCCTTCCTAGAATGTTGTGACAGGAGTCACAAAAGTCATCCAGTCTGTCAACTGTTTTCTGCTTGGTATATCCCATTTGCCCACGCAAACAGTTCCTCTGTTCAAATAAGTGTGTTAGTGGCACAGAGAAACATCTCTGCACTCTTCTGAGCCTCCTCCCCAGCAACTGGTATGTACCAGGTAGGGCCATTAGTCTACTTAGATATCTCAAAACATCTCATTGCTTGGACTAGGCTCACTATGTGTTGAGATAGCAAATGGACACAGTGTTTTGTTTTGTTTTTCTGTCTGTAGAGTGTGGGATGATCTGAGTGAGTTTGAGAAGTTTCCTGACTGGTGAAACTTGCTCGGGCTTTGTGATGCTCTGAGGTTGGCTGAACAAAGCTGTTGCACACTGGGCCCTGGTATCTCTGTAGGAATGCTCACAGTGGGTTTAGATCATCAAATAAGTTATTCCTTTAGCAAAAGGTTTAACAGGTAAAGATCCATTACTTCCTGTATGCAAGAGGTCAGTGTCGGTACAGATTAAGCCCAGAACTGAATCATTAACTCTAAGCAGGGTAGAGGGAGGGACAATATAGGTTTACCTTGTGTCTGTCAAATCAGATTTTGCATCTGTCTTCTTCCAATATGGAGAGGTGGTGCCTTTGTTCCACTGAAGTTCTATGGGAAGCAGTGCTGTAAAATATTTGTGTGCTACTTATGTTGTGGACAGCTGAGAAATCAAAAGGCAAATGAAAGGAATGGAGACCAGAATTCAGGGGATAATATAATTAGCTCCTAGCCTTCATTCTCTCTTTCTGGAGGCTTGTATCTGCTGAAATCACTGCTGCCCCTCAAACTAATTGTACACCACATCTTTTCCTGGTTATTCTGTGCTGCCTGATCAGGTTATTGGAAACAGAAAAAAAACGGCTTGAGGAAGAATAATGAAAATTTGTGGTTGAGATTTCCCGTGCTCTAAAGTCAGGATCCTCAAAGCGTGATCATGGTTTCCCCAGCAGCTACAAATTGTGATACTGTGGGAATGTATTTGAGTAACAGAGCTAACAACATAGTAATGCAAAATGCAAACATGTAAGAAACCCAATACATACTGCTTGTGTATATAGCTTTGATTTTATGTATATATTTTTATATGTAAAATTTGGTTGTGGCATTAAGTCTATTTTATTTAATGTATTCTCTCTTGAAACTGGATTATTTGGTTAAATGGAAATTTGTGACTAAATATGAGATGACCATAATTCAAGGTTGATACATGCTCTACTGCTCTCTTAGAACTCGAATTCATGCTGGTTTAGTTACACAAGCAGAAGGTTTGTAATTCTGATAAGTAAAGTCAAATATGTGAATTCTCCAATACAGTGAGAATCTAAAAGAAAAAAAAATTAAAAATTGGCTGTTCTGATTCTTCTTGAATAGCAGCTGTCAGCACTTGAGCATAAATTTCTACATTCAGAAGGTAGTAAGTGTCTATTGAGAAGGTAATAAAATGAGAGAATTTCTTTTTTCCTCCCTCAGATGTAAGGCCTAAGCCATATCACATCCAGCAGAACCTACTTAAAGGGATTAACTAATTTCACCATTTCTTTTGAGATGGAATTGAAGACTGTTAAATTGGGTGTATGTGAGAGATCTATTTGCTTGTCTTATTTTCCAAAGTCCAACTTAATGGCCATGGTTCTGAAGCAATATGGACTTTTACAGGGTATCCCAGGTTGCCTTTCTAGCTATTGTGGTCATAGCTAAGGGGTTTGTGTTTTTTCCTGTTGGTGAAACAGATATGATGCTTTTCTGCAGCACTTCAGGCTGTTGGTAAAAACTTAATGTCAAAAATCTAGTTGTATCTCTGAAAAGATCTGTAGTGAAGCTTATGGAGCCACTTTCCGAATGTCAAAAGTCTCGGGCGCTGCGCTGGGAGCTAGGATGCAATGTAATAAGCCAATCTCCAAGGTTTTGGACCTCGCCTGTACGAGCAGACTTGGCTTTGCAGGTATAAGAGTCACAGTGGATCCAAGCCAGGGAGCTGCACAGCAAAATCTTCTTTAGCTGGGCCATTGGGTCGGTCCATTCTTGGCTGCTTGATCACCTGTATGATGTTGACGTGGCCTCTCTTACAGTTTCTTAGGCAACAGAAAAAATTGTTTTTCCCCCCTTAGGAGACAGAGCTCAGATGAAATCAAAAGAACGATAAAGTTTGGAGGAGAAAAAGAAGCTGCAATTGCTTTCCTGGTCTGCAATTTGACAGGGCATTAAGATGTCCGTGGACATGAACAGCCAGGGCTCTGACAGCAATGAAGAGGATTATGACCCTAATTGCGAGGAGGAGGAAGAGGATGAGGATCCTGGGGATATTGAGGATTATTATGATGGGGTAGCTAACGACGTGGAGCAGCAGGGAGCAGATGCCTTTGATCCAGAGGAATATCAGTTCACCTGCCTGACTTACAAGGAGTCGGAGAGCACTCTGAATGAACACATGGCCAGCTTGGCTGCCACGTTAAAGGTGAGGAAAGGTTTCTGCATTAACACAGGTGTAAAATAAGTCTGTGACTGAAAAGGCAAATGCTTAGCATACAGTTTGAAATAAAAGCTGTGGTGATATTACTGTTACGGGGGGTTGGAGGAGCATTAGTGAAGGTCCCTGGTTCAGAACTGACTCAAGTGTTTAAAATTATTGCAAACTGGTTCTGGGGCCTGAAAACTGTTCCTTACTGAGTGTTGATTCTTATGATTTTTTTTTTTTACAGAGCTGAGGTTCATGAACAAAATTCCTGAGTTATAACTCTTTGCATTGGCACAATGCAAAGAGGGTACATAGAAAAGAAACAAACCAAATCATAAATGGTACAGATTGGTACACCTGTGTTTGAGAAGATAACTGACAGAGAGGAAGATGTGCTAAAATTCTGTAATTTTAACAAAAACACCTTTCTTTGTTGGTTCTGAGAGAATAATCATAGACTTGCAAAAAGACAGAACAGCTGTCATGCCAGGTATTAACCCTACTGTTGCAGTGACAGCAATTAAAGTACAATGAACTTGCCAGCTCTTGTAGTGACTAATTCATCACAGAAGAGGCCCACTCCAAGTCAGCTCCATGGTATTATTCTCAATAAGGCTTTTGTGAAATTTTCTTTCTCTGTGCAACTGATTACTGTAGTACAGACTAGTAATAAAAAGAGGTTCCATCTCTGCCTTGCCAGTGTGCTTTGGTCCCAATGTGTAGGTCAGAAGGAAAGTCGTTTCTTAAGCTCTAGGTGTTGACACTGGGTTGAAATTACCAATGCACCTACTCTTTTAACAGGTCTCCTAGTGCTTGTTGTTCTCTGGAACAAGCCCTGAAAGCAGGACAGGTGACCACAGCATATAAAAAAAGCCATGTGGGATAGGTTTTGATTCCTATTCAGTTCATTTTGAATCAAACCTGGTTTTAAAAAGTGAGAGGGATCTCTCTACTTATTTGCACACCAGAATGTCCTATAGAAATAGTGTAACCATAAAGCCTGAGGACTATAAAGCCTAATAAACAATAGGCTCTAAAGTACACTCATACTTTTTGCTGCATCTTTAGCTGATTGTGCTGTCTATTGTGCTTGTTTGCAGCATTCACCACCTTAGAAAATGAAGCTTTACTCTTTCTTGGCTGTCAGACTCATGTCTGATTTCTTCGATGAGCTCTGAATGCTCGCTGTTCCCTACAGATTGTAAGAAATGGGAGGCAAAAGAAAAGAAAAAATGAGAATAGTTGGTCAGCACTTTTGATCCAGCTGCCAGTTGCTCTTGGTTCTTAGTGATTAAGTAAAGATTTAGCACGGCTTTTCTGCTCCTTACTGTTTGCCTTCAAATAGAGCACACTTCAAAAATGTGACCCCTGCCATATTGTTCTCTTGATTTAAATTAACAAGGCCAATACTTTATTTAGTCTTTAAAATCAGGCTTACAAAGTTAAAATAAGTTTACCAAGAATTATGAAGGTAACATTGAGCAACTATTGTAGTTGACCAGATAATACCAACCTGCTAACTCAAATCTGGCCCCAAATAGTGAGGGGGGGAACATTTTAGATTCCTTTTATGTCAAGAATATGTCTGTGTATTTGCTTAAAAATGAAGTGCTACACATTTTTGTGCAGGAGAAGATAAAAATAAATCTGGGTAGAAACCTGAAAAACTGTGATCTTGTAAGCCATACACTAAGTGTTTAGCTTAGTTAACTCTCTGTTCACTAGCAATGGTGGTGCAAGAATTGCACTTTTCTTGGAAATCTGTTGGGTATCTGCAGCATGTGCTTTTTGTTTCTTGGCATCCTTTCTTACAATACTTCAACAACCTTGTTTCTTCCTTCTCCTCTCTTCCCCCAAGGAAACTTGTCATTTTGTTAGTTTTCTGAGGCAAACTGGAGTGGAAAGAATTTGCATTGCATTAGTGAGCATAGAGAAGAAGGAAATTGAATGTTCAACTATTTGTTATCATTATTTCCATTGACTTAATGGATATGAATAAGCAGAGACAGACTTTTCTAAGAACTGTGTTAACTTCTTTCCTCTAATTTGCTTGAGCTCTAAAAAAATTTTTTTTTTCTTTTGAAGACTCCTTTTTATACTGTCTTGGGTTTTTTGAATAGTAGTGGTGATAGTTCTTTTGGAGCATGCTAGTTCATTTTGTTGATTTCCCTTCTTTCCCTTGTGATAGCTGGTGGTTATGTAGTGCTTTTCAGCATTAGCTTGTATTTAAGGCAGAGTGGTTGCCCCTGACAGGGAAAGAAGGTGGTAAATTTAAGACTGTCTTCGTGAGGTACAATGTTGAAGGCAATGCATGACATGGTATCTGAGCAATTTGCTATCACAAGAAAGGGATAGACTAATACAGTTCCCTAAAGCAAAAATGAATGCAATAAGTGGTCTCAAAGCCATGTTTGAATGTTCTGCCACTGTACATTGTCATTAGGTGGTTCACTTTCTGAAGGTTAAATTGGGAGGGGTGTGTACTGAGTGTGTTTTTTCTCGGTGACATATTGTCGACAAACTTTTAAGACCAGAAACAGGTGTGTTCAGAGCCTTACATCTTCATACTTGCAATCTGTGCTGTTATTAGCTAATAAGAAGCTAAATAAATAGTATTTCATTTGCTCTGCTCATTAACCCTCAAGATTTTTTTAAAAACTGTTTTTTCAGCGATTTCAGGCTGATTATTGAATTCCTGTTTTCTTAAAAGCATCAAGGTAAAGAGTGATCTTCCCCAGAAACTCTTGGCTAGCCTTTCTCATTCCTCATGAGATACAGCTGACCTTGTTCTCACTCCTGGTGAAGCTAAGCAGACCACTGAACAAACCGTGCATTGGCTGGCTAACTTCAGGTCAGGTGTAAGCACCCTGCATATGTCTAAAAGTTTGAATGCAACATCAAAAGAGACAGCCTCTTCAACAAAACACTTGGTTTTTCATCTATACCAGTTAGAGACAAGAATAGTTAAAAACTTAAGTCTGATAAAAGCATGAAGTCCAGCATGTAGGTAGATATCTGCCCTTATATCCTTTACTGTTATAGGAAACTTGTACCTTGAATTTGTCTGAGGTGTGTTTCATCAAGTGGGGAATTCTGAATAGTAACTTTAGTACAAACAAGGTAGTGGTAGATACAACCAGCTGTGCTGTTTGCCAGGCCTGCAGCTACAGTAGTGGTTGTCCCAGAACCTTACTAAAGCTAGAGGGACTTTGTAAGTAGTACTCTGAAAGTTTCTCCTCATTTTGATTTTAGTAAGAATGAAATGTGAGTGGATCCTTGCTTTCCAGGAAAAAGAAGAAGAAATGTTTGCTCCTTAGTGCTATTAATCTGGAGGTCCATTTGTGGAGGGTTCAGTTAATACTCTGACTAAAATTAGGACAGGCTACCTCTGTTGAAACATGCCAGAAGAAAACCTCAAACAAATATTATCCAAAACTGTGATTCACTGACCAAAAGGCCTGTGAATTGAAGCAGATCGCTTTTAATTCCCCAAGAGGTCACTTCACCAACACTCAACACTTGTTAAGGACAGTACTCTTGAAAGCAGAATGGCATCTATTGCCTGCAGACTAGCAAAAGAATTTACAACAGTTCTTTCTGAAAAGTAGATGTAACTATAAAATACAATATCTTTCAAAACTAGTGAATTCAAATTGTATAGTAATAAGTTTGTTTTCAAAATACCTCTGTCAAATCATCGAGTGGTTGTAGGTCCTGGAGTGGCAGTATCAGTACATGCACACAAACAGTATGATACTCAACAGTTGTACAAAGTTGACCCTGGCACTGGCAAGCAATTAAGCGTGTGGTGATGTCATATTGTTTTTGTTTGTGAATGACACTTCCTGGCTCTGCTGAGGGTCTCCGTACAAGTCTGGAATACCTGTGATGCTCCAAATAACTGTCAGTAATTTCTCTGTTTCAGTGATGAGATGGATCTTTCTAGTTTTAACCAAATTTGTTTTAAAGTGGTGAGATAAACCACCAGATAAAACAAGTACAATTACAATTTATGAAAAAAATGTTACCTTGACTTTAGGTCTTTTCAGAAGCTGATTGTCACTCATGAGGAAGCTTAGGTATTTCTGCACATATAAGGTAACAATGAAAGATAGTTGTGTTGTTTTACAGGCCATTGATACTGATGCAAGTCTTTCCACAAAACCAATCTGCTAATATTTATCAGACAGCAAAAAGCTTGCTTGCCTTACTCCTTGAAATAACAGCTTGTAATGTGGTTTTTTTTGGTTTTTTTTTTTTTTTTAGCCCTGTACCATGAAGAATAAAACTTGGTAGATGCAAAAAGTATTTATGTCATGACATATACTGAATCTATTAATCCATATTATCACTACTGATCTGTGAGAGGTGATAAACCAGTTTTTTGTATATTCTTGCTGCCCTTATTGATGTCACGTCTTTTAATGTGACCAAATTAGCATTTGCTCATAAAAACACAGCCCTCTGAAACTGTTCCACACACTCAAATTGCGCTGACACAGAACAGTTAGTTTGTAGAGCTGCTTGGTGAATGCTGGCAGCGGTCCTTTTCAAACACCATCTTTAGCAGATCCAGAGTCACGTGCGTGGAGATTGGCAGCCTGTATGAGCAGCTCTACCCGAAGGAGCTGGTGCTCACAGAATGCCTGTTCAATGTGATCGCAAAAAGTCCATCAAGAGCCAGATCTCGAGACACTGGCGTGTGTGCCTTCCTGTATCGCTGTGCAAACTGCGACCAAATGTGTGATATGGGGTGCTTATCTGAACAAACATGCAGTGTTGCATAGTCATCCTTTTTGATGCCATAATGACTAAATGAAACTTATGACCGCCATTTTACGTTGCATATAAAAGACTAGCTGCACCTAAGTACCTTAAGTACACAAGAAGTATTAAAGCCCTTTGAAATATTAAAATGCACATATATAAGAACAGAGTTTGAAAAACTTATATTCAAAGTTGGTGACCATAAGAACCAACATTGGTAAATGTTAGTATATATTAGTAAACAGTAAATATCTAAATACCATTTATTCTAAATGGTAGACCCTGATAGGCAAATTTGACTTCTCCACAGAACCCCTGTTGGGCAATGATTACACACTATTTTGAGGTACCTGTAAATCCTAGATTAGTCAGGACTTGCAGGTTTATATCTGTACCATGTTCTGCGTTTTAATATCAAGCCAACATTATGTGGGGCATCCAGTCTGAAGTTGTAACCCTTAGGAGCACACACTTTGGAGGTGTACCTTTGTCCTTTACCCACTTTTTGTTCCCAAACGGAAAGATTCTGAAAGTTCTGCTGTACAAAAGCTGTGTTGTTGCCTACCAGATTCACGATGCCTGTGTTTTAGTAGTATGTTAAACATCAAGAGGACACAAGTAAGTCTTTAAGTCTTCAACTGTCTTCAGCGTGTGTTTTATTTTGGCTCTTTTTTTTTTTTTTTTCTTAAGCATAGTAAGTTTTCGTAGACTTCTGTTCAGCAAGATAAAGAGAGCCGGCTGAAGAGCCCAAACCTTGCAGCCTTGTGCCAACTTCATGAAGTCATTTGAGGAGCAAAATCAGTTTTGTTCCTTATTGCCCAGAACTGCCAAAATTCTCAACTTGATTGGAAAAATGAGCCACAAATGTGGAGGGTGATTACAGCCCACACATTTCTTTGTGATTCATGCCTTAAGTGTATCTTACAGCCAGTATAACTCTACAGTGAGCAAAAAAAAAAAAAATCTGTTCACAGCTGTTGATGAGTATGATCTTGCTGGGAGGTAGAGGCAAGACACAAGTCATTAAAAATGCCGAAACAATCTTTCAGTAACTGTTTCATGTTGCAAGCTTACAGCTGGACAACATGATCACAGGAGTGGCATGAAGCAGCTGAAGCACATTGCCAAATTTGTGTGCAGTGCCTGTTAAGGATGGCACAGCAGAAATGAGCTGTGTTGTGTACAATGAAACACTGTTTTACAAAGCAGATGTTCCTCCTCTTCATCTTTTTATGACAAAAGAAAAATGCCTCTAGAAGGCATTTTACTTGACAATCTGGGATTGTCAAGTAAAGGACTGTTTTATTTGGGACTGAACAGGGATTACTCACTGCAAAGTTACCTAAGACCTGCGCTCTGCGTGTGCGTGCTGCTGTGGCTGTGTGCACGCACCAGTGCTGTGAACCAGTTCAAGTTGGCTGCCCTGCGTCCTGAGCCACTGGTCACGATTGTGTGGATTCAGGTTATTAGCTGCACTTCGCTTCAGCCCTGTGCGTCCTCCGCGTCCTCCTTTCTGTCAACCAGAAGGAATTGTCCACTTCTGCCGTTTGCTGGGAAGGCACCTGGGCAGGAGCGGAGCGGAGTGCGGCAGCGGGGTGTGTTGCTGGGGGTTTTGGCAGCGAGCAGGGAATGCTGTGCAGCGTGCGCTGGGTGCTGACGCTGTCAGAACACTGTTATGTTGGAAAGAGTAACTCCAGTGAGTACAGTTGAGGAGCCTCATGTCAATCTTCTAGCCATGTGCTGTCTTACAGCTTTCGTGCTGCGTTTCTTTAAATCTTTCAAAGAAGGAATCTGATAGCTATTTTGTAATAATGCCTTCTGGCATACCATCTTGCTTAAGTCTTTTTTTTTAATTTATTTCTGAATCTCCTCAGGAAGAATAGACTAACAGCTTGAGAAATACATATGTTGAGATTTCCTAGCTGAGTCCTACTGATCCTGTTTGCTGGCAGCTGCAGCTGAAGTTGTTGCTGTCCTGTGTGGGAGAGCGGATGGATTAAAGCAATATGTAAGTGTGGAGAAGGAGTTAGAATTTAACCTGAGATCCCCTTTCTTCAGTATGTAGCCAACTAAGTTGTACATCGATAGCTTCACAAATCGTGTGTGTAACAGCAGCAGAATTTGTCATTCCGAAACTGCACTCTGCCTCCTAAATATGCTTCTAATCTTGCGGATCACCAGATCTCTGCATGCCAGAGGGTAGGTGACCCGCTGCATTTTAAAACCCTGTGATGAAGCAAAGCCCATGTAGTGCTCTTTGCAAAGACCTTTCCATGGTACCGAGACCAGCTACAGACTGTATATTGCATTTCTTTCCTCAGCGCAGCCTTCACTCTGTAATCAGGAGAGGGACAGAAATGTCAACTGTGAGTGAAACCTGAAGATGGACGGCTTTTTCTCACTTTTTTTTTTTTAAGCTTGACTGAACCCAGAAAAAAAAACCAGGGTGTCTGATTTTGTTGTAACTTTGTCTTTTTTTCTTCTGGTAAGTGGAATTAATTTGAGTTCAGTTTTGAAAACAGCATTCTAAGGCTCAGAAACCTGTAACAGATACGGAGGACTTTGCTACAAGACTTTGAACACTTTGGATGTTTATGGCAGGTGATGTTAATCACAGCTCAAGCCCCTGCAGCCTCATGAATGTTCTACCAGGATTGCATATTGGAAGTCTGCTTATAAAAGATTAAAGAAAAGGAGAAAATGTGGTCCAAAAAAAGCTTTTTTATTGCCCTTTTATTTCTTAATTCCTAATATTTCGGCAGTTTTCTGAGAAATCCTCCAGTAAAAACAGGACAGTCAGATAGTTTTTCCAGTGGGGCATACAGGGAGTCAGATCTACTTTCCACAAGAGAAATGAGGGTAAAACAGTATTTTTTTTCCATTTGTGGGTTGCTTTCTTCACAGCAGTATCGTTAAGTAAAGCATGTCTGAAGGTATTTTTTTCTTCAGCAAAATTACTTGATACAAAGTATGGTTTCTTCCTAAGGCATTACTGTTCTCTGGTGTGAACTCAGTACAGTCTCTATTTTGCCCATCGCTCTTCACCAATAGCAACAATTTCAGAGGCTCTTGCTCTGTGTGTTTTTACTGTTACAGAGAATTGAAGAGTGTGTTTTTAGAAGCTTTCATGCAACACACAAACTAGTATCTTCCCAAGTTCATCCTTTCCTTGTAAAACTAACAAAAACTATTTGTGGATTAAAAGAAGTGCTTCTCAAGATTAATCCTATTTGCTTAAATCTGTTTTTATAAAAAAAACTTTGAGGAGAACACAAGAAATGGAAGCTGTATTTCTTTATGCCAGGTTTGTGTTCATCTCAGCCAGACATTTCAGTGCAACCTTGATCTAAGATGAATTGTCACCTTGGTGCAAAGCCACAGGATGTCGGCTCCAACCAGATTATAGTATCTCCAACTCATTCTGAATTGAATCTCTTTGAGAATCATGTGATGATTCTTGGTTTATATTCCTGATACCATATCCCTAAAAAAGTGAGGATTGAAACACACCACCAAAAAATAGGCCATCCCTTGGAGAAAAGTGAAATGAACTCATGAGATATGCATGTGACATAAATATGCATGAGCAATTTCTGTAGAATATAACCTCTACAAAAGACTGTGGTTTTTTAGCTTTTAGGAAACATTTCTGTCTGAATTAGCAACTGTCAAAGTGGCATGGCTGAAAAGATTTTCTGCTGTAGAGAGATGAAACTTCAGCTCTTCAAACATAGCTTATCTAGGGAAGCAAGCTGAGACATAGTTGTCTTAGAGCTCTCCAAATCCAGCGAGGTACCTGCAGAGCTTCTTACAAATTCTTTTGATACTGTCTTGTCCTAGAGAGTGCCAGACTCTAGCGCGTCAGAAGTGTGAGAATTTTGCATATTTTGGAGAGTAAAGAATCCAGGAGATAAATAGAGATAAACTAAATAGAGAAAAAAATATGGTGCTCTCTTCCAGAAAATGAATAGATGTATGTTTAATGCAATGGCATTACTTCTTCCTTCTACTTTCAGAATCTAATTTTGTCCAGCACTATGTAAGTTTTTCAGACTTTTTTACAACTCCTGTAGAGTCTTTCCCTTATGCAGAGCAGCTTCCTCTTGGCACCCTTCCTGTGTGCATAGACACTGTGCCTCTTTTCCAGTGCAGTGATAAACATGAGCGTTTGGTGCCCATTTCTGGCGATCTGCAGCCTTCTATCACTGGTAAGTCAGAGTTAAGCCAATGGAGGTTTGGAAGAAACTTCCAAATTCCCGCTTTAAGGTGAAGCTGGAAGTTGCAGATTGAATGATATCCTGTCTCTTTAGCTTTGCTGCTCCATCGTGAAGAAAGAAGCATGGTCTTCAGTCAGAAATTTTCCAGGTTCAGATTTGGACTGAGCTGATCTTTGATCTTAAAAATTTAAGCTGATGCTGAAAAAATGGGGAAATGAGAATGAGGGAAAAGCAGGCTTTTTTTTATCATGACTACTGCTTTCAGCTTTCATCTTCTAAACTTTAATATATTTAATCAAAGCTAGAAGAGTTCTGGAGAAGTCAAGTTATGTAGAGGCATTGGGCACCATTTATCAGTTGCAGACAAAAACTAAAGTAGAAGTGCAGCATCTAGAATATGCATTTCCTGCTGCACTGTGGTCTGTAGAAGTATTTTACTGAAATGGCCTGCTGCCCGCAAGACACCGAGTGGGCTAGCTCACTGTCTCTTTTGGGTGTTAGTATTCTGAAATGAGAATAGGCAACTAAACAACGCTGACAGTTTATCAAAGGCATCTCTTTTTATTTGTTCTATGCCTGAGAGAAAGCATTATTGTTCCTGGATAACCTGAGATTCTTGTGGCACCCAGTGATTGACAGGGGACTGAATCATGGCTCTTTCTGAAATGTTTTTTTAAGTTTGAGATCTTTCATTGTGTGAAACTCTGACAGTCCAGGATATGCTGTATTGGACGATGTGCCTGAACAGCAACCAAGGCTTATTTCCTAAGCTATGAGGCTGCAGTGGGTGCGTACGGAGGGAGGCATCGATGTCTTCTAACTGAACAGTTCAGCCAGCAGTATCAGCTTCTGTACATTGCTTCTCCACTACTGTAAGGTAATGAATTGTGTACATATGGACCCAACTTCTGATTGCGGTGGTATTTTTCTGTGTTTAGCATGTTTTGGCTCCTGCTTACAAAGAAATACTTCAATTATTCTGGGATGTTATTGTGGAAGAACTGGCTGACTTGGTACAATCATTCACACATTGTGAATGTACAGTCATTGAAGAGACTGGGGAGTGCTGCTGTTCAGTAGAAGCAGGCTTTTGTTAAACACTTGTTTTTCTTCTCATGCTTGTTTTCTTGAATCTTTCCAGTAATGTTGACCCCTGATGGTATTCACGTTTGCCTTCTGAATTACCAGGCTTGCTGTTGGTGAGCAGGACATAGATTGTAATGTGGTGAGACTCCACTCAGCAGGCATAGCCCCAGCCTCATCAGTTATCTGTTCCTCTCCCTTCCCTCTTTCTTACAGTTTGAGTGTTATCTATCTTTAACTGTAACTGGCCGACTCTGGGGTTTCTTTTTCACAAGATCGCATGCACTCCAATCAGGTAGTATCAAAAATTTTTCTGCTTCAGGGCTTTTATGAAAGTGGACTCGTGTCATGAACTTGGCTTTATGAATTGAAAATGTGTTATTCTTGGGTGCTTTTATGACAAAAGTAATAAAATTAGCACTACAGCTGATCCAGTCAGTGCTTGCAGTTGGAGCAAAATAGGAATGGTCACAGAAGCTTTATTATTCTTCTAAATCTGTTGATTTGGCATCTTTCTGGAGCATTAATTTCACTTTTTGCCTGACAAATAATTTGGCTCAAAAGCATTTGATTCTGTTAGGGTAGTTTGTTAGATTTCAGAAATGTGTATGCTAGTATTTGTATTTCTCTTTCTGTACATCTTCCTTCTTGAATGTACTTGGTTCCTCCTCTGGGAACAAGTAACTTCATGAGCTTCATGGAGTCATGATGCTGCAATGGATGTTACACCTCAGGCTCTGAAAATCCAACTGAAAAATACTCAATTTTCACATGTTACAGATGAACTTCCCGTTTAAGTCTGGTGGGTTTTTTTTTTTTTTCTGCCAGGATGGTAGTTCTTCCTTACTGCTACTGAGAAATAATTTCATTGCTGTTAGGGAATGATTCATTAACATGTGGTTTGCATTTTCAGGAAGCCAGTCTTGTAGAGACCACATTCCTGATGCTTGTTTGTTTTACAAACACGAAATGCAGATGTCTTCCTTGTGCAAGCAAGTCAGAGGTGTCTGTCTGGGTCTGCCAGGCTGGGGGCTTCAGATAACAACCCATCCAAGGCTGGCAGTGGCACTTCATCCGTACAAACTGCAGCACTGTATGAGTTGTCAGCAGCAGCCCTATGTGCCACGCTCCATCTAATCACAGGCTTCTGCACTGGGAGGGAGGGCAGCGCCGCCGGGGCAGCCTTTGTTTTGTGAGGGTCACATCGCTGGTAAAGCTGAGGAAGGTGACGTACCACATGTCACGCTGTGTGAGCTAATGCTTATAGAAACAAGATTATTTGAACATTGAATATTACTCTTTTATTACTGGGATTTCTTAGTGGCCAGCAAAGTGGGCAAATCAGAAAATAGAGGTGGATAAGAGCTGTTTAAAAGCCCCAGCTGCATTGTGTATTGGTACTACAGGGGTTTAGCTCGCTGAACCAACCATCCAGCTCTGACAAATGCCAGTGCAGGACCAGGGCAGTATCATGTGGCAGGAATAGGTCAGTTACGTTGTGTTGTGAAACTGCACCTCCTCAGTGAGGTAGATTTAGAAGAGTAATGAATATGCTGCCCCTAGGTGTGCAGAGCCTGTCTGTTTTGTAGAAGGAGCAACCGTTGCTTGTTTTTCTTTCCAGGGTTGTGCTGGGGTTGCTGTGTATCTCTATGACCGGTACATCAAATCCTGTGATTCACCTGTAGCTTTTGGCTTTTCAGCTGATGATTGGGACTGACAGCTTCTCTAGGAAAAAAAGGAGCTCTTTCTGAACCGGGATGGAAGGAGTTGTCTTTTCTATATGTATAGTAGAGAGAGACAGGTGCTGTGGTGATAGCTTGTCTTGGAATGGGGGCAATAGAGCCCTTTAATGTCAGAGGCTGTTTGAACGCATTGGGCTTGTCCAGGTGCTTCCCAGCCCAGAGAGGAGCAAGGAGGCAGCAGTCATGAGCTTTCTGAATTCCCCTGGGGAGAGCTGTCTTGTTTGCAGGCGACCTGCTTTGTTTGAACTCCGTGGGCCTGATAAGTGCATGAAGGGGTCAAGAGGCAGGTTGAAGGTCCAGCAGATGCCTGTGGTCTTGGTGGGTACGAGCCTTTTTGTGCTATCAGACCAGTCTGTTTTCTTCTGAAATAAACTAATACATAGAAGCAAAGGAGAACTTGTTTGCTTCTACCCTTGTAACATGACTTTAAATGTTATGTTGCAGTATTCTAGAGAGTGCTCGGGCTAGCACAGGCTGTGCTAGTGCTTGCCAGGAGTCCACATAATGCAAGCAGCTCTGCATGGAAATAGTCCCTGTCACAGTAGCTTTTCATCTTCCTATTCTAGTCCAGTGTATAACTTTCTTGTCTACAGTGAAGGCTTGTGAAAATGTTTTGTTTTTCCCCCTACCCTTTGCTGTCGGGGCACGTCTGCATTTGCAGCTTGTTACTGCTGCTCTGGCTTAGTAAGTGGTATCTGTCTATCCTGTGGTTCCTACTGCACACACTTAGCGAGGACCCTAATCCCAGTCTGGTCTGGGCCTCTCAAGTGGTGCCTGTAGTCAGGACTGGATGTGGGGCTTCCATGAGCAGTTAAGCCAATCCAGTGAATTCTTGATTCCTTCCCCTCTGTGCTGTTGTGACTAAGTATGTGAGTTTGAGTGCATCCATGCTTCATTCCAACCTGTGTGTTGCAGGTGCATTGGCTGTGAAAATTATGTCTGGTAGTTTAATGGGAATTGAGTATGACTGGACTATTGTACTGAGTTTGTACAGTCTTGTAAGAAGATCATTGTCCTAAGGCAGACGTGTAGCCTCAAAATATGCCTAATTTGACTTTTTTTCTTTTATTTTCCACCTAGGTATCACATGCCGTTGCAAAGCTAGTATTAGTTAGTTTCCACTGGCAAATCTCAGAGATTTTGGAAAGGTAAGTGTAAATAGTCTTATCTCTTCTGTGCTCAGTGCTTTTCCCCCTTGCTTTGCAAGGTTGCTCAGAGTGGTCCATAGGTGTCTTTTTGACAGGCATCTTTGAACATGAAAGCAGGCCACACAGTCCATTCCAGGGAGCAGAGGAGAAACACTGTTTTGTTGAGGCTGCATTGCCTGTAAGGAATTTGTAAACAGGGAGAGGGTAATGGTGGCGAATGCCTTTCAGTCTGAGGAATTATTGTCATGCTGGTATCCCTGTAAATGCATTTAGCTTAAACTTTGAGATAACAGATTGAGAGTGCTGCATCTATATTTATTTAACAAATATAGAGATAACATATGTTGTGTTTTGAATATATGAGCCATAAATCATAAAGGAGCACTGAACCTATGCTGATGTTTTCTTTAGTATTACATGCACGTTGAAGCTTTTGCTCCTTCTGAACATAAGTGACTATTTTCCAAGCTGACTAGCATTTGGAGAGCAGGATAAGATGGTGTGAGAGAAATGAGAAGTGCAGCCCCTTTGTTACTTGGTCAATGTCACTGTAACAAAGTCTTCCAGCTGAATTCAAAAAGGAGGGTTCAGACTCTGCCCAAACATATACGGGAAGTGTGTCAGGAGGCACTGCTGTCTGGCAGCCACTCCAGAAAATACTGGCTCAGAACTGAACATTGTCTGAAAATAGAGAGCACATCAGTCTGACTCATTCTGCCATGCCATTTTTGGCCCTGTAGCCAGCAGCTTCATCCAGAGAACATATGGGAAATGCATCTCATGTATGGATATTGTTGCAGCATCTTTGGTAACTGAGTTGGTGGTTACCATGCATCCTGTGAAAGCTTTTCTCTGGGGAGTGTGGAGGATGAGATTCCTGCATAGATTCTGCAGGTTAACTATTGAGATTTAAACAAGAGAAAGTTTGGGGAAGGGTTTACATCTAAAGCTATGACTTTGCAAGTTGTTCTCCCGTTGATCTGGTCCTCAGACTTCTGTCTTCGTACGAAGTGACATAATCAAAGGAAAGCTTCCTAGTACAAATAAAAAGTGCTAGTGAGAAAGGAGGATTTACAGCATGGTCACAACAGTGATGCTGCTATTTCTGAATTCATTGAGATATAAACATTCCTCTGTAGTGGAAATCACAAACAGCAAAACATTTTTAATTCTAAGGCTGCTGAGAGAAAGCTTCGTATGCCTAAGGGGTCATAATCTGTTACAGAGTAAATACTTAACTAGATAATAGACTGGACTCAAAGTGAGACCTAACCAGGATAGCTTGATTTTACAAAGGAGTGGGAGACAGACAGGAGCCTCACTAGAGTGTGTTATTGTGGGCAGTGGCTTAGGACTCCTCTAGGAGGGTGGACAGAAAATCTTAGCTTCAAAAATAATTTTTCAGGGGGAGGGAGAGAGTTGTAGAAGAATATTATTCAAGGAGTATGAGGGAAATGTTAATCCATTACTGTGAGAAGTATTGTTCCTATTTCTGATTTTGAAGAAACTCACATAAAGTTTTGTTAATGAGAGTTCAGCTCACTATGTGAAGGAGTCTCACACAGGACACATGTCCACTTTCCTTGTTGAAACCTACCCTACCATTTGCACAGAGCCTATTGCTTATTCAGATGAGAAGGATCAATTTAACAAAGCAAAATGTATTAAAAAATTTATTTGATCATCTTCAATTGCCTTTTCAGGCACAAGTCTAATGCTGCCCAATTGCTAGTAGAAGCACGAGTTCAGCCCACCTCATCCAAACATGTAAGTATGTTAACTATTTTGGCCTGTTCCCTTGGCAGACACCTCTGACCCACCTCACCGGAGGATTGCATTACTAATGGCATAGTCTGTCCCATATTAACCCTTTGCAAACTCAGGTCCAACACCCTAACTCAATGCTGGATTTACTCATTAAATGAGGATGCATTCAAGGGGTGTCTAACATTTAAATAGCAGCTTTGCTATTGTCTTGCAGGTAGTGTTCAAGAATTACTTGCCTCAAGAAAACTAAGCTCATTTTTTTGGCATGAGTGATGGTACACAATGGAAGGAGCAGAGTGCATGGGCTTGGCCACCTCTTCCAATTCTGCTCTCTCTGTAAAAGACACTCAAGGGAAGCTCTGGCTGCACGGAATGAACAGAGCTTGTCTGTGGCTGGAACAGAGATTTTTGGTTTTAATTTTTTTTACCTCAGATGATTGGTTGCTGCACTGCTCTGCTCAGGGATGCTTAAGCCAAATCTCCCAGTGGTGTTGCTGCTGAGCCAGTCAGTAGTGATATTTGAACCAACAGTTTGTGTTTTGCAACCAGGGCTACACAGGTCTTTAGATACCACCCACCCCCCAAATAGAAACTTCCTGTTGCATGTTTACAGGTTTCATTCACAGGGGGTGTCTTGGTACAATCCACAGATACCCCAGGAACACATTGCCATGTGTCAGATTTTGAGTGATAAAATATTACATCTGAGAAACACTCTTTGGGTTGGGGGGCAGGGGAGATTTTAAAAGCCTAATTTGGCATCTGAGCTGACTGTAACTAGCAGAGAGTGAAAAAGCTAAAACAGCTGACCGGAGTAAGCTTCATGGACTCAAAATAAATTATCTGCCTAGAGTCCAAGAAAAAAATCTTTGTTATTTGACATACCTGCAAATTAGTCCATGTATTTTGAGATTTGCCTGAATCTTGTATCAGCTTTCACTTAAGTACTCTCCACTGCAATGGTGATTTCATTTTGGGAAGAAAGATATTACAATTAAAACGTTAGTTTAAGTCTTGACAAACTTGGTTTGGTAGGCAATTCATTACAGTCTTTTTGTATGTGCTAGGGCAAGTTGCTCTGTGCTTCGGCTCCTAATGCAGAATTATGATATTTTGGGGGCAGATGGTCATCCTGAGAGTCTGCAGAGCAATGGACCCTATAGAGAGAAGCTACAGTGCTGAGCTCAGAGGGACAGCTTGCAAAGGTTTGACATAGTGCGCTTGCTGTTCAAATTGAGCAGTTGATGTACGCAATGAACACAGTTGCAGACTTGGTGAATCTTGTTCTGGTCCATAAGTGAGGCTGCTTAGAACAAAGTTGCATTATTTCCTTTTTCATGTGGTCGTGCTATAAAACAAGCTCTGCTTGTCATGTGACTGCATATGATGCTGCTGCTCCTCTGTGTCTCTGGAATCCAGAGTTAGGCATGGAAGCTGACAGCTGTCTCACACAAGCTTCTCAAAGAGCAGCAAAGGTTTAAGTAGATGAAAACTGATTATATGACTTCGCTGTGAAAGGAGAAATAGGAACATAAAATCCTGCTAACAGCTTTGTAGAGCCTTGCTTTTGATGATGCTGTGCTAGACCTAGTTCTTCAGGTCCCAAGGGTGAGCTGAGATATGTTGGAGGCTAAATCTGTTGTCTAGGGATTAGTTCTGCACTAGCCAAGGGGAAATCCAGACTGCTTCCCGGTGGTTTGTTGAAGCAGTAGCAGAATTATGCCTGACTTGAAACAAACCATCTACTCCTTTTCAGCTGAAGGAATGTTGCCTGCTTTGCCAAATGTAGCGTAGGCAGGAGATAAGAGATGTGAGATTGACGGTCTGTGAACTCCCTTTCCTGTCTGTATAAACACTGTACACACTGCACCTTCAGTTGTCTCTCCGCTTGCCCAAAATCGTTGTCCAGTAAAAGGGCACTGCTAAGCCTGCTTCCAGCTATAGCTGCTCTCCAGGGCCTGTGGAACACTGATAGAGTCTGACCCAGCTAACAAAGAGTATCAGTAACTTCAGGGAAGGACTAACACAATGATGTATTTCCTCATTTTTCAAACAAGGCGAGAGTAAGAAACAGAAAAGTAAAGGTGAGTCCTGGGTAGCACTAGATTAGAGGCAGGAGCTGTTCAGTGACTGTCAATCTGTTGTGCTCCATGAGGTTAAAGAGGTTCATGAGAGGGACTGACTGTCGGGGCAGGGCAGCACTCCAATACACCAGCTGTTCTGCTTGGAGCTCACCTGAGACCATTGTCACAATGAAGGTGATACAGGTGCCTGTGGATGAGGTGAGAATACTCTGGGAGAGCTGGGATGCTTTCACCGTAATGCTGATCTGTCTCTCTCCCAGGCAATGGTACATTCCTCCCATCACTGCGCAGTATGCATGCAGTTTGTCCGGAAGGAGAACTTGCTCTCTCTGGCTTGTCAGCACCAGTTCTGTCGCAGCTGTTGGGAGCAGCATTGTACAGTGCTCGTCAAGGATGGTGTTGGAGTCGGTGAGTTCGGCGGATATGGTGCTGGGTCTGTATTTGCCATGTTGGCTGTTCTGATGATGACTGACTGAATTGGTCTAAAACATCTCAGTAATGAGAAAATGGAGCATGGAATGAGTACCTGTGAGAAACTTAACTTGAACTATTGGTCTTACCTGAACCCCTGTTTAGTGTTGGCATACCACCAGAAGAGTGCTACTCCTTGCCTAACAAAACATGCAAGTTCATAGATCCATTTGCTGCTTTTCTCCCCTTGTGATTTCAAGAGCATGACTGTAACAAGTTAGAAGCTGCAAATCTGCTGCATTTTGAGTTTGCATCTCTCATCATGTATTGTTGCACTGACTCTGGAGTTCTTGTGGATGCAAACATCTCTTCCCTTTGTGTTGGGTGAAAGCCAGTAGTTGCCAGAGTTGCTTTGGGCTTTTCCTAGCCTGTCCTTCATGCTGGCATGGCAGTAACATGCAATTTTTTACTTTAAGTATCTGCCCTTGTGAATACTGGTTGAAGCACTTATTGGTCCTGGATGCACATGTGCCCTGTCATCTTTCAGTGAAAACAGTTGGGCTTCAGCTTTTTTCAGCAGCCCTGGTAGATTTGTTTCACGGTTGTGTCCCTCTTGCCACAACAACAGATGGCACCTAGGAAAGTGTGTTGAATGCTTTCTGTGCATTCACTCCTTAGCATAAGTTGCACTGTGCTAAAATGTTGCTTTTTCTTCTCAGGGGTCTCCTGCATGGCTCAGGACTGCCTACTTCGGACACCAGAAGACTTTGTGTTTCCATTGCTGCCTAGTGAAGAGCTGAAAGACAAATACAGGCGCTACCTCTTCAGGGACTATGTGGAGGTATTGTGTCTTTCAGTTTTAAAATACCCTGGGTTAATTCACCAATGACTTGCAGAAATTTTGTTTTAAGTGTCATGCATCTTTGATTAGAAATGCAGTAACTGCAGCAAAACTGTCCCTGGGAAACGTGATGTGGCTGTTCCTGTAGGACAGCCTCACTGACAAAATGCTCTAGCAAGTTGCCAGAATAAATTCTGCTGTAAGGTCACCCAGTAACTCCTTGGCTGGTGCTTGGTGCTTTTCCTGAAGCAGAATTCTCAGAATGTTGCAGCTGAGAACTTCAATCTGAGTTTTAAAGTCCTTCTTGCTCTTGCCTAGATGTTTTAGGTTCTGAAAAATAAGTCCCTCATCTTAGTGTAACCCATCTGAATTAGCTTGTTCAGTAACATTTTATGTGAGGTTTTTTGAAATTAAAGCAGCAATTGTTACGGTTATATGTGCAGGAGTATTCTGGTAACTGAGAACGGACTGGGAACACTCAAGAAGCAGTGAAGTGGTATGAAAGAGTGGTGTCACCTCTCTTCAGTAAGAGACCCTTTGAGGGGGGAACAGTTACCATAGGAGAGCAGCTGAATACATTCTGGGGCATAAAGAGAGGATGGGGAAAGAACTGAAACGGAGTAAAACTGTTTGTTCAGTGTCTTGGTGATGTCTTATGGTTGTGTTACTGTGCTTACTTGGTCTGTAACCTTCATTCGAATTCCCTGTTCTGGAGAAGCTGTAATTAACTAATATTCCCTTTCCTAATGTGGAAGAAGTTTGTCTGCTCTGTTAGCCAAGACCTGGTGACAGTTTTCACTCTTTTTCAACAAGAAATAACTGACTTGTATGTTTTTGAGGTTAAACTTGAATAGATAATGCTCTTCTGCACCCATTGCTGATCTTACCACCTTGGTATGTTCACAGAGCCATTATCAGCTGCAGCTGTGTCCTGGTGCAGATTGCCCTATGGTCATACAGGTACAAGAGCCAAAAGCCCGACGAGTGCAGTGCAATCGTTGCAATGAGGTCTTCTGGTAAGAAACAGAGAGGGTTAAAGATCGCAGGGAAAGTGTATGCTGTCCTCAGAGCTACTCTTTTTGCTTGCCAACAGGTTCAGTGTGTAGAAACATCTCAAATGCTTTGCTAGAGTTGTTTGTAACTTGAGTTAGCTGGAGTAATTGAACACTTGGGGTCTGACTTCTGCAGGTGGTCAGCTGTCCCCTCCCTCCCTAAAGTCCTTGGGAGTTGGGTGTTTTGACAATCAGGGAATGCCAGGCTTGAGTAATGAAGGGGTTACATATCTGCTGTTCTTATATTTTGGTGCATAGTGACTGGTAAAGATTTTGGTAATGGATGTGGAGGCCTCACCACTACCTGCTGGTATTGAGTTTTTAAGTTTATTACAAGTATTTGACTCCCAGAGTGTCTGGTGTGTTTTGAGGCTCATGCGAGAATACATTTCTGCTGAATAGGAATGGTAATGTTCCTTGTCTGACCTCATATGTATGTGGGGGACCACAGCAAAAAAGGTAGCTTGCAGGGCTGCTGAATTGTTGTCTTCTCCTGGATCTCCAGAATCACTGCTGTGGAGAATGTCTGTGGTACAGATGTGTACTACACATCTGTAGTACAACTGGTTTAGAGACCCAGCTTACTGATATCTCCATGCAAATGGCCCTTACTCACCTGTGGCTGGTAAGGTCATGCTAATGCAGGTGCCTGGTATCTACCACTGGAGTCAGCCTACTTGTAAAGCCACTGGTATGCCCCAGGCCTCTGCAGTCACGTTAGAGCAGACATAGGTAGACTCTAGGGAGGGATGTGTCAGCCCTCAGACACATGAATTGTTTGGAGAAGGCCTCAGTTCACTCTCATCCTGACTCCAGCTTCTGCACAAGAGGGTGGGGGTTTATTGGAGTTCAGCCTTGGTCTTTGCACTCTAGCAATACACAAGTGCATTTGAATCTCTTACGCTCACTTGGCCTCCCAGATTTTGGTCATCAGGAAAACCTCAATTCTTGAGTCACTTCCTTGGAAATCAATATGTCTTTTTTTTTTTTTTTTCTTCCCCCCCTCCCCATTAAGCTTTAAGTGTCGGCAGATGTACCATGCACCCACAGACTGTGCTACCATTCGGAAATGGCTCACCAAATGTGCAGATGACTCCGAAACAGCCAACTACATCAGCGCTCACACTAAAGACGTAAGGACAAGCACCTGCATGTTTTTTCTTGTCCTCTAGTCCTGCCTGGGAAGCAAGCTACAATTCTATACACAAGTAGCATTGCGTGCTGCTTTTTCGCAGACTGCAATTTCTCACAGCTCCCTTAGGACTGTGACAGAACACAACTGAATGCCTTGGGAATGCTTTGTGCAGGAAGTCCAGCTGCCCTCCTGCAGTAAGGACCTGGTGGTCCTTATTCCAGACCTGGTGTGAATGTCTTTGGCACCCAAGTGTGCTGCCCTCCTGTGGCTACTTTGAAACTATCAGTGGAGATGTATTTAAAATGGAAGGAAAGTGTGTACTAAGTGCGGAGTCAGTATCAAATAAGGCACTAGTGGTGTTTAAACCTGAATAACTCTCTAGAGTACTGTGAACTGGAAGGTGAGGGAGATAAAGTATTGATCTGGCAAGGACAGCAAAATGGGGTAGATAAAGTCTGTAAATTAGACATTGAGGTACTTCTAGTAGATTTAGACCCAAGAAAAAGAAATAGTATTACATGTTGTGCACTCTAGTCTGCCTATAGAATTGTCTTGAAAAGTTATAGATATACTACCCTTATCCTCTAGATTAGCTGTCTGCAGATTGGAACTTTTAATGTCTTTTGGGGATTTTGTGGCCTGACTTCAAAACAGTTCCTAGCTGGCATTTGTTCTACCATAGCCAACAACAACTGTGACAGTGCTAATTAGCAGTAAGCTTCAGCTGTGTTAGGAAAGTGGGTACTTAGAGATCTTAAATTTCCTTCTTTCTCTGGAAAAGGTGTCAACATGTGATGGCATTGTTTCTGCTATGCTCTTTTGTAGAAATAAGGTTCTGTTATACTGAGCATGGTCCTGGCATATATTTTGCCTGCCATTAAACTTTATAAAAAGCAGCAAAACTCACTTCCTTCTTTGTACCTATGCAATCAAAAAAATGTAACTGAACTTCACACTCCAGGGCATCAGAGGACTGCTGATGAAGTGAAGAAATGTGCAGCTCTCACTGTGGTCAGACAGATTCTCTGCAGCTAGCTAAGTTGTCATCTGTTAATGGCTGCTGAAAGCAGGATATAGAGCTGATTATCTTGTAGTCTAAGTAGCTGTGGAAGCTACTGTCATACATGAACTAATTACGTCCCTATGCCTGAGCAATTGCTTAAATGGTAACTCAGTGAGACCTTCGGTTTTACAAGGAGTAACAACAGCAAATTTGTTTTCTTGAGCAAGCAGTCCAGTGCTGCAGTGTAACTTCCCTAGCTTTGTCTTTCTGCCTCCTTTTTAAATGGAGCTGTCAGGAACTGGTGGGAGGCAGGGTGTATGTCTGTTAATATTCTCACATATGTGTATGCATATTTAAAAAAAAAAAAGGCAGGAGGGGAATCACAGGATCTTAGAATGTTTCCAGGGATTGGGTATAATCATGCAAGTGTTGTCACTCTCCAGAAGGCTGCTAGAGACAGAGTTGGATCTAACAAATGCTTCTGTTTCCCCAGTGTCCCAAGTGCAATATCTGTATTGAAAAGAATGGTGGCTGCAATCACATGGTGAGCAATTCCCTAAACACATCAGACCTTCCTTGTGCTATGCAGAAAATTTTTTCCCCACTTTCCACTAACCAGTGCCTCCTATCTCTTCTTTTTCAGCAATGCTCCAAATGCAAGCATGGTAAGTAGGATTTGGAAACCGTTTTCTCTGCAGTGTTTGTTAGTGGTGATGTTCTTTTTTATTTTGGGGGGCGATATGAAGACAAATTGTGAACATTGACTGAAATATTTTTTTCCCCTAGTAAAAGGTGAACAGGATATTAATTACAGATTTGTGTCTGATAGCTGTTATTTTTTTTTACTGGCTGTGATCTTGGCTGGGTTCTGATTCAGTGCTGGTTTGGCTCCCTCTCCCTGACATGTCCATTGTATAGAGAAGTCTCTATCTCTGCTGTAATATTAACAGTGGAGTCCATCTCAGAGGAGAGTATTAAATGCTTTCCATGTAATTGTATTTGTCGTCAGCTGAAAATACTGATGAGGACTGAGCCATTTACTCAGATCAGCTTAAGTCCTTCTGCTTAGTGATGGAAATAATGAGCTTCAACCCAGATGAAACTGCAAGGAGCTGTGAATTGTTCTGCGTAACAGTATCTGTTGGACTTCCCAGTCCACCCCCGTGCAATTAGCAGCCTGAGTGTCTTTGGCCCTTTGTGTGGTCCTACAAAATGACAGCCTGTTCTTGCACTTACCTTTTCATGGCAGAATTAATTTCTGTTGCCTTGGAGCGAGATAGTTTGTATTCAGCCCTCTAAGTTAAGTGTGCCACTAGGAAATATTATAATATCAGAACCTTATTTGGAGGATGATTAAAGATTACTGTCTTCTCACATTTCCTTTGCTTTGGGGTCCTCAGCAGCACTGGATGTAATTTGATGGAGCTTTGTGACAAGGGTGAGCAAGCGAGTGCCAAGGTACCATGGTGAATAGCACTTAAGAAGAGTGGTGAACTCTGGAAATACAAATTTCAGTCTCTTATTATGAGTAATACTGAAGTGACTCCTATTGTAGGAACTTAATCTCCATCTTTTTTCCTTCCCAGCAGAACACTCACAGCCTCGCTCTGAAATCAGAGAACTGTCACATGGATTTTGCTATTGCTTTCTTTCCTCCACTTTCTTCCCAATTCAGTGGCTCCTAACTTGAAGTGTCATAAACCACTGATATCTGAAGTTACATGGGTAGTTCCCTCCTCGAGAGAACTGAGGGTAGACTTTCTTTTTCATGAGTTAGTTCACTTTTGGATTTGATTGTTCATATTTTATTCAGCCAGAGGACCTCATGGGCCAGTATGCCAGTGGTGGGGAGGATGCAACTCGCAAATAAGACTGCAGCCTGCCTCTGCTTTAATCTAGAGTGACAGCCTGTGCAGAGTGCAAGCACGGTTCTGTGCGTTGGTCTTGGTGTACAGAATGCAGCACTTCAGAGTTTACTTTCCATAATTGCACTGGAGGCGGTACAATGAAAATCTTCAAGACAGGCTGGTATTTTTGGCTCACTATTGTGTTCCATTATGCAAGGTGATACAGAATGTATATGTTTCTTGGCTTAGCAGAAATATCTGAAAACAGATGAGCTGTATCTCCTGAAGCTTTTCTTTCTTGGAGTTTTCTTCTGTGCATCACAGTGGGTTTTTCACTGTTTTCTGCAGACTTCTGCTGGATGTGTCTGGGAGACTGGAAGACTCACGGCAGCGAGTACTACGAATGCAGTCGGTACAAAGAGAATCCTGATATTGTAAACCAGAGTCAGCAAGCACAGGCCAGGGAGGCCCTTAAGAAGTACTTGTTCTATTTTGAGAGGGTAGGAGACATCTCCTTGGCCAGAGCTGCTGTAGCCTTTTAATGCTCCCTGCCTGGTGCAAAGGTCATTGCCAGCAACCTCCGTGCAAGAAACTGCCCAAAGAGAATCTGTGCAGAATTTTCAGGCCCTGTTGTTTTTCACTCAAAATCCTGCCCTGTGAGTCCCATACAAACCAGCAATGTCGTACCCAAAACAAATCATATTTGCTCCTATAATTCCTTGTCATAGAGAAAATTAGTATCACCTATGTGCCACTGTACCGTTTTCCTGCAGGCTGAGTGCTGCTGCAGTAGATAGATATTGCTCCAATCATTTCCTCCCAGGATTGTGGAACTTCACTTCCTTGCTGTATGTCTTTATAGAGACAAAGACTAAATAAACTATGATATGTTCAAAGCTCCATTGGCTGTAGCAAAGTTTTCCTAAAATTTCATGTAATCACACTTCTTTTAAAAGTTGCAGTCAGAGCATCTCTGTTCACACAGCAGGCTCGATGCACCTGGCCATACAGTGCAATTCTAAAGCAGCATCTCGAGAAGAGAACGTGGTAGAGGTTCCATGCTGCTGCATTTCAGTTTCCCCATTAAAATGAGTTTATTCTTCACCCCATGAGCCAAGTCCTGTGATAAATGTGTTCATTCGTGGCTCTCCAGACCAACAGGCTTTGAGAAATGGCCGTGTTTACAAATGTGCATGTGGATGTTGGAGTTCACTGAGCGTGTTTTAAATGTTAATTTAAACTCTTGATCTTTCTATAGAAATCCTTTAAGTAGGGGAATCGCCATTACTTTCCATCATGGTAGACACAAAAGTCATTGTGCGACCAGAGGGCACTCCCACTCCAAGGAGCTGCATTTGCTCCATGCTCTTCGCTACTGTCAATCTGTTGTATACAGCCTCCACCACTTGCTACTGGAAATGCTGCCTTGCTGTTCTTTCCCACAGCATGTCTTGCCTTGCTGGACTTCTGCCCCACTTCAATTCCTGCTTGCTAGAGCTTGTGCTTTTACGGCAGCAGTACTCCAGTCTCATGCCATTTTTTCTTTCCCTATCTTCCCACCCCTTGCAGTGGGAGAATCACAATAAAAGTCTACAGCTGGAGGCACAGACATACCAACGAATCCAGGAGAAAATCCAAGAAAGAGTTATGAACAACTTGGGAACATGGATAGACTGGCAATACCTACAAAATGCTGCAAAACTACTTGCAAAGGTGGGTAGTTGTGTCTTGTTTGGCACAGAGAAGAGAATACACACCAGAATGCTAAATTCACAACACCAAGTGAGGAAGGGAATTTAGGGGTTGTAGGTATGTGGGACAGTACCTCTGGGTCTAAGACATGAACTAGCCAAAAGTCATCTGGAAGTGACCTCTGTGAAGTTATACTTAACTGCACAAGTTCTTCCAAGGAAGGTGTAGGAAATTCCACCATGAAGTGTCCGGTCATGCTTGTCAGAAGGTAGCATCTTTGCCTGTAGTGGTCACACAAATGTAACTGTGCTGAATTCCAAATCTGAGACTCTTTGTCCTTCTTTTCTCTCTCTTCCTCCCACTCCCCGACAGTGTCGTTACACCCTGCAGTACACATATCCGTATGCCTACTACATGGAGTCTGGTCCCAGAAAGAAACTGGTAAGATCTTTTGCTCTTTTTTTTCCTGATAGCTTTTTGGGGTGTAGTTGGCAGCATACTGGGCTGAATTCCAGAGCTTGGCAATGTCTGAAATATTAGTCCTGAGTTTGAGGTAAGCACAGGACAAATAATACGTGGGTTTGCACCTTTCCTTTTCACTTTGAGTTGACCAGCAGCTCAGTCCTCTGATACATTACATTATTTTCCCAGGGCACTTCACTGCACTTTCACTAACAAGCAATTTATGCAGAATGTTTTGAGGCTGGAAGTGTGCGTTTATTCCTTGGTAAGACTTACCACAGTGCTGTGAGCTATATTTCATGTGGAGAGCTGCTGGAGGATAGCCTTTCCAGCCTTGAATCAGGGTGCTTTGCTTTTTATTTCTGCTTTAAGTTCTTTCTTGGCTTGGTGCATCCCGTGGGCTGGACATGTCCAAAAATATCCCTGAACTCACTGAAGAGGTTGTTTCTTTGACTCAGTTGTCCAGTAAAACCTGTTACTCGGTCTCTCCCCATCATCATATGTATTCTCTGAGGCTGTGGACAGATGTTCTCTTCCAGATCTGACTGTGTGAGTGGAACAAGTTACTGCTCCCAGCAATGGTTAACGATCCCTCTACTTTGCCTGCAGAGCTGCTCACGGGAGCATTTTGTGACCTGTTTATGGTAAAATGAGTTGAGTTAGGAGATATTTGTCACTTGCAGCATTTTTAGGCTGACTGGGTTAATTTTGAGTGATGCAGGTTGGGGAGTGCTTACACTGGAAGTGCTCCTGGAAGGTGTGATGCTGTTAGCTGAAGGTGGATAAAGAGGAGGCACAAACCTGCTCTGCCAGCACAGCTGTCAGCAGAACACATTTGTCTGCTCCTCAAGTGTAGTGTGTGGTATGAAACTGTTCCACTAAACTAGTTTCCTGTTGCTGTCTATGATTTTGCTCTTTGCAGTTTGAGTACCAGCAGGCCCAGCTGGAAGCTGAAATTGAGAATCTCTCATGGAAGGTGGAGCGAGCAGACAGCTATGACAGAGGGGTGAGTGTTCTGCTTGCTTGAGCCTGCTGGCCAGATTTTGTCTGTTGGGGTTAAGACTTCTGCAGGAGTGCTAAGGTAGTCAAGTGAGGGTTCTGAGAAACTAGATCCAGAAACTCACCTTCAGCCAGCAGATGTTGTAGGAGCAGAGTGCTCACTGCCTTAGGGGAGAGGAGGGAGGGCTGCAGTGAGTTCTGCAAACTGAAACGGGACCAGCAAAGCTCTGGAGGAAGCTGCATGTAGCCCTCTGGTGAAGAGCCTGTAGCTTTTTAGACAGAGCAGGAGCCAGGTAACTGCTGGGAGGGAGCCTACATCAAAAGGAAAATGATCTGTGCTCTTGTGATCCAGAGTGTGTGTGAAGGTTGGTGCTTCTCAGGCTGGAGCTTAGTCTCTCCCTAAAGAAAATGAGCTCTTCTCTAGGGAATTCCTGCTAACAGTTTCTACCTTCTGTTTTACCAGGACTTAGAGAATCAGATGCACATAGCAGAGCAGAGACGGAGGACCCTGCTGAAAGACTTCCATGACACATAAGACAGAGAGGGAGTGACAAAGTGCAGGGGTGAGAGCAGCGAGTGAAGTGATGGCAACTTCACCAGGATAAGCAGGCACTGCCTCTGGGAGAACACGGCCAAGGACAAAGCCACCCCTCCCCTTGCAAGTCAGACACATGCAAACACCACACATCTTAGTCCAGTTTGTTCTCTTTATCTTTCTGTTTCTGTTTCTGCCAGGCTAGAGGCCAGAGTTCAGATGGGCATATATTTCCTGGGACATTTCCCTCCTGCCCTTGATGGTTTCAGAAGGGGAGGGAGTTTTTCTCTGAATGGCTGTTAATAGTATTAGATCATTACAATTTATGTAATTTTCAACGGTTGTACAATTATACAGACAAACCTTAGAATAACACACAACCCTTTTTAAAAATAAATTGGCAGTGGAGTGTTTTTCCTTAATCTGCTTGTAAATTTAATGGGCTTTTCCCCCTCTCCCTTCCTCTGACCCAAAAATCCTCCTAGGCACTGAAGGAGGTTACAAAATATCTCGGCTAGATTTCCTGGTGCTCCTTTAACCAGGGCATTGTCGCATGGGCATTGCACGAGGAGAGTGGCTGGTGGTAAGAGCGGCTGCTGCTGTGTCTGACCCGACACTACCGGCAGTGGCCGTGATTTAGTATGATTACATGTGACATCTCTTTTCTTGTAAATCAGCTGTGCAAAATCCTGCTACACAAACAAAAGCAAACAGAGGAATTATAGGAGAGACACCAGGTTAATACAAGGGGATATACCTTGAGTCAGGTCAGATTCTGCATTTGATGAATTTTAGGTCTTCCGTGTAGATTTTTGCTTTACTTGTTTTTGTGGGGAGGGTGTTGTATTGCCAAAGTGAGTGATGAGGGAATAGTAGCATACAGTTGTTAATCAAGGCTTGGGGCTTTTGCAGAGTGAAACAATCCATGTTATAACAGTGCCATACAGCCTGATAAAGATTATTTGTGTGTGCTGGGTAACATGGCTGAGAAAATTTGATCCCATTTGTCAAGGTGAGAGTAAACACCACTACATTATGAGGAGGAAAGATTATGTACAACATGCTCCCTGGCACATGTCAGCAATGTGGACAGGCACTTGAATACAGGTGCAGTGCTTATGCAGAGCCTGCACCAAGCCAGGCAGAAAATTAACTAGCCAAATTAATTTATTTGTATATTAGTATTGATACTGGTGGGGACTTATCAGAAGGTTGATTGTTAGGAGCATGTGGAGCTTTTTTATTAACATTCTTTTTTCTAATGTAAAATATACACTAAAATAAAAATATGAAAGCCTAGTTCATCTTAGTAGGGGTTAACATGAAAAAGGTTACTTAAATGTTAATGCTTGCCTCTTTGCTACAGGAAGCAGGCCACATTAAGATTGTTAAGATTGCACAGGCATGTATGTTATCTGCACAAGGAACATGTTGTTTGCAGCCAGTAAAGTGGAGCTGGAGTCTCTGATCTGAGGAAATCTTCACCTCTGTGGGGAACTCATAGGATTCTCTTCCATGCTGTATGTGGAAGTGTTGCCTTTGGTGCATCCCTGTATTGCTCTTATATAATGTTACTTGACAAAGATTAAACTGGAGTGGGGGAAAAGTGCTAAATTCCTGCATGTCAGAATAAGCTAACCGCTGTTGGGGCCTTTTTCATGAACATGAGATACGTGAGCCAAGTATTTGCAGCACGTATAAATGGGCAGATGGATTTTTAACAAGAGATGCATCAGTTTAAAAGAGGAATAGCCGTCATAGGAGCTAATCCTGTGGCTGTGCTTGTGGTACACAGCGGAAATTTTCAAACTGAGGCCTTTTCTTTCTTCCCTCCCTTCCCTGGCGTGGGATGCATCCTCAGGGAATGGGGGAAACGTACTGCCGAGGAGCTGCTGGCAGTGGAGTAGGGGTTACAAACAGAAGTGGCTGAGGGTAGAACAGGGTTGCAGAGAGGTGACTGGAGCCAGAGACTGGGGCAGGGAGGGAGCCCATGGTTTCTGGGAGTGGTACTGCTTGCTGCACAAGAGATCTCCATAACCATGGCTCCTTGTGTGCCTGCTCTGTACTGTTCTGGCTCTCCTCTAGGCTGGAGCAGTAGGGGTAGATACATCCTCACTCCAGCCACTATCTCCTGACTTCACTCCCTCCTCTGCTCCCAGCAGCAGCCTCTTTGTGTCCCCCTCATAATATAGTCTAGAGGTCTGTCTCTTCCTTCCTCTCCCCTTCCCAAATGATTGTCAAAGTCTGGGCCCTCTGGACCCACGGGAAGGGATAGCGCGGGGGAAGGCTTGCTGAGACCCAGCAGTTTGCAGTGAGTAGAATCAGTGTTTAAACTGTTCTTTAAAAATTTAATGTGCAAAGTACTAATTAGGATAAAAGCTGGTGTTCTTGTTGTCTAAATATAACTAGCATCACACCTAATCTCTTTGCAGAACAGGTATGTGGAGTTTCCTAATCCCAAAGAGCTCTCACTTCTGTTACATAATTGTCCAGCTTTGAGCTAGATGAGAATGGGGTATTGTCTCTTTCTCCCTCCCTGCCTCCTCCCCTCCCTCCCTCTCCCATGCCCCCACAAAATGCTTTGCTGTGAATCTTTGTTTGTAGCCGAGTTAGATCATATAGCTGTGGCCAAATTTACTGAACAGGCTGCTGAGATGCTTGGCTGAGGAACAGTAGTACATATTGCACAGTGTACCCCCTAATTCTTTGACATTTTCTGAAACTAGAGCTTTCTCAGCAGTTCTGTTTGTTTTAAATGAAAACAAAACACCCTTTCTGAAGATGGTGAAAGTCCTGGTTTGCATGCAGAGATCCTATTTCTATACTCTCTGGGAAAACAACAGGACAGACTTGCTTTTGCAGCCCAGGCAGGGTGACTCCTGTATTGCTGTCAGACAGAAAGTCATAGTCACAAGACAAAACCTGCAGAGCACAGGGACTATTGGCTCTTTGTGTAAAGTGACTGATACTGTTTGAGAGGCAGGTGACGGGAAGGGAACAGGAGTTCTCAATGCCAAAAGACAAGGCCAGTTTTTTCCCTTCTAATAGGTCCATGGCCCAGTTGAAGTCAGCAAGGCTATGTGAATGTAGGTGAATAGAAAGTGGTTCACGAGCTGTTAATTCTGAGGTACAAGTTTCCTTTTGGTGCATTACTGCTACAGATCTGAAATGTTGGCGCTCTTTTTCCACCCCCCTCCCCTTTTTTTTGCACTCATTTCCAGTTCCTGCACCAGCCTGACACCTCACCATCCTTGCACCCAATACTCTTATTTCAGCTTTGCTTGTGTTAGTGCATTGGCTGCCTCATCTCTCATAGTCCTCAGGCTTCCCAGACTGTAACAAAATAATTTCTACTGATGACATGAACTGCATGACTGCTGCTCTGCGCACTGGCAGATGCGCTGTGCCTGCGCGGGGACAGGCAGCAGGAGGTTTCTGTACTGTAGTCTTGCACTCTAAATTTTAGACTTTTTAAGCGGGTGAAAAATAGGACTTTATTTTTAAATGAGGCACGTGTTCTGGGAATTCCTTTCCTTGCCCCGGTCCGCTGCAGGCTGGGGGACAGTGTCGGCGGGCGCTACGGTGTGACCCCGACGCGGGCGGGTCACAAAGCTGCTGCCGCCCCGCACTTTTCTTCGCAGGTGCTGGAGAAGGGCAGGGGCGGTGGAAACCGCCCGGGAGACGGTTGCCAGAGGTGTGCCCTTGGCTTATTTGAAATAAATTGTGACTTTCTACCTTCGGAGGTGTCCTGGCTCTTCTTGGGGGGGCGGGAGAGGGCACCGCCCGCCACCACGCTGCGCCCCTTCCCGCCACCGCCGTGCCCGCTGCCCTGGCCCCGCCCCCCGCCGCGCGCTGGCCCCGCCCCGCAGCGCGGTGACGCGACGCGCCGGGTGGTTGCCGGGGTGACGCGCGAGGCCTGGCGGGCCGGGGGCGCGATGGCGGCGGCGGCGGCGGCGCGGGCTGAGGGTCCCCCGCTGCCCGGCCCGCCGGGGGGCCGCCCGCGGCCTGTCTGCTCGCGGCCCTACTTCCTCGTTCTCATGGTCTTCGCCCACCTCTACGTCCTCAACGTGCTGGGGCTGCTGCTCTTCGTGCACCTCAGCGCCGGCGAGGCCGGCGGGCCGCCCGCCGCCCCCCTGCCGCCGCCGCCGCCGCCTCCCGCCCGCGCCCTCCCGCGCCTCGAGGGCATCAAGGCAAGGCCGCGCCGGGGGGGCTGGGGCCGGGGCCGGCGCCGCGCCGCCGCTCACCGCTGCTCTCCCCGCAGGTGGGCCACACGCAGCGGGTGGAGCTAGTGCCCGGCAGGGCCCACGCCGTGCGCACCCTTAGCCTCAAGCCGCTCCTCTTCGGTGAGTACGGGCCCCGCTGCCCACCACCCCCGGCCTCCTCCCCGCCGGTAGGGCAGCGGCGGAGGCCGGCACCGGCCCCTGGGCCCGCCGGGTGCGGGCAGGCGGCTCGCAGCCTCCCCCTGGGTTGGCTCGTGGGGTGATAGCCTGGCCGTCCCCCGGTGCCGGGGCTGCAGGAGCGGTGCCGGTGGGTGCCGGCAGGCAGGCCTGGGTGGTTTCCTAGCCCGCGCTGCCCGGCTGGCTTCCACCGCCTCTGCCGGCGGGGGGGGCACCGTCTGACAGCGGGCGGGGGGTCTGTCTCACACCCGCCGCTGCCTTACACCCACTCGGGGGAGAAGGGCTTCTGGCACGTTCGATTCTCCTCCCTGTGCCACTTTTCCTTGGGGCTGCGCTGAAAGGAGCGTGGTTTTGTTTAAGGCATTTTGATACAGTATTTGCAGAGGTTACTTGTTCTGGGTGGCCCACTTAGGAGAATTTGGAAGATTAACCTTTGCAGGTGTTTCAGATTCCCTTTAAAATACCCTGAATAGACAGAAGATCGCTGAAGAGGACCTCGAAGAAACTACTAAGTATTAGAAGGGGACAAGAGATCCCCAAACTTCTGGTAATAAATGATGATAAAGCAATTTAGTGTTGGTGCTTCAGTGCTGAGGAAATGACTAACAGGAGAATTGATAGATTTAATGTCTTCCACCATTTTGCGTCCTGTTCTAGATTTATCTTTATTTCTGTCTGCTCTGACACTCAACCGCACGACATCCTTCTTTCAGATATTTTAAAACCTTCTTTAACTTCCTGTGATTTTTGCTGTGACGGGTAAAGTCTCATTCATTGAACTATGTGTTCTGGAAATCCACTGAGAATATACAAATTAATTTTTTGGGACAGATGATTACAAAATTCCTACTACTGCAATGTCAGAAAAAACTTGTTGTCTCTGAAAAGATAGCATTGAGAGTCTTTTAGGTACTTTCTCAATAGTATAAAAAGAGAGCGGGTTTTTTCTGATTCCACATAGATTATACACACTGAAAGCCTGGCCATAAATCAGATCGGTTTCTTGTTAAATTCCTTTAATGCAATACATATCTGGAAGAAATATACAAAGTTCTTTTGTTACTTCTACGTATGTGGTACTTCTGGTTTGCAAATTTCTAAGTGATTTCAGTCCGACGTGCAGTAACAGACACACCAACCTGGAAGTGATACCCCACAGCTATCACAAAACTGCCATCATTACCAGAGCCATGGTCTGGGGAAATTGCTCTGGTTTTTGCTCAGGAAAACTCCTGTTTCCACTTTCTCTGCCCTGCTGGTACTGCCTAAGTAAAAGAGTTGATCCTGGCCTGCAAGGAAGGTCCTGAAGTTGAAAAGAGGCAGGTTGGTCCTGGCAGCAGTAATCCCACAACTTTTAACTTGTCGCTCCGGCACCTCCATCAGTTCTGGGGGAAGCTTTTCTCCCTGAGGATGGTATCACAGACAGCGACAAACATTCAACATTTGAGATGCCACACGAGTCTGTTCTCCTTTGTCCTCCGATTCGGGAGTCCCTTATTTAGAAACTGCAACTCGCAAGACAGCTCTTATCTCCCGGATGAACCTGCCAGGAGCCAGCTCTGACTTTAAAAGTCTTCCAGAGACTTCTCTATCTATGCAAACAGTACCAATCTAAATCAGCTGGTTTAAAAAAAAACACCCTAATTTATTGCATCTCTGTTGTTTGAGTTAGTGGAAGTGTGTGTTTAACCGGGCTGTGTTAGGCAAAACCAGAATTTGCTAGCAAAGAAGGACTCTTGAATTTCTGGGGATTTTACTTAACACAAAGTGTTGTGGCATGCAAGAGCTAATTTAAGGAAATAAGTGGCTGGTCTGTGATCTTTGCTTTCTGCAGAGCAGGCTGTAGTGAGACTACAGCAGTGGACGGCTCGTTATGATTTAATGTGAGCTCTGTGCTTTGGAGCATGGCACTGGGTGCCATAGGGGAACTTGTGGTTTGTTTTTTAAATGTGGGTAAGACATCTGCATTGAACCCAAGCATATTTCATGGAGCTATGAAAAAGTCCCTGCCCTATTTTTTCCCCCTCTGGCTATGAGACGTCATTTCTAAAGCTTGTAAGTCAGACCATCTGTGCACTCTTTAGTTAGGAAACACTAGTAATCAAATAATCCTATTAATGGAAAACAAATATCAGACAAAGCCTTTTGAACCTTCAGAGCTTTTATGTGTTGTGTTGTGTTTTCCAAATGCAGTCTGTTCAGAAGATGCTGCCATTGCAGGGACCACCTGGCAGCAGATTCTGTGGATTGGGCATCAGTTTGCAAGACAAGGCAGTAGAGAGGAATAAAAATAGGAAATCTCGCTGTGGTTTTCTTTGGAGCCTCAGGGAATAGAAGTAATCACTGCATAAATGTCAGGGCACAGCTGAATTTCAGAGTGAGTGTCTGAGTGCTCGTCGCAGTCCACACTAAATCTGAAGAGATCTCGTCATGGGTTGGTGTGCTTTACGAGCACAGGGAGGCAATGTGTCTCCATCAAACTGAGTGTCTGTCTCCACAACTGAGACTGCAGGCGTCATGAACAAGGCAGAACGTGTTTCTCCCAAAAGCCATTTTTCCGCTTATTTTCTCATTTCAGTCCAAAATTTAATCCAGTATGGAATACTTTCCATGGACGGTTAGGCAGTAGAAATCCAACTTGTTTTCTCATTTGGAGATTTGCTGTTTTCTGCTCTGTGGTCTGGAGTGTAGAGCCATTGCTGTGTTTACCCCAGAGGGAATTACAGTCTCTATTATTTGGGTGAGAGAATGAGCTGCAGAGAACTTGTTGAGACTGAGTTTTGCCATCTTTTCTCTCTTCTTTGCATGCAAGGGGAAGGCCAGACAGATATGTAACGCTTCTTCCGCCCACATCAGAACTGCAAGTATCTCCTGCTGTGCTGTGGTTGGGGCTCACCTCCAAGTCCCAAAAGAGCTGCTGTTGCACACCAAAGCAGAGGTTTAAACAGCTGATATCCCACTCCCGCTCTGCTTTCTCAAGACTGTAGTGATATCTTTAGTAGTTCCCCAGTTACCAGAATCTTCTGATCCAAACTGAATTTCTGATGTTAAAAAATGGCTTTTCCCTGTTAAGCAGAAACCCTCAGCTATCTTTGCTCTGTGCCTTTCCTGCTCAAGAACGGCTGTTTCCTTTTACCTGTGCAGATGCTTGTCAGCTCTCAGTGCAGCAAGCTGAAGGGACAGCCTGAGTGACTGGCTCCACAGCAGAGTTTAGCGTTCATTTTTTAAGGGGCCAAGCATTGCCTGGGCAAGTTCCTCTCCCCCTTAATTTACCTTGGATTATTCAAAAGTAAAGTATTTGTTCCATTACATAAAAAAGCATCTCTTCGCAGTCAGGGAGATTTTCACGTCATCTCTCTGGACAAAAGGCAAGCAGGCACTTGGACAGCGTAGAATCATGGAACAGTTTGGGTTGGAAGGGACCTTCAAAGGTCATCTAGTCCAACCCCCCTGCAGTGAGCAGGGACATCTTCAACCAGATCAGGTTGCTCAGAGCCCCACCGAACCTGACCTTGAATGTTTCCAGGGATGGGGCATCTACCACCTCTCTGGGCAACCTGTGCCGGGGTTTCACCACCCTCATTGTGAAACATTTCTTCCTTGTATCTAGTCTAAATCTACCCTCTTTTAGTTTAAAACCGTTACCCCTTGTCCTATTGCTACAGGCCCTGCTAAAAAGTCTGTCCCCATCTTTCTTATAAGCCCCCTTTAAGTACCGAAAAGCTGCAATAAGGTCTCCGTGGAGCCTTCTCCAGGCTGAACAACCCCAACTCATCAATGTCTCAGGGTCACATAATGAAGCTTTGATGATGAGACTAACTGGTGCTCGCCTGCAGAGTTCAGTTCAGTTTTGTTGTGACATTGGATCCTACACAAAGCTGTCCATTCCAAGTCCTGAATCTGCAGAGCCTTGCAAGAGGAATATGTTAAATCTGCACCCTTAAGCTCTGTCTCAGTAGATCAGGGATCTGGAGTAAGGCCCTATCTGTGGACTATGACTGCTTTGAATCACCTAAAATATTGACTGTACATCTCCAAAACACCAACTGCCAGGGAAAGGAGTTTTCTAGCCATAGGCAAGGGAGCAGTTTCTTCTTGTTGGAATTGAGATTTTTCAGATCTTCCGGCCAGCCTGTTCAGGACAGCGGTGATGTTTCCACCTCCGCACCGCCTGGTGTAGGTTCCTGTTCTTCTTCTGCCAGGCATAGGCCTTGTTCACCACCACTTTGTCACTCTGTACTTCGCCGCTTACAACGAAGACCCCTGTGTGAGTGCCTCTCATGATGTTGTGGACGCAGGTAGCGTCTATGTCCAGCCACTGCTGGAGCCTGGTGGGGATTTCGGTTCTGAGGAGCGGTCCGTGCTTCAGGACCTCCACCCTGGAGGGGTCCAGGTCGAAGTCCGAGATGGTGGTGGTTGTGTTCTTCCTCAGGATTCGGATTTTCACTGCTGCAGGGATTGGAAAAAGAGCTGTTAGTTCTGTTTACTTTTCATAGCTCTTACCTACTTAAACATGCAGCCAATGCAAGGCTTTCTTGCTGTCTCTGTAATATGGTGACGCATCCATCCAAGCTCTTGTAATTGCAGTGAACTTGTAGAAGTTCTCATTTGAGGTTAGTTTCCAGTGCTGAACACCGTTCTCACTCTGCTTTCCTCATGAGAGTGGCAAAGGTGTATCAGCACCACTGCATGGGCAGAAACCCCGTAGGAAGAAGGGGCACGAGCAAGTGGATGCATCAAAGTCCTGGTCTTATGCAAATTACTTCACTTTTCTCTGAGCTGGCATTTCAGGAGGTGACATGACTGCCAGCTGCCTAGGATTTTTAACTTTAGGGTATTTTTTCTCCCATGGTTGTGTGCCTGAATTCAGGACAGTATCTTGAAAACTTCCTGCCAGCTGATTGAGCAGATCCAGTGCTGCCACGTGCTTGGGCTGGGAGAGGGAGAGTCGCAGTACTAGAACAACAGTATTAAAGTCTGAAACAGCTAACGTGGAGCTTGCTAAAGGTTTTTTATTGACATTGATTGGAATGTTCGTCTCCAAGGCAAAACCAGTAGTGCTTGTATTTATCAGCCCCAGACCAAAACCAAATCAGAGCCCCCAGAAATAAAGCAGGTCTTCACTTTTGGTGCTGCCTGGAGCTGGCACCTCCTGTTACCTAACAGGTAAGTTGGGACCTGACAATACCTAGGATCTGCTGTAAACACTGCAGTTCCTCCAAGTCAGTTTATTGTGGCAAAGCCATTTTCTGTCCATGCCACTGCTTGGCTGCTGGAGGGAATGGCAGCAGCTGAGAGGAGGAGGGGGGTGACTCACCAAAATCGTTGGTGCAGAGGTTTTCCAGGATCTCCCTGGCAGTGCTGGCCTCCTCAAGCTCACAGTCCTTGCAGCTGGCTCGGGGCACTGCTGCAACAGAAATTTGGTTATAACACCCTTGTCAGGCTTCACTGGAAAAGGCATAATGCAATTTTGAGATCTGCGAGTGGTGACTTGCTGTTTCCGAGCAGTGCTTCCTCCTGAGCTACCCAGTCCCTGGAGAGGCAGCTCAGACGGCCAGGGTGGGAAATGTTAAGCTCTCTTTTCTGTGGCTGGGGCAGATGCTGCTTGTCGTGCTTTGTTTAGGCTTGTGTGTGTTGCTGCATGTTAAAGCAGCAATGAAAATGCTTAATAAATATCTCCTAGTTTGGATGAAACAGTAAAGACATTGGTATGGCCAGACTCCATCCAGTGATGCTGAAATGAGGCATCTGTTCTCCCCTTAACTGCTCTTGAATCTCCCCCAGTGTTCCTGAGTATCTGGGAGTTAATTTAGTCTTTCAGTCATAAAGATTTTTTTCTTGTGTAACTCATGTCTGCAGAGGCTCATGCCCCTTTGTGATTTTTCCTAACGTTTAAAGAGAAGGCTTGCAAAACATTTCTTTTTGCATGTTTTTAAACCCTGGACACATCTGAAAGATCAGCTCCTTAGCTCTGCTGGAAGCTCATCTCACTGCCTGGAGCCACCACGAGCTCTCATACTGTGCCTGAGGGTCAGGCTTTTACAGCGATTCCTTCCCCTGGCCTCAAACCCTGCCTGGTCTGATGGCACCCGGGGAGCTAATGAATACAGCAGAGAGGGGAACAAGCTGTAGTCAACTTTACGCTAATTTTCTAGACGTGGTGGAGTTGCTAGAAAGAATAAAACTAGAATTTATAATTTCTTTATTTAAATATAGCTTAAAATCAGAAATATTGGGAATAGAAACAAGGCATAGGTCCATCCTTTTGAGCTTTCAGTGTTACATATCGGGCAAACATATGAGGAAAAAAAACTTACTTCTCCTGCTCGAGGAATTTTCATCCGTGGAGACTGCTGCAATGCACAGTTCATGATCTGCAGGAAATTTGTTGCAGTTCAGGATTTCGGGCCAGGGGTAGCCGTAACAAGCCATGACGGGGGCACAGCTTCTCTTGACGGCTTCGCACAGGCTGCGGCAGGGGTAGATGAGCCTGGGGAGGGGATGGAGATTGCAGCACCTCTGGAGTCCTTCCAGCAGCAGGCTGAGGGTCGAGCCCTGGCACCGTGCTGCTGCCGCACAGGGCTGCGTTGCACACTGTAGTGCTAGCGAAGCTATTTGGGGGTCTTTGGTGTGTTTTGAACATTCATGCCCAGGAAGCAAACAATGAATTTCTGAGGACAGGAGGGATGAGGGATGAGGCTCTTCGACACAAGGTGCTGCCAGAAGCCCTTCCTCCCCTTTCAAGGATCTTCTCTAGTTGTGCAAGGGCTGCTTACCTTTACAGGTGCCTAATTAAATACCCAATTTCCTTAGCAGCTCTGTACTTCGATGGCTGCACCTCAAAACTGAGGATTTCTCTCTGATGCTGGCACTGTTGGGCTGAGGAAGCCCCTGCGTGGTCAGGGCAGGAGCTGGGAAGGGGGATGCAGGGGAGGTGGGAGGTGAAGCCGGTGGGTGTCAGCAGCTACTGTGGTGTGCGAGGGGGGCGGCCAGGGGAGGTGGCAGCGGTGCCTGGGCTGGGAGACCAAGAAAATCCAGAGGAGGGAACATAATGTTTCTGCTCCTGCGAGATGAAATGCTCGTGTTTCCCTTTCAGAGAGAAGGACACTGCTGGGTAATCCAATTGCCCCTCGCCGAGAGGGGCAGCACATCTTCTTGGGGACTTGCAGTGATCCCATTGCATGCGTTTTCTCTCGGGAGGCAAATGCAGTTGCGCGCTTGGGGACTGTTACTTGCTACAGCTGAAATAACTTGTAAAAACATCTTACCTGTCCAAGCAGATTGGTGCAAAGAGAGAGCAGAGGAAAATCCTAGCATCTGGGTGGCACTCCCTGGCCAGCAAGGGCAGCCAGCTGGAAGACTGCTGGATCACTTCTGGCATGGTCTCGTGCTCCAGCAGGTTGGGAATCCTCATCTCAGAGTAGCCAATATCGTAGCACAAGGCCATGCGGTGTGGAATGGGCGTGCAGCTGGAGGATCTCCTCAGGTAGCTCGCCCAGGCTCCTGGAGAGCCCCAGAGCAGCAGGCGTGCCAGGAGACCCAGCAGCCATGGGCCACCTGACCTCGAGGGGTGCCTGCGGTGGGCCACGACCATGCTCGGAGTGAGCTGAGAGCGGGCAAACAGGCGGCGTGCCCCGGACTGAGCTGCTCCCGACCGCGGGACGCCTTTTATAGCCTATGAGCCACCTCTCTCTCAATCCATCCTCATTAAGTGCGGCCCTTTCAGAGCCCTCATGGGGAAGACAATGCTCCAATTTTCATTTGCCAGCGGCCCTGATTGTTTGAATTTTAGCAGGGGTTTGGCTTAGATCAGCAGGTGTGGAAATGAGGGCAGTTGGGGAGGGATGAATGTCTTGGCCCATGTGTCTTGGGGCTCTTTCAGCCGAGATTGAATCTCTGTTTGACACCAGTGCTCCAACCCATCCCCTTTCTCTTGCTCCAGGATTAGTCATTATTTCATAAACCCCAATGTTTTCCTCTCTTTTGTTTTTTGTAAAAGCAATCAAGTGTTGCTCAAAGTCAATTAAGAGGCATTTGTTTAGCTGGATCTATTGTTGAGCAGGCAGGGAGATAGGATGGTCTCACAGCCAGAAGTTAACCGTTTCAGAGAGCTGAGGGTAGAGAGGAACTAATTTGCAGCTGTGGAGCCAGGTTGTTTGCAGATGGGATTGGCAGCACTTAGCTGGAAACCCCCTCACCTTGCAACCTGCGTGACAGAGCATGCTTTCAGCTTAACATATCTTTACTTCATTACAAAATCCCGTTACTACCGCTGAAGAGCAGGATTGTCCTTCCTCCAGCACATAATTAAGATTCCAGAAGCTGTCATTATTGTAGCCCAGTTTGGGGAACTGGAAATACTGGGGGCAGCGCTTGCCAGCGCACATGGTTCATTCGGACCTGGTGCCATGCCATGAGGTTCAAACCGGCCAGCGGAAGCTCCAGCTCTGAAGCATCCTCTGGCACAAGGACCCTGCGCTGCCTGTGGCGGAAATTGTTTCCTCGGTGGGTGTTACGGATACAGCCGGCTGCATTGTGTTTCTGGGACTTCCCAGGAACATCTCATTTTCTACAGGGCTAGTTCTGGTCTGTACTTAGCAAGAAGCCAACTGCTTATTGATGGTTTGGGCTGATAGGGTTGATGTAAGGTCATGGAAGTAATTAACTTTTTTTTCCCCCTCCTTTGACGATTGCTGCTGCAGTTGAGATAGAATGTGTCTGTGGGACATACCCGCAGGAGCTCTAGAGAGCTGCAATTTGGAGAGCAGGACCTTGGGCCTAGGAGCACTTAAATCTGTCCTGCTTTGGTGGGTTTTCTTTCCCCCTTTGAAAGTCTCAGCGGCTGGTAACAAGATCGCTGTAGCAGTGACAGACATCAGCCAGAAGGATCTTCTCAACCTCCTGGGCCACAGTGTAACTGTGCTGTGGAACAGGACCTTGCCAGCGCTTTGCAAGTGCATGACCAGTGCACCATGCAGCTAGAAATCTCTTAGGCTCATAGTCATCACTGGATTTCTCTGCATTTGAATTTGCTCGGGATCCCAGTATTGCCTGATTGCTGCTGGTGTTGTGCTGCAAAGGAGAGCTGGTGATAGCGAGATGCTACCTGGGTATGGAGTGTGGCATATGCCGTGTGCAGGGTCTTCCCCTTTAATGCTGCATTTGAAGACCGTTTTTAGTGGGAGATCAAGGGAATGAGTGGGAATAAGTTTGGAAGTTGTCTCCTTGATGTTTGAGTTTCACAGTAGAGCACTGTGCCAGGTTCCCCTGAAGGGCGTTTGATTTTGTGCGAAGTGCTATCGTCTCCATGTGAGAGCAAGGACGCCTGAAACCCTGGCCATCACCACTGCTCACTGTAGAGATTTCGGCATGCCTTCCTGTAGAGAAGCAGTTCCCAGACTGTGAGCCATATGTCACCTTTGAAGTGATAATATGCGGTGATATGCATGTGTTTGTTCACTCCTTTGTCCATTGTTGTATCTGTGAGAGAGTTTAAGGGCTTGACCCCTGGACCCAAACATTTAGGAACTGCTGCTGTAAAAATGCCCGCCTCCAGCAGCTCAGGTGTGTGGTGTATGCTCTTCTGGTAGAAGGGTGGATGTGTTTGAATGTCACAAATTTAGGCAGTTTCTAAATTTCACACACACACCTCTTCCGCCCCCCCCCTTTTTTTTCCCCTCCTTCTGAGTGGCCTGCCATTGGTATGGGGTCCCACCTGTAACAGTTCCTCAGTCTCTGTTGCTGCTCCCACTTTTGCTGCAGAAATTCCTGACTTCCTGACAGAGGAAGAGTGCAAGCTCATCGTCCATCTGGCACAGCTGAAGGGGCTGCAGAAGAGCCAGATCCTTCCAACGGATGACTATGAAGAAGCCATGGAAATGATAGAAATCAGCCAGATGGACATTTTCAATCTGCTGGACCACAATCAGGATGGGCAACTGCAGCTCAAAGAGGTAGAATGCAGGACAGACTTGGGGAAGGTTTGCTGGGGGGACACTCTGGCAGGTCCCTTCCTCAGATGGTCTCTTGATTACTCATGTGCTTGCATAGGGCCAGACCCCAGTATATACTGATCAGTATTTGCTTAATTTTATGTCTCAAGACTCATGCCTTCAGCATGGAGGTTTCTGGGGGAGTGTGCAGCAGTTGTCATGCTATTGGGAGGTAGCAACAGTCCTTGGCAGGAGATATGTGTTTTAAATATTCTGGGTAAAGTGTTCCTTGCTCTGTGCATTTCCTCTTGCTGGGTGTCCCGGGGAGGTAAGTTTGTAGTGTAGGCACTGCTTTGTGCAGCCTGTGGGGAGCTGACTGTGCTCAGCTGACCAGACACCAGCAAAGCCACCCCTATTAATAACCCTGGAGGGTGATAATGAGTGCCTTGTCCACAGCTCTTCATCACTCTTGCCCTCTATGTCAGGGTGCATCAGGGCAGTTCAGGGATGTCCTTCCCCAAGCTCCCGTTTCAGGTGGGGCTAGGGATGTGTACTGTCCTGTGGGCAGCAAGCGTGGAGTATGGGAAACCGCACCAGTGACAACCCAGCATGTGGCTCCTTTCCCTGGAGGTCAGAGCCTGCTGAGACCTCTCCAAGATACTGCATTTCTCTGTCCATGTGGAAAGGAGGCATTTTGTTCCAAGCCCTTACCTTGGACAAGTAAAAGCATTCACTTTTATCATCAATAGCTTTACTTTCCCTTCAAGAGAAAGAGCTGTGCCCCTTCCGTCTCATGACTGGTTAACTGAGTCCCAGCAGCCATTTGCCATGACCTAAAGTGGAAATAACAGCACACATCAGCCACACAGTGTGTGTGGCTGCCAGATGATTCCCACTCCAATCCAGCAGAGACGTGCTGACACCTGGCTGACCGACGCTCTGCAGAGAAGAGCCCGCCAGGCCTCAAGCAGGGAATCTGTAGGGTTTCATTAGTACAAGAAACCAGTGCCCGGTGTTGATCCATTTCTAAATTTCAGGTGTTGACCCACACCCGGCTTGGGAACGGCAGGTGGATGACCCCCGAAAACATCCGGGAGATGTACACTGCAGTCAAGGCTGATCCTGATGGGAACGGTAAGAGCAGCTCCATGGGAATCCCTTTGCCCTCAGCACGCTGGATGCCATGCACAGCCATGCGGGGCAGAGCAAGAGCCATGTCCCTGCCCAGGCCTGTTTCTCTAGATGTGTTCTTCAAAGGAAAATAACACTGCTTTAAAGACCTTCACAGAAAAGTAAAATTAGTGTAAACCTCACATCGCAGCATTCCTGCCCCTTCATCACCAGCCTAGCAGCAGGCTAGTTCTAACTGCCTGAGCTTGGATCTTGCAGAAGCAGGACCAGAATTCAACTCCCTTTTCCTTGTCAGACCTGCCTTGGTTCATGCCCCACTGTAACAGGACCTTCAGGGTGCACTTCTGCTCCTGTGGTCTGAGAGACCGCTCTGGCTCTGACTACGTAGCTCTTGTTACCTGTGCTGCAGGTGTTAAGGTGCACCCTCCACTCCCCCCCTGTTTTCAGGGAGACTTCTGCAGCAGGCTGGGACCGCTGCATGACTGGCAGGGGAGGATGGGATAAGTGGAGGTGGGAGTTGTTGTGGTCTTGTCGGTGAGCCATTGTTGCTGACCCCCTCTCTGCTGCTGCAAACACTGTATTCCATGAGGCCACTTTTGCCTCTCCTCAGCGGGACCAGGGCTCCCGCTGGTCCGGACATGCACTGTAACCTCTGCTGCTCTAATTAGAGTGGCCTCAATTAAGCAACTCCCCATTTCCTAATCAAATTAAGTGAATGCACAGCCTCTGCACGCTCTCTTCCAGTGACCTGGCATTAGAGCTGTCCAGGAGGAGCTGCTTTGGAGTTGAAGCAGTACCCGTGTGAATGCCTAAATATCCGGAGGGCAGCCCGTGCCCCGCTCCTTCAGCCGGTGGCATTCTTGGCAGGCGTAGGAGCAAATGAGTGAGTCCTCAGTGGCTTTTCCACCATTCCGGACATTGACAAATGAAAGGTCCTGTTAAAGTGCTCTTGGCAGGACCTGGCTTCCAGAGTGCTGCTTTCTTCTGTTGCTAGGTTGGTACGTGACACCAAGAGACCAGGTCACAACCTGGATGTGGTACTGTGTCAGTGAAGACCGTGTGGAATAAGGGGAAGTGGGGACAGGGAGACACTAGAAATAATAATGGTGGATAATTTGGTCATGACCACTGGCACCTGAGGAACTGTCCCAGGCTGACCCTTGTGGCTGGTCCTTCCTCCTGCTGGAGGGTGCTGCATGCCGAGGGAGCAGAGCTGGCACCACAGCAACACTGGGTTTGCTGCCTGAGTGAGCTCAGCTCACAGCCTGCGATGTGCGCTGGCTGCCGGGCAGCCCAGTGCAGTGCTCCACACGCTCTGGTCCCAGGGACCTGGTCCCCAGCACGGGGCTTCCTTCTTCTCCAGGAAGGGGAAACAACAAATGCAAGGATTTTTCCGAAATTGACAAAGGCAAAAGTCCATTCCTTGCTGAGTCCAGATGAGTGCAAACAGGAAATGCCTGTTTTAGTAGAAACCACTTTTTACCTCTCTGCTGTTATTGCTACTTATGCAAGATCATACTGTGTTGTATTTCTTGCTCATGTTTTGCAATTACACAAATGCAAAAGAATGTACTACTTGTTTGGGGTTTGTCTTTTTTAAATTACCATGCAAGGACTTGTAGAAAATGTGGTCTGAGGTGTCCCACTCTGCTCTTAAATGTGTCTAAATATCTAAGTAACAAGCCCCAGGGCATCAGGTGGCACAGGCTTTTTAGCTGTGGCATTGCATATGTTAGAACTGTAGTGGCTATTTCTCTCTTTTGATGGATTGGTTTATGTGGTTTAGGAGCTTTTTAAAGTTCAAAATTATACTTTGCCTGTCCCAGTTCTGACCCTGCACAGCATCTAACGGTTAACTTTTGCAGGTTGCTGTCTGCCCTCTACTCAGCTAAAGGTGAGAGCATTTCTGGGGTCTGTACTCCTGCGCATATGGGGTGCACCCTGGGGTGGGTATGGTGGTGGACCCTGGATGGGGTTTGTTTGAGGAAGGCAATTTCTGCAGTGCCCTCAGCTGGTGGTTTCTCCGAGTACAGGATGCCAAGACCTGTTACCTACACCGGTCAGCCAGCTTTTCCTCTCTTCCCATAGGTGTACTGAGTTTGGAGGAGTTCAAACAGCTGAATATCCGTGATTTCCACAAGTACATGGGGAGCCAGAAAGTGAAGATGAGTGACTTGGTGCGCAACAGCCAGCACACCTGGCTGTACCAGGGCGAGGGGGCACACCAGGTCATGAGAGCCATACGGCAAAGGTAAAGACCAGGCAGCCAAGGGGCGGTTGGGTTTGTGTAGGCACAAGGACCACCTGTGCTGGGAGAGGCAGTGGCAGACTTGCTAATATTCACACTTCCTAATTGTGTGAAAGTCTTTGGAGTATAAAGAGCAATGACCACAGACACAAAATGGGGAGAGGAGGTTTTCATTAGAACAAGAATTTGTATTGTCCTGAGGAAAAGGAAAAAGAAAAATCAGACTTTTCAGCATCTCCATTCACTTTTGAGAACAGCCCTATAAACCCAAGAAGACTTGGCATTATATGAAATAATTCATTCTAATTAGTAAATGAGCTTACTGGGAGAAACTGCCCATTTCCAATGCTGTCTAGGTGCCAGTAGTTACTGTCATTTGCTTTAGTTACTCATGCATTTCACTGAAATCTGTCTTAGCTGGTCAGAGCTTTTTAACAAGCATGAGTTCATCTCAAGTAATCCGAGTTAGTTTAATGCTCCGAGCACATGTATTGCTTGCAGGGCAGCTCACGGCAGACAGGAGAACCTCTTACCTTTCCCTTCATCTCAGATTTGGTACTGGGAAGCGTTGAAACCCAGCACATGGGCCAAATCATTTAGCCGTGGTGAGTTTCAGATAATTGGCTGGAGACTCTCTTGTTCTTGTGGTGCTGGTCCTCGCCCAGGACATGGGTGGGTAAAATCTGTCCCAAGGCTTGAAAACGGCTGTTGGCCACTCCCTTTCTTCAGTGCATTCCAGCGGGAGAATGGGGTCACATATTGCCTTGATTAGAGCAGACTGTGGCTGCCACCTTCTCCATGCCAGCTAGCCAGCGCATACAGGCATCCGCATACTGCTTTTACGCTCTTCTGTTGGCCACTGTTAGGAGGACATGAAGACAGCGCTGAAGGAGGCTGTTACAGTCCTCCCTGGGACCATGCAGTGCCTGGAGGGGCTTTGCTGCCTGGCTGCCGGGTTCCCCTCGTGCCTGCCCCGAGGGCTTCACTGGTCCGAATTCTCAGAGCTCTGAGTGTTCTTTGGCAGGTCTCGAGAGGTACCTGCTTGCCTTGGGGATGATCTCAGATGTAGCAGCGGAAAAATCCCAGAGCAGGAGGGCTCCGGTCTCCTTGATCACTTCCTGTGCCCCTCTGCCCTGGGGGGAGGCTGCTGAAAAGGCAACAGGGAAAGGTGAGTTAGGTGACAAGAATATTCCTAGAGTTAGTCTCTCGTTCACTCTCAGCAGGGGCCCTGTGCTTTGCTAACTGTCCCCGAGGTCTGTAGGTGGTGTGCAGGAGTCCAGAGCAGCGGTGAGATGGCACATGAAGGCTCCAGGGACACACACAGAAGGGATCTTGCTGAGCAAGCAAAGTCTTCCTGAGAGCAGTCCTGCTGGAGGTGCACCCTTCGGTTTGGGGTTTTTTTATTAACCTTGACGAGGACTTTCTGAGCTGATGCTGATGGTCCAACAGATCTGTAAGGACCTAGTTATCTCTTGGTATGCTTGCTGCAGGCCATCTGTCTCTCCGGTCTGTTGGGGAAGGGGGTTATCTTTCTCTGGATTTATTTGGTGCTTGGGAGTAGCGGCCAACCAGGTGATGGCGCTTTCCCCTCACCTGCTCTACTCTCCTCTTCCCAGGGTAATGCGCCTGACTCGCTTGCCCCCCGAGATTGTGGAGCACAGCGAGCCCCTCCAGGTTGTGCGGTATGACCAAGGAGGGCACTACCATGCCCACATGGACAGTGGCCCAGTGTTCCCTGAGACTGCCTGCAGCCACACCAAGCTGGTCGCCAATGAAAGTGCTCCCTTTGAGACCTCCTGCCGGTAAGGTTTGCCTTGTCACAATATGGAATGTGCTAGAGAAGTGTAGAGAGCAGTTTCACCTCACCTCGGGTGCGACTCAGTGCTCAGGTTGTGGGCTCGCAAACCAGCTCTGGAGATCGCTGGAATGAAAGGGTTTGACGGGGAAGGTAGGTGAATACTATGGGTCCACGCAAGGAGGGCAGAGTGGTTCTGCAGAGCTGCTGGGCCATCCCCAGAGGCTAGAAACGCACCCTCACCATTGCAGGTGGGGATTTTCTTTGTTGTCCTTGTCTTGTCCTTGGAGAAAAGCTGATGATGTAAATTGCATATCTTGTGATGTCTTGGAGGAACCGCTGTATGTACGGTGGAGGGGCAGGGTATAGACAGCCCCTGTGCGTCTCCTCCTGTTCCAGTTTTGTCCCCTGATAGCCACTCTGTCTTGCAGGTATGTGACGGTGCTGTTCTACCTGAACAATGTGACTGCGGGAGGTGAAACAGTCTTTCCTATAGCTGATAACAGGACGTATGAAGAGATGGTAAATGAATCTCGCCTAGATATTACCCCTGTGGATTTTGAGTCCCTCTTTGAATGTCTTTATTCGCTGTGATTGCAGAAGGAGTTTGGTGTGTGAGGTTGGTGGATGTTAGCCTTTGTAGCTAAAGTGTGGGGAAGCTGTGCTCCGCTTACGGTCTTTTCACCCTGAGGCCAAGGGAAGAGGTGCAGGGCTTTGACAGCTGCAGCTCTTCTCGCTCAGAGGTGTGAGGGGCGGTCTGTTGGCCTTGCTGCCCTAACACAGGTCTTGCTTCTGTCTGGGCAGGTTTCCACAGACTAAGTCTTGGCAGGTATGTTGTGCTCCTTTCAGGCAACATGTTAAGGAATGGGCTGCTGCTCAGAAACAGGTCATGGACCTCCAGCAGGGCTGAAACTGGTCACTCTGGGTGGGTTGTGAAAGCCCTGTCCTGCCCAGCGTCAGCTTTGAGCTGTCCCTGTGGGGCATTCAGGCAAAGGGCAGGATGGCAGCTGGCAGCGGAGGCAGCCCAGTGCATTTGCTTTGTTCCAGCCCCTTTTGCGACACCTTCTTTGTGGTTTCTTGCCAGTCTTTGATCCAGAATGACATTGACCTGCGAGATACTCGGAAAAACTGCGACAAGGGCAATTTGCGAGTGAAACCTCAGCAAGGCACTGCTGTCTTCTGGTACAACTACCTGTCAGATGGAGAAGGTACGGGCTCGTTTCAAGATTCAGCTCTTGAGAGGGGTAGGACTGCAGGAGGTGACAGCTGTCTTCTTGCAGCGGCTGGGAGCTCAGAAGAGAGCCAAAGGGTGGTAGCTGCCTGCTAGTGGGAACTGTGGAGTCTACTTGTCACCAGCTGGGTAGCAGCTTCCTGACGCTGAAAGGCCTTTGTTTACAGGCAGTAGGTCAGTGGCTCCTGAAGTCTTTGGGGGCCGGGACTAGCTAGCAAACAAAGACCTTGGCTGCACTAGCCATTGCCAGCTGCTTTCCATCCCGCTGTGCGAGCTGAAACTCCTGCTGGAACTTGGTCTGCAATTCAAAATGTTTCACTGATGTGGTGTTGCCCAAAGGGGTGGGGAGGGGAGGTAGACAAAGGCATGGCCATCAGCTCTGCAGCACAGGGAGGCATGGCCCACCCCACACAAGGCTCTGCCACGCTTGGGGCCCACTCCTGCTTTATAGCTCAGCCACAGCCTGATGATACGTGTCCTTGGGAACGTTTTTCTCATGAAGTGCAGTGCAGTTTTCCCTGACAGCCAGGCTGGGGGATTGACATGAATCTTCCAGGCTGCTGGTCAGTATGACTCCAGAAGTGTTTTAGTGGCAGATTTTGAGCAATGGTGGGAGGAAGGAGCATCCCAGCTCCCCTGGGAGCAGCCCATGTTTTCATCTCTAGAAAATCCACAGAGGAGGTCACAAGACCAGCGTTTGGGCTGTTGGATAATATCAAGGCCATCACTCTCCTTTAAGAAGAGCCCTGTTACATTTTTATGAGAAAATTGTTCCTAAATGGAAGGCAGCTGCTGATGCAAGTATACCACAGAAAATCCATGGGACCTCTGTAAAGAGAGGGCCATTCAGAACTGTGATCTCTGCTATGGCCATGAGCCTCTGACTTCCATGGGCCTTCCAGTGGCAGCACCCATCTCTTCCATGCCAGCCTCCCCTTTTGGGAGGAGCTGAGAAACCCAGCAACCATGATCAGAATATGAGAGCCCCTTGTGCCGAGTGGAGAGGCAACAAGCGTTTTGTGCTTGCGGAGCCTGCCCTGGCAAACTCCTGGTACGTGCTAGGAGTGGGTGGTGTTAAGATGGAGGGGTGCCAGGAGGAGCCAGCTCCTCTAAGATGTATCTGAGCTAAAATCACTGCAGGCAGGAGAGCTGGTGCCTTCCCTTGCAGTCCCGGCTGTGCCTGCCTGTGCTGCAGCATTCCTCACCCCCTCCCAACAGGGCTTTTTGCTCCACAGGCTGGGTCGGGGAGCTGGACGACTTCGCCCTGCACGGGGGCTGCCTCGTCACCCAAGGCACCAAGTGGATTGCCAACAACTGGATCAATGTGGACCCCAACCGGCGGCGGCAGCTGCAGTTCCAGCAGGAGATGGAGCGTTACGCGGGGGCCGGCGCCCCGGGAGAGTGGACGGTGGACAAAGCCTACAGCGGGATGCACCTGGAGCTGTAGGGCCGGGCCGGCCGGCGGAGAGCCCGGCTGCGCTCACGCGGCCTTTTCCCGCGCTGGGCGGGGTCGCGGACCACGTGCGTGGCGGGGCCGCGTCGCGCGCCAATAAAGCGTGGAGAGACAGGCGCGGACTCCCCGTACTGTAGGGGCGGGGCGGCGGGGCCCGGCCAATGAGCGGCGGGACGAGCGGCTGAAGTGGCGGCCCCGCCAAGATGGAGTCCGTGGCGCTGGTGGCGCCGGTGACGGCGCTGGAGTTCGCGGGGGACGTGCTGCTGGCGGGTGAGCCCGGGTCCGGGGCGGGCGACGGGGCCGCCGGCGGCAGCGGCGGCTGACGAGGTGTCCCGCAGGCACGGGCCCGGAGGTGGCGGCGTTCCGGCTGAGCGGCGGCGGGCTGGCGGCGGCGGCCGGGCGGCGGAGCGTGCTGCGTGAGGCCAGCGTGCAGGGGCTGCGGGCCGAGCCCGGCCCCAGTGGGGCGGTGGTGCGGGTGGCGGCGTTCGGCGGGCGCTGGCTGGCGGTGCTGGCGGTGCGGCGTGGCGGGCCGGGCGGTGGGACGCGGCTGGCGGCGTGCGGCGGCGGGGCGGCGCGGGGACTAGGGGCGCGGGTGTGGGAGGCGCGGTGGGCGGCGGGCGGGCGGCTGGCGCTGGCACTGGGCGGCGGGGCCGTGGCGCTCTACGAGTGGCGGGGCGGTGGGTGCTGGCTGCGGCGGGCGAGCTGCGGCGGGGCCGGGGCGCTGCGCTGCGCCGCGCTGGCGGGGACGGGCTGGGCGCGGCTGGCGCTGGCGGCCGGCACGGCAGCGGGGGCCGTGGTGGTCTGGCAGGCGGCGGCGGCGGCCACCCCGCGGCGGCGGCTGCGCGGGCACCGGGGCGCGGTGCTGGCGCTCTGCTACTCGGCGCCGCGGGGGCTGCTCGCCTCAGCCTCCGAGGACCGCAGCGTGCGGCTCTGGGCCGTGGGTGAGCTGGGCGGCGGGGACGGGGACGGAGAAGGGGACGGCTCCTGCCTGCTGGTGTGCTACGGACACGGGGCGCGGGTGGCCGCCGTGGCGCTGCGGGGGCCGCGCCCGGTCAGCGCCGGGGAGGACGGTACCTGCCTCGAGTGGGACAGCCGCGGCGGCGTGCGGCGGGAGCGGCGGGGGCACCGTGGGGCCCTGCGCGCCCTAGCCCTGCGCACCGCTGGCGGCTGCCTCGCCACGGGAGGCGACGACGGCGGCGTCCGGCTCTGGCGGCCCCGGCGGGCGGCTCCGGGCGCGGCCCCGGCGGCGCTGGGGGCCCCGGGGCGGCCGCGGGCCGTGCTCCTGGCGGGGCCGCGGCGGGTGCTGGCGCTGGGCGAGGCGGGCGAGCTGGCGGCGTACGAGGCGGCGGCAGGGCGCTGGGGGCCGGTGCTGCCCCCCGCCGCCGGCGGGCCCCGCGGTGTGCTAGCAGCCGCCCCCCTGGCCGATGGGGCCGAGACGCTCTGCGCCCTGGCCAGCGGCGACGGGCGCCTCTTTCTCTTCGCCCTGGGCCACCCTGGGGCCGTGCGCGAGCTGAGACTGTTCGAGGGGGCCGTGCGCGGGCTGGGCTGGGCCCCCCGCCCCGGGCTGTCCCCCGCCGCTGCCGCCGCCCTCCTGGCCTCCGGGCCCGACGGAGAGATGCTCTGGCTGGATGTTACCCACCGCCCCAGGCAGGCACCCTCGGTGCGGCTCATGGGACGCTACCTGCTGCCTCCCTGCAAGCAGCGCTGGCACACCTGTGCGGCCTTCCTGCCCCAGGGAGGGCTCCTGGTCTGCGGGGACCGCCGGGGCTCCCTCCTCCTCTTCCCCTGCAGCAGCAACTCAGGGCAGGCTGCAGAAAACATCAGCATTGCTGATGGTGGCACCAACCTGGTCACCAAGGACTCCGGCAGTGAGTCGCCGCTCTCTTGGTTGTTGCACAAAGGGGCTCTTCCCCTTGAGAGCCCACTGTCCATGCTCTTTGGACTCCACGGGAAGACAGGGGTTACGTCAGTGACCTGCCACGGGGACTACATTTACAGCACCGGCCGGGATGGTGTCTACCGCCAGCTCCGCGTGGAGGGCCAGCAGCTGGAGGTCCTGCAGAAGCACAGGCCCTGCAAAGGGCTGCAGTGGATCGAGGAGCTGCGCTTTACCCAGGACGGGGACTTGCTCGTGCTGGGCTTTCACGCTGACAATTTTGTGGTGTGGAGCAGCAGGACTGGCGACAACCTCCACTGCATCCCCTGCGGCGGGGGGCACCGTTCCTGGAGCTACTGCAGCAGCCCCTCAGCCGAGGCCTTTGCCTTCGTCAAGTGCGGGGATGTGATGCTGTACCACCACGAGGCCAAGCGCTGTGAGCAGCAGGTGCTCCTGGCGTCCCTGCACGGGCGGGAGATAGCCTGCGTGCGACGCCTGGGGGCAGTGGAGGTGCCTGGCCACACGACCCTTAATGTCTTTGTCACCGGCAGCGAGGACACCACGGCATGCGTCCTGGTGCTTAGTGAGTGCTCCCGGACGGCTGTGCCCCTTGCCCGGCTCAGCGACCACATCTCCAGTGTGAGGGCACTGGCAGTGGCCAGCCCCACAGGACCCAGCGACGAGGACTTGGGTGACGAGGGCTTGTCCACCCTGCTCTTCTCTGCAGGCGGCCGGGCGCAGATTGAGTGCTACCGGCTGCTGTGTGCCAGGGACACAACCTCTGACAGTGCTGTGGCCTGCCAGGTCATCCATGTGGCCTCCCACCGGCTGGACGAGCACTGGGAGCGGAAGAAGAACAGGCATAGGCTTGTCAAGATGGACCCGGAAACAAGGTGATGCTCGGGGACTGCCTGAGGCAGGATTAGCAATGATTGCAGTCTGAGAGGGCACTGGCAATCATGCTGGCCTCCACAGGGATACCCACTCCACATGGCTGTGGGCTCAGCCGAGGCAGAGGGAGGCATTTTGGCTTTAGGCACATCCCTGGTGTTCTGTGCCCACTGGCTGGGTCTTGAGGGACTTTTTGGGGTATAGAAAAGGCTCGGCCTTACCCTCCTGCCTTTACTGAGTACTCAGAGCTGTGTCCAACACTGGGTTTAGGGTGCTCTGCTGGGCCACCCATCTCCCTGGGGCCACAGGTATCACTGTGGCATTGGTGAACATCATGTGTTTGCTGCAGGTACATGTCCCTCTCGGTCGTGCCTGGGACCACCACAGAGCAGCTGCCAACGCCCTGGAAGTTTCTCTCGGCCGCATGCAGCGACGGATCAGTCCGGTGAGGAGCCATCATGGGGCTTGGTGACGGGAACAGAGCAGGCTTACTGGGGAGGCTACTGCTGTGGACGTGGCTGTCTCCAAGCCTGGAGCAGGACGGCACACGGTGGGAAGTGGGAGCAGAGGCACCAGAAGCCCCCTTCTCACATGGCCAACTGCCCTCTCCTCCAATGCAGGGTCTTTGGGCTGCTGGAGGCCGCCCGGAAGCTGGTACTAGTCGCGGAGTCATTTCACCACCAACGCTGTGTGCTGAAGGTGCAGGCATTCCTGCATGCACGGGCAGGAGGGGAGAGGTGAGCCTGTGCTGCAGCCAATGGGGCTCTGGGGAGAAGAGTTTGTCCTCGCAGGGATGGCAGTTCAGCAGGTGGAGGGGAGAAATCAGTCTGTGGGAACTGTTCTGCCGCTTCCCCGAGTATTGGTGGGGACCCTCAGGGCCGCCTGTCGCAGGGCTGCAGCTGGAGGCCTCCCCAATGCCTCCCTTCTAGGAGGCACCTCCTGTGCAGTGCGGCCACCGACGGCAGCATCGCCTTCTGGGACATCACCAGCCCCATTGCAGACGCAGTGGATGCCCTGCACCGAGCAGAGGGAGAGATGCAGCCCCTGGGTGGGTGCAGCTGCTGGCAGCTCTGCCCTGCCTCCCAAGGGAGGCCATACTGGTGACTCCTCTGTTCCCTCTGGCTGAGGGAAGGGTCACTCGCCTGACTAAGCCTGTTTTTCCCAGCCCTGGGCCCCCCGCTGCTCATCATCATGGCCCACAGCTGTGGTGTGAACAGCCTCCATGTCTGCGAGACACCAGAGGGACAGTACCTGGTGGCCAGTGGCAGCGATGATGGCTCCATCCACGTTTGCCTGCTGGAGGTGGCCCTGGACAGGGATAAGGGCACAGCAGGGACCTACCTGCATGTCCTGGAGCAGGTGGCCAGGCCCTGCGCCCATGCTGCCCACGTGACAGGGATCCGGGTGCTGCGTCTGGACCTGCTGCTCTCTGCCTCAGTAGACCAGCGCCTGACGCTGTGGCGCCGAGGCCCGGGCAGGCTGGACGCGCTCAGCACCACCTTCTTCCATGTGCCTGACCTGGCAGAGTTGGACTGCTGGGGGGTGGCAGAGGCCGGGGGGGAGCTGCGCTACTACTGCATACTCTGCGGGCAAGGCCTGGAGATGCTGTGCGGGATGGCCCCCACTGAGCCCCTGCCACCAGAGGCTCCCCAGTAACAGGGCAGGCAAGCAACACATCCCGCTCCCTGCCTGCCTGGGGCCTGGGGTGGGCACCCTGCCCATGACCCCAGCCCATCCCAGCCTGTGTGCTGATGTGTTGCCTCTTGAGATGGCTGTGCTTGGGCCCTTGGGGACAGCAAAGCATCATCTGGGGTGCTTGAGGCTGGTGGATTCGGGGGGAGAAGGCAGGTGTGGCCCATCCTGCACCAGCCTGTGGCTCTCTAGGCAATAAAGGAATGGGGTTGTCACGGCCCACCCTGCGCACAAGTTCCTCCTGTGCAGGAGGGGGCCGAGTGATGTGCCTGGCCCTGGGAGCTTGAGGCCAAGACCAGTCAGGTGCTGGTGTAGCAGGGTCCAGCATCATGCTCCCTGGGACAGGGCCCTGTGTGCCTGCCCTGTCCCTGCAGTGCTGGGGACTGTGCTGAAACGAGTGGGGACACTGATCCTCCACAGGCAGCACCCTGCAGGGTGAGGGGCTACAGCCCAAGGTGTGCTGTGCTAGCCTGAACCACATCTCTACCCACTCTTTCAGTCCTGCCTCAAGCTGAGCAGGTTGCTCTGCACGGCAGCAGGTCCCAGCACGGTCAGAGCACAGGGAAGGGCAAGAAGCTGCATGTGGCCCTGCATGGGGCAAGGTGCTCTGCTGGGGTCAGACACACACAGTATTTGTCCAGCAACAAGTGTATTGGACTCCGGTATCAGGGCCTGGTCCAGGGCCCAGTGTGGGAGCCTTGAGCCTCAGGAGCTCCCTGCCAGCATGGAGCAACCTTCAATAAACAACTTTGAGGGAAGCAAGGTTGGTGCCTGGTTTTGAGGTGCTGTGGTCCCTGGCGCTGCCTCCCCTGGTACTCCCCAGCCTTGCTTGGAGGGTGCTGCACGCCTCCTCCCTTCTGCTGGTGTGGATGTGGCATATATACCCATCTCCCATGCTGGGCATAGCTATGGGGTGTGCATAGCCAAATCCTCAGAATGCATGGGGCTGACATGTCCACTGGCTCCCTGCCTGACTGTAGGGCAGTCTGTCACCCTGCCAGGGAGGATGTGCCCCTTCCTTCCCCTCATGGCACATGGTCCTCATCCCTGTCACATTGTGGCACGTCTCTTCAGTGGTGACTCAGATCTGGCTGAGAGGAGGGAGGTGCAGAGTTGCCAGGGCACTGTGGAACACATCCCTCACTGCTCCCAGCAGCTGGAGGCGTGCAAACATCTGGTCGAAGAGGTGAGGGAATGGCTCCTGCAGGGAGAAAGGCAGCAACTTGGGGCTGGTGGCATCCCCTGGCTGGGCTGGCCCTAGAGGCACTGCTGCCTCTGCACCCTGCAGACACATCCACGAGGGACCTGGTGCAAGGCTGCATCACAGCCCTGGCACTGCAAAGCCCCACAATTGCAGTCCAGCTCCAGGGAGGACTGCAGGGCTGCAACCCTCCAGCAAATGGCCTGGGACATCTGACTCACCCCCAGGATGTGGACCCGGTTGTAGTAGGAGCTGAAATCCATGCTGAGCTGGATCAGGAACTTGCACACCTGCAGACAGAGAGCTTCTGCTGACAGGGGGGTCTGGCTGATCTTGGGCCCTTCTCCACCCCAAGCACAGCAGAAGCAGCCCCAGGGGTGTTGCGGTCTCTTCCCTCAGCACCACCCCTGCGTCACTCACCAGTGGCACATAGCTTTGCCCTGGGGCTGGCACTGGTGAAGCAGCACCCATGAGTGCTCTGGCACGTGGCACTTACTGTCTCTGTGTTGGCTGTGATGCGAATCCCCTTGCGGGATGGGGGAAGCTGTGCTGCCTGCTGCAGGACTTCGGGGAAGGGAAGGAGATAGTTGAAGAGCAGGAGCCACTCACCCTGTGAAAGGGTTACGTGTGTTGGAGAGGGACGGACCCTCCTGGGCAAGCAGCATCCATCACTGGAGCTAAGGGCACACAGGTCCCCATATTCACTTTCTCAGCACTCACCTCCTCCCGGAGGCAGGAGAAGTTCAGTTCTGATGCTGGTGGCAGAGGAGGGTATGTGCCTGGAAAGGAGGTGGGAGACTTCTTGTGCCCAGAGAAGCCCCTGTGGCTGCAGGCGTGAGGAACAGCCCAGGAGTGGCTGTTCGAGGAGGGTCATGGGGCTGATGCTCACCCCGCTCCACAGCCCGCTGGTAGGTGTCAAAGAGCGTGGCCAACCGGGCACAGTTGTACATCACAAAGGCACCACTTTTGGTTCCCTTTGTGGAGATGCTGCTGTCCTCCAGGTCCAGGGTGATCTGAGGGCAGGAAGAATCACAGAATCACTAAGGTTGGAAACGACCTTCAAGATCATCAAGTCCAACCATTAATCCAGCGCCACCATGCCCCCTAAACCATGTCCTGAAGCGCCACATCTACACGTTTTTTGAACACTTCCAGAGATGGTGACTCCACCACCTCCCTCGGCAGCCTGTTCCAATGCTTGACCACCCTCCCGGTGAAGAAATTTTTCCTAATATCCAATCTAAACCTCCCCTGGCGCAGTCACAGTCCAGGCCGCTCTGATGTTCCCACAGCTCGCGTACCCCCACTCTGCACGAACCACTGTCCTACCTGACTCTGGTGGGCAGTGCTCAGCATCTCAAACCTGATGGCAGCCACAGTGAGTGTATCAATCACCTCAGTCCAGGCCTGATCTGTGGAGAGCACAGGTGGCATTAGGCACAGCTCGCTCCATTCCTGGATAACATTACCCCCAGCATCCAGGGAGGAACGCCCACTGGCCCCCATCTGCAGGTGCTGCTCTGTGCTGGTGCCCTGCATGGTGGTTTAGACGCCTTCACCCAAGTAAGGTCAGCACCTGGCTTCATGGCAGAGGGGAGAGGGAGCACCATGCAGGTGAGAGCCCCACTGGCTGCAGACACAGATGGGAGACTCATGGGAGCAGCAGAGATGGAGATAGAGCAGCATCCACATAGAGCCACAAAGCAAACTCTCACCTTGTGCAAGCTCCCCGTACTTCATCACAGAGGCTTCATACATCTGGCGCTTTCGGAGCCTGGGAGGAATAGACACTCACAGCCACCACCCCTGGGTTGAACTGGCCCCAGAGAGCGTCCCAGGGCTCCACTAGCCTTCAGGCTTCTTGGGGCATCCCAGCTGCAGCAGTGACCCAGCCAAGCAAAAGCAGTACCCAACCTCGAGAAGCCGGGCAGGGACAGCCACACTGTGGCTAGCCCCTTGTGCCGCTGCCTGGAGAGGGCCACGAGGAAGCCCCAGTGCCAGGCACAGGCTCTGCCTCTTGGCTGCGAAAGGGCTGTCCCCGCGCCAAGGCCGTGCTCTAACATGGGAAGGCAGAAAGATACCACCCTGCACCACTGCAGCGCCCAGCTCCTGCTACTGCCTCTCCTCCCAGCAGCCCCCTGGCAGCACTAAGAGGGCCAGAAGCAGCACTGCTGGAGGAGGCCACTGGTAGTGGGGAGGGCACCTCTGTTCCGCACCTCCAGTCCTCTGAAAACAGCCCTGAGGCCATGGAAGAGCAGAATGCAGGAACTTTACAAAACTCTCCATGTGCCAGCAGCTCGCTCAGCGCTGCAGCGTGGCTGCCTGGGTGCCCATGGGACCCAGCAGGGCACAGGGAGCCTTTGCAGGTGAGCAGTACAGCAGGCACCCTGCTGCACACCAACTTACTGGAAGTACTGGTCTGCCCCGATGGGTGATGAGGGGTTTGTCACCTTCACTGGCCCACAGACAAGATGTTTCTGAAAGGGAGAGGTGAGGCTGGGGTCAAAGAAGCTCCACCAAAACACATTGCAGGAGAACTGGACTAAAAACAGCCCTGTTCTAGCTGCGTCCCCCCAGCCTTCTCCTGCCCCTGCTTCTTTAGCACTGAAATCCCAAGGACAGAGAAGCTGCTCCACCACCTGGGCAAGAGTGTGGAGGGGAAAAGGGAAAAGGAAACCTCACAAGGGGGCAAGGCTGGGCCTCAGCATTCGCTGCAGGATTGAAGGAGGCTGGCTGAGTGCAAAGATGCTGGGGGCCACAGTGAGGAGGGTGGGAGGTTCCTCACCTGCAAAGCTGTGTGGGCCCCTGGATCCAAAATCCTCCAGAGCAGATCCAGCTGCTGCTGCTGGAATTCCTCCTCGCAGCTCACCACATGCACTATGTTGCAGCAGCTCCCCTGGCCTCCAGCCTGCAGCGGAGCACAGCAGGGAGCTCACATGTCAGACAGAAAGAAACAACACTGGGAAAGCGAGAGGCAGGCAGTGCCGGCAAGGTTACTCACTGTGCACTGCAGGATGGCTTGCTGCAGCTCAGCCAGGGACCGCAGCTTCCCCTCTGTCACTGAAAAGAGGAAGGACATTCAGAGCAGGACATGAGGGCTTGCCACCCCTCCGCCATCCCACCCCATCAGGGCTCCCCCAGGCTGTCTGCATTTCTGGCTGAAACCAGACTGAAGAGGAATAAAAGGAGAAGGCAGTTTGGATCTGAATGCCCCTTATGTAAAAATAATTGGGAAAAAGGAAACCGGCCTGTTTGCAGCCGGCCACCTCCCTGCTGTCACACTAGAGACAGTGTACATGTGAGGCTCACCAAGAAGGACATCTATATTGGGGTCATAGCCCACCAAGCCCTGCTGCTCCACGAAGCTCTTTAAGTGCACTGTACAGATGACATCCTCAGGCAGCACGCCTGTGCCTGGCCCCTGCTCCCAAGCTGCAGCACAGGGTGACTGGCCCAGCGCTTGCTTCAAGGCTGAAACAGTGTCAGGGAGGGCTGAGCCGCCGGAGCCAGAGGGCCAATCTACACGGAGCTGCTGCAGGACCTTCCGGCTCCCCTCCTCGGCGAGGGCCGGGACCAGGCGGACACCGACCCTGCAAGAGAGGGAAAGGTGGGCACCAGCAGCACAGGGCTGGGTAGCGGGGCAGGGGCGAGGCACTCACCCCTGGGCGCGCAGCAGCTGGGCCAGGTGGTCGGCCAGGAGGAGGGGGCGGAGGTGGCGCGGCCGCAGGGCAGCGGGGCCGCGCAAGGCCGGGCAGTGCAGCACCACCCAGCCCGCCTGCGGCCCCGCCGCAAGGGCCGGATCGGGCGGGGGCCCCAGCAGGCGTCGGAAGGCCTCGGGGCGCTGCACCTGCACGGCCAGGCCGGCCGGCGTCTCCTGGCAGCTCTGCACCGCCAGCACCCCCGGGCCTCCCAATGACGTCACGCCCGCCATGACGTCAGCGGGCACCTGCCGGGCGAGAAGGCGAGGAGTCAGTCCCTTGCCCGCACGTGGCCCGGCGCAGGCCCGGCCCGCAGCCTACCTGTCCCCCGGAGAAGGCAGCGTTCAGCGCGGCCCGCGGCGCCAGGAAGTCCCGGTGCCGCAGGTTGCGGGCGCCGCTCTCCTTCACCCAGAGCGCTGCGGGCCGCCCCAGCGCCCCGTTCAACGCCCGCAGCATCGCCGCCACCTCCGGCCGACCCTCGCCCGTCTCCATGGGAGCCCGGCCGCCGCTTCCGTCGCGGCAGGACGGAAGTGACGTCACCAACCTGCTCACACCCTCCCGCTCACAGGGGGCTGCCATGTTGGGAGCGGCGCGCAGCGCTCCCGGGCGGCCATCTTGGGCGCTGGGGGGTTGACGGGGCAGGTGGCCATCTTGGAGGTAGTGGGCGCGGAGCCGCCATGATGTGCGTGGCGGGCAGGCCGGGGCCGCCATGATGGGCGTGGCGGGCCGGAGTGCACGGCACCTGGGGAGCGCGGTGGGGCCGGCGACTGTGTGCGCCCGGCGTCGGTGTGTGCCCAGGTACAGCCAGCCTCCACAGAGGCCTCTGGGGGGGCCTCAGCTTCTTACAGGCCCCGGCATGATGTCATCCCAACATGGTGTGGTCATGGCAGGGCCCAGCAGTGGCACCCTGAGAGGAAGCCACAGGGGTGATCACCAGCAGGAGCAAGCACAGGCTGCGGGGGCTCCCCCCACACCCCTAGGCCCGGAGAGGAGGGGGCAGCACTCCTCAGCCCCCTCAGGGCTGCTCCTGCCTGTCCCTGGGTGCTAGGGGACCCAGAACCGAAACCGCTGGTGACTGAGTGGAAGCAGGAACACCAGAGGCTGCACCGGAGTTGGACAGACCCATGCGGCTGCCACCGCTGCAGAGGAAATGGGGCCGCCCGGGCGATAAGCACAGCTGAGCCGCTGGCATGGCACAGCCCAGCTGCAAGGCCCAGGCCACCACCCCCAGGCTGCTGGGGGCCGTAGGGCAGCAAGGGACTCTGGGAGTGGGCTTGGCAACCCCAGGCAGGTGGTTTTGGATGGACCAGAGGGCATAACGCAGACCCTGTCTGCAAGCACAGAGCTAGCTCAGGCTCAGCAGCTCGGCCTCAAGGCCCCCAGGGCTTGGTGGGGAGGGGCGACAGGCTGGTTGAGGAAAACCAGCAAGCACTTGCAAGGTGCAACGTGCCACCGCAGCTGAGCTCTGCACAGCAAAGGACAATGGGTGGCCATGGGTTCATGCCCCACCGTGCTCTCTCCGAGCCTGCTCGCTGCCCAGATCTGGCTGCTCTGCTGGACGCAGTGAGAAGGACAGCTGCAAGGATCTGCCCTTGTATGCAGCCCATTACCAAAGTGTCCCGCTCATCAGCCCCGGGAGGAAGGAGGTGGAAACAATTAGATCGCACCATCATGGTCTTGATTACATCTGCAGAACTGAGCTCATCTGTAGCAGTGGCATCTCAAGAGCAGATTTACAGAGAGGGGGCCCACACTGCTGCCTGGGTCCCTGCACGGTGCAGGCAGGCAGGCAGGCAGTGGCAGCTGCCACTCCCCTCCAGAGTCAAAGCCAGCTCCAACCTGGGGATGGGGGCAAGGGCCTAGCATGCCCCCAGGCCCATGCCACCAGCCTGCTTGGTGGGGAGCGGGTATCCAGGAAGCGCCAAACCCCCCACGGCAGTGGGGAGCACGTGTCCCCGGGGAGCTGGAGAGCTCTCTTCCTCCCCTGCCCTTCCTGCCCTCCCTGCGGGCCAGTGGGGCTGCTCTGCCTGCAGGGCCCAAACCGGTTCCTCCGGGGCTTGTGTGCGCACTGCATGGCCCATTGCGTGGGCTCTGCCCGGAATGCAGCAAGTCGTTTTGGGGCTCCGCGGGCAGCTCTGAAGCCCTGGAGCTGCAGCCCGCAGCCAGTGTGAACCTGCAGCCCTGGGGCAGGAGTTGGGACATGTCCCCCAGCTGGGGGGTGGCTGCATCCCTCCAGGCAGTGCAGGGCTCTGCTGCGGTGGGGTGCTCCCTGCACCACTCACAGCCAAGAGGTGATCTGAGAATTGCTGCTCACACCAGACCAACTGCTGACTGTCCGCAGGGCAGGAGCTGCCTGAGACCCCTGCCTGGCTGGCTGGGGCGGGACGCACCAGCATGGGCTGTGAGCACACTCGGACCCCTTGCTGCTTAGAGGGGTCCAGGCTAGATCCATCCCCAACCCTAGAGCTCCAGAGGTCCCTGTAGGCACCCACATGAGGCCCAGCAGCATGGTGGCCCGGGGCAGGGCTCCCGGCGGTGCCGAAAGAGCTTTGGACAGACACGACATCCCCGATGGCTCTCTGGCTGCCCGCTCAGCGGGAGTGATCGTGTCATTCCAAAGCTCTCTCCCTCTCTCTGGGGGATGGATCCCATCGCATGCCCCTGCTGGCACTGGGGGGCCAGGGAGAGCCCAGCACAGGCCAGCAGTGGCAAGAAGCTCATGCAGCATCTCGTGACTTGTGCTGCTCTGGCATGGGTGGCCACATCCACACTGCAGCCAGCAGCTGGGGCCGCCGCTCGGCACGCTCGCCCCAGCAGTTAGTCTCCAAGAAGCAAGCTACTATTTTTAGCTGTTGGCGGCATAAGAGCACCAGAGAGCCCCCAGCCCTGGCTGGGGGGCTGAGCTGTGAGGCTGGCCACCTTTGATCCCCCATCCCCACACCACCCTTCTCCCAGCATGGCCACCATGCACTATCCCGGCCCCATGGAGGGGTTGGAGTGCAGCAAGTGGCTCTTGCCCCGTGCCTTGCCTGGCCTGGTGTGGGGCGGCGACAGGCAGTGAGGAGGAGGGTGCGTGGGATGAGGCAGGGGCGGGAGCACGGGTAACGAAACCCCAGGGCAGCTGGGCACAGCGGGGACAGCTGCTTTTGGGATTCCGTTGCCCGCGCCAGCGCTGCAGAGGGACGGGCACAGGGGCTGCCGCCACACCACCCCAACCCTGGGGCGGCTGATGGGCCAAGAGGGGAGAGGGCGACTTACCACCGGGGACCGGGGCGGAGGAGCTGCGTGGGGGCCACAGGCAGGCTGGTTGTGGCTGGGGGTGCTGTCAGAGGCTGAGGTTGTGGCGCGGGCTGGGTGCCAAGGGGAGGGCAGTGCAGCCGAGCCAAAAGGAAACGGCTCCGAACAAAGCCCCGGTGGGGCTGGAGCATCTGGTGCCAGCCCAGCAGCCCCCGGCGGGGCCCCGAAACCCGAGCTGTCCCTGAGGGAGGGCACCCGCCCCGGCACCTGCGCCTGGCACCTGCGCCCGACGGCAGCACAACATGGCCCCCACTGCTGCCAGCACCTCCAGCCCTCTGCCGCCCAGCTGCCAGCGAGGCAGCCCTCGGGCACCCACTGTGGGGGGAAGCGAAACCGTGTGGGGAACCCCACCAGCTCCACGTGGTGCTCACGCGGTGTTTGACACGGGGAGCCTGGGACCCTGCCGTTGAGGGTGCCCATCCATGGGGTGCTGGGGATTCCCGACACCTCTCCACCCCAGCATGGCGTGGTAGTTGGACAAGTCCCACTGGCGACGCTGGGGAGCTGCCTGGTAACCCCCGCGGTGTCAGGGCTGCCCAGACTCCGGCTACCCCGGGTGGGTGGCCCGGGGTGGGGGATGTGGCTCGCCCCCGAGCCCCCGGTCCCTTGCCACCCGCGGCCAGCAGCCCCATCGAGCATGGCACGCAGGGAGGGGAACCGGCACCCGACAGCCCGCGGGTTCGGGGCAGGGAGGTCACGGCAGTGGCTACCGAGGCAGCAGCCGCCCCACGGCGAGGACACGCTGGGACCCGGGCACAGGACCGGGGCAGAGCCGTGCTGAGCCCGGGGAAGCCCCGGGGCCAGGAGGGCGGAGGGGACCCCCGGGCGTCCCCTGTACCCCGGGGCCGGGCGCGGGGACCGGCGGGTGCCGCGCGGCTGCGGGACGGGAGCGCAGCCGAGCCCCGGTCCCGCTCCCTCCCGCCGCCCAGCCCGGCCGCCCGCGGGGTGGCGGGGACCCGGGACCGGGCGCCGCCCGCTCCCCTCTCACCTCCGGCCCCGCAGCCTCCGGCGCAGCAGCCCGCACCGGTCCGCGGCCCTCCCGGCGGCGGGGATCGGGGGTCCCCCGGGCGGGACCCCCGGCAACACCGGGGCAGGGCCGGGACCGGGGCAGCGTAGCCCCGCGGCGCCCCGGACTCGCCGTGCCGCTCTCCGCCCCGCCGCCGCTTTCGGTTTCGCTCCGGCGCCGGCCGCAGCCCGCCCCGGGTGCAGCAGGCCGGGGGCGGGCCCGGGGGAGGGTGGCGGGGCGGGCGGGAGGGTGTGTGTGTCCCTCCGCCCCGCCCCGCGGCAGGAGGTGGTAGCCGGGGGGGCCCCGGGCCAGCCTCGCTCCCGCCGCCTGTGCCGCTGTCCCAGCCCGGGCAGGCCGGGGCTGCCCGCGGCGCCGGCGGCCACAGCCAGGGGGCGCGCGCGGGGCGCGGGGGGTGGGGGAGGGGGCTGGGGACGTTCTGTGCTTCCGGCGGCGGCGGCGGGACAGCCATGGCGGCGGTGGCGCTGCGGCGGCTGGGCCCGGCGGCACGGCGGGCGGCAGGCTGGTATGGGCCCCGGCACGGCGGCCGTGGCTGTCACCCTCGGGCTGGGCGGGGGGATCCCCGTGGGGCCCCAGGGGCGGTGGCCGCGGCGCTGACGGGGGATGGCTGTGGGGCGTCCGTGGGGCGGCTGTGGGTATCGCTGTGGACTGCGTGTGGGAATCTCTGAGGCAGCTGGCGGGTAGCAGTGGGGTGTCCATGGGGCTCGCTGTGGGACTGCTATGGGGTGTCTGCGGGGCCGGTCGTGGGCCCCATATGTCCAAGCCGCTCCCCGTCCCTGCAGGGCACCGTCCCGGGCTCACCGCCTCACACCAGCGGACGATGAGCTCTACCAGCGGACGCGGGTGACGGTGCTGGAGCCAGAGTCCCCCAACATCATGTTCATCGAGGGATACAGCAGCCGCGGCTTCACCATCAGCGGGGACCTGGTGGTGGGGCCCTGTGCCATCCTGCCCCGCACCATCCTCCAGTGGAATGTGAGTGCCCGGCGGTGGGCCAGGGGCTGCTCGGCCCCCACCCACGCTGTGGGCGAGTGCTCCGGGGGTCTGCCCCTGCTCAGTGCCCTTGGTTCCCCACAGGTTGGCTCCTACAGGGACATCTCGCATGAGAGTCTGTCGTTGTTCTGGCTGCTGGAGCCCCAAATAGGTACGTGGTGCGGCCGGGGTCCTATGCTGTCACAGCCTGCCCAAGCTGGCTCCTGAGCTGTGCAGGGGCCCGGTTGCCCCTCAGGGCCAGCACAGCTCTGCCCCAGCCCACCCCGCAGTGCCCTGCTGGCGTTCTGGGGGAAGGAGCTGCTCTCTGGCATTCTTCTGCTCTGCAGCAGCAGCAGGAGAGGTGCAGCGGGGCAGGAGGGGTGCAGCAAGCCAGACTTCTCCCTCATTTGGGCTCCTATAGGGGCGGCTCTGGGGGAGCTGTTGGTCCCAGCAGGGAGGGCAGGCCTGGGCCGAGGCAGCCCAAGTGCAGCCCGGCCCACCCTTGCCTGCAGTCATGTTCTGGTTGCAGAGATCCTGGTGCTGGGCACAGGAGACAGGGTGGAGCGGCTCCACCCTGCCATGCTGAAGCAGATGCGGGAGTGCGGGATCGCTGTGGAGGTGCAGGACACGGTGAGGAGGGATGTGCACAGGCAGCACCCCAGTGAAGGGGAGGGCGGTGGCCACTGGGAGTCCTCCCTGGGGCTCTGCCTGCCCCAGAACAGGCAGGAGGGAGGGGGTTGTGTGGCCCATGGGGAAGGGCTGCATCTCCTGCCTGAGGCCTGGGGCTTCTCTCCCTCCCTTTTCTGTTTCACAGCCAAATGCGTGCGCAACCTTCAACTTCCTGACAAGTGAGAAGCGCATGGCAGCTGCTGGGCTCATCCCACCGCGGGGCACCTACGTGGGGATGTAGGTGTTGCCTGCCATGGGCTGAGCAGCTCTTCCGCTTTCCCGCCTGGAGTCCCCAGCTGTCACTCTCCAGGCAGAGAAACGCTTTGGACTGAACTGTCGGAGCCCGGCTGCGGCTGGGTGGTGGCTCTGCACACAGGAGGGTGTTGTGAACTGTGTGGGCTTGGCTTTGCCCTGAAGTCCCTGGCTTCTCGGCTGCTTTGCCCAGTGCTGGCTGCGGGGCATGGTACGAGGCCCGAGCGCTGCCAGCAGCACTGCACCTGCAGCGCTGCTGCTCTGCCTTGGCAGCAGGAAGCCATCACCCCTCAGCATGTTTGGGGTTGCAGAAGGGAAATATATGTAAATTGGAAGCACAAGGCAATTGCGTGTTGGTTAACACACAGCAGAGCGAGGCTGTAACGCACCATGGGGCTGCGGGTGCTCACTGCCCTTGCAGAGCTGCCCAGGCTGGGGGGGGCTGTGGGTCTGTCACCACAGCTCCCTGGGCACAGCCACCACCAGCAACTGGTGCGTCCCAGCTGGCGCTGGCCTGCCCGGGCTCTCCTGCGGAGTTATGTACCCCCCACAGTGCCCATGTCCCTTGTGAAGCCTCCAGCTGCAGTTGGCCCTGGCTCAGTGATAGGTGCTGCACCTCATCTCCCCACAGGCTCACAACTGAAGCAGGGGATACGGAGAGGGTCGCTGTCGTGTCCCCCTCATCTTGCCCTGGCTCATGGCTGTGGATGCCACCCCCCGGGATGGGGTAGGGGAGTACATGTACCTAATGGCAGCCTCATGCTCCAAACCCTACCAGCTCTGTGGGCCCAAGGAGGGGTATGTGGCTGCGGTCCCCAGCCTTCGGGCAGACCGTGGGCCAGCTTTGCTTAATGAGCCAGCTGCATTAATGAATGTTTGACACTGACACCATGATGTAGTTCAAGGCTCTGGCTTTAGCATGTGTAAATCTAACTTGACATTGCCATGCTGCAGAGCAATTTTTTTCTGTCAACAACATTAGAGACACAAAACGCTGATGGTAAACAGGAGTGACATTTGCACATGCTGGGGCAGCTGGTACACGTGTAAAACACCTTTGGCACCTGGTGTTGCAAGCACAGGTAACCCAGCCACGCAGGGGACAATTGCACAGGTCAGGCGTGCAGAAACGCAAACCCTGGCTCCTTTGGCAGCCCCCGAGCTCTTTTGTGCCCTTCCAAGTTCACTGTCCACAGCCCTCCTGGCAAACAAACGGTACACAAAGCCTCTGCAAGTCATCTGTACCACCCACACCCACCAGCCCCAGGGGGTGCAGGTGCAGGGACGAGCATCTGGGGGTTGTGGGGTCAGTATGGGACATTTAGGGGTAGAAACAAAGGGAAGGAGAAAGGGGGATTGGTGAGGGCCAAGCATGGGAAGGTATAGGTACAAGGGCCTGCTGTGTCTAAGCAGCTGCAGCATGGAGCATTTCCAGGGGCGTGTGGGGGTGCCTCTGTGGGACTGTGCACACACCTACATGGTTAGCATTGCAGCAGCTGAAGCAGGCCCAGGGGCAGCCGGGCTGCTGCTGGGTTGGACAGCACCCGGCAGTAGCTAACAACCCTGTAAAATCCATTTGCTTTCTTGCCCAGCAACCACTTGTTTTTTGTTCTCAGAAAGGTTTTTATTAAACACCTAGTCAGCCCTGTCAAGGGGCTGTCCCCTCCCCATTGCCCCTCACACCCAGGGTCGCTCCTGGGGGCATCAGCTGCTCCAGAGTGGGTGCAGGAAGCGAACGAGAGCGCCAGGGGAGGAGAACAAGGGCAGTACAAGGAAGAGGGGCTCGGGGCTGATACCAGTTGCACATCTTTTCCTCTTTTATTGTAAAACACGACCAATGCGTGCAAGGCTCCAGGTGCCAGCCAGGATCACTGCACCTGGGTGGTAGGTAGGCCCTCTCGGGTGGGGATGAAGCAGCCAAGGGACAGAGGGAGCTCCAGGCAGCCCACAGCGTAATGGCACTTCTGCAGCAAGAGCAGCTCCCGCGCGGGGTAGCACAGGGCTGAGTGGCACGATGACGGACACAGACAGACCTCCTTCAGAAGAGGCGCTTCTCATACCTGTGAGGGGAGCAACAAGCCAAGAGCCCTTTTACTGACCTGCCTGACCACAGCAAGGACCAAAGGCGCAGTTAGGAATGGCTCCTGGCCTGCTGGCCCACAATGAGGAAAAGAGCCCCGGCACACTGGCAGCGAGCGGCTCATCTGCTCATGCCCTGCTGCGAGAGGAGCACTGGCCCGGGCCAGCTGACAGGCTGCAGCTCAGCCCAGCCACGCAGCAGGTGATGCCAGCACCGTGGTGGCTTGCCAGCTGAGGCACAGGATGGCCACACTTAACTGCCACATCTCCACCCCCGAGAAACAGGGGTCCTGCCAGCAGCACTTACGAGTGGAGGCCATGCACCCCTCCTTCCACCTGGGCAGATGTCGTCCTCTTCTCAAACTTCAGTTCTCCAGAGTACATCATGGCTCTGAGGGGGAAGAAGGATGCCTGTCACGTGCCAGACAGAGTCCAGGGAAGACAGCGCTCTGGCACATGTTCAGCTGGAGCAGGTGGGGCAAGGGACGGTGGTTTCTCCAGATGCAGCCAGAATGGTCTTTGCTGTGCTGCTAAGAGCCAGGAGCCAGGCAGAGTAAGGTAACCCCAACATTTCAAGCCCAGCCAGCTGAATATGCCACAAGAGACCATGCTCCTGCATCCCTGGGGCTAGCATGAGGGAAGAGGGCTACAGCGAGGTCAGACCACACAGAACATGCTACAGCTTGGCTACAGCCTGCCCAGGGACCCCAAATGGCAGCACTGAGACTGAACCAGAGCACAAGCAAGGGGAAGCACTCACCGGACTTGGGTCAGGCTCTTGGCACCAATATCCTGGCAGGAATGCTGGATCCCAGCAATCAGGTACGGAATGAACTTGTGGATAGAGCCCTTGTCCTGCACTGCACCGGAGACCCCCTGGGCCACTTTGATTTTATCTGTCTCACTGCATGGGAGCACAAATCAAGGAAGTTTGTGAAGCAGAGAAGCCCCAAAAGCTTGACCTGCTGCCCCAAAGCACCATCCCTTACCTGAAATACCGGTTCTGGCTGCCCAAGTTTTTGTCCATGGCATCTAGTGAGCCCATGCCACGGTATTTCTTCAGCCTAATTCCATCCGAGAAGAAGTACTCGCCTGGGGCCTCTGTGGTGGCAGCCAGGAGAGAGCCCATCATCACTAGCACAGGAGATCACCAAGAACAGCACGTCAGCAGCAGGAAGGCTGTGGCTGCAAACCCCTCAGGGTCCCCGGGCACAGCACTGTGCTGGACCGCCCATGCTCCCAACCACCTGCAGGTATACTCCCTTGCGCCCAGAATCGATGCCATATGGAAACCCTTCCCAGGAGACTCCCTACAACGCACACAACCAGCCCACCCGATGTGCTGCTCACCCGTGGAGGCCCCCAGTGCAAGGGCCTTTGCAATGTGCCCAACCGTCTGGATCCCTCCATCTGCAATCACAGGGACGCCAAATCTCCTGGCGTATTCGGACACCTTGTATACTGCCGTGGCCTGGGGGCGGCCGCACGCCAGCACTACAGGTGGGGAGAGAGCAGAGAAAGGGTCAGCTCCCATGCAGCAGCACATTCCCTCCCTAGCAGGCCCTTTAGGCTTCCAGCACACACATGCTCCAGCACTCAGGAACACACAAATCCCTGGATGCTCCTTCCCTAGGACGAGTTGCAAGGGAAGCGGATGCCCAGGAAATGGCTGCTGGGACATCCTCACATCCCTCGACTCCAAAAAGCTGTGTGTGACCTTGGGACTGGGGTCTTTGACCAAATGCCTGGGATCAGCCGAGACTCACGGCTTGTCCTGGTGCACAACAGACGTGTGGGAGCTTGGGAAGGAAGCGGAGCAGATTCCAAAAGCCTCTCTCCACAGCATCCCCAGCACGTAGCCATCTCCCACCACTCGCCCCCTCCTAGCAGCACCAGACCCCTTCTCTATATATCCAGCAGCTGTATGATGTGCTTCTCGCGTGGAAAGGCAGCTGGCTGGGATAGAGCTGGTATGTGTGTATATATATATGTATAGATATACTTTTATGTATATGTGTATCTATACATATGCATCTGCACACACACACAAACACACTTGCAGCAGTGGAAAAGGAAACAGGCAGGATGACTTGATGGCTTACAAGAAATAATTTATGTTCCTGCCCTGCAATGTAGCAATGGTTCTGTCAAGTTTAGCTGCCCCATGGGAAGGGAGTTATTCGCTTTGGATTTACCTGCTCTTCCCAGTCGCTAGCAGTTAGAGGCTTCCCCCTGTGCGAGGGGAAAACCAGCACAGGGCACATCTTGTAACACATTTGTCAGCCACAGGCATGCAAGTATGCCGAGATAAGCTTCTCTCAGGAAGACTTCCCGCAATTAACTGGAAGCCTTTTCTTCAGTCACAGTTAGTCCAATACACCAGGTAAGATTATGGCCATGCAGGATTAGTACTTCGGAGCATGGAGTCGAGGTGTGGTTTAGCCTGTCTGGCAGCAGCACTGGCAGCACACATCCCTGGCAGACGTTTGCCGAGGCTGGGAGTCTGCAGTTGCTCCGCTCCAGTGCTCAGCAGGAGCTGCTGAGAGAGGGAAGCCAGACTCCAGGCTGAGATTGTGAAAGAACTGATTTTAATCAAACAAAACTCAGCGTTAAGGTAGGGCTTACCCAGCCAGGGAGAGTCTGCCAGCTACAACATGAACGCCATTAGTCTTAAAGAGGTGGTCTCGCTCGGTACCGCACTGCTAAAGGCCGCATTATGGCTGCAAAACACTGCAAGGAAGAGCTCTATGGAGAGAAGCACCTGATTTTGGAAGGTCTAGAGCCCGGTGTCTACGGGATTGTGTGTAGAGAGTGCAGAGCCTGCAGAAACCTCACAACAGTGACCACAGAGACCAGCCCTTTAAGGAACAGCTTGGCTCAGGGCCCCTGGGAGAGTCGTACCGTTCCAACTGTCCCAGTGCCCAGCAGGGGCAGTGCCCCTTCAGAGCAGAGGCTTCCAAAGCAGGGTTCAGAGCACACGCACGCTGAGTGGTCGGGGTGAGGGTTTGTCTTTTTTAGTGTATCGGCAAAGTGTGGCCCTACAAGATCATCTGCTAGAGAAAACCTTCCAGGATCTTCAACAGAAACCTCTTTCCCTTTGAGATGTGTCAAAACTAGGAGAAGGGGCAAAACCCAAGTCTCACCTCGGGTGGCTGCTTGATCTGGCAGCATCAGAGAAGTACAGAGCAGACAAAGCTGCACCCTGTGCTGGCCAGGGGAAGAGCCCTTTCTCTCCACACGAAGATCAGGCGTCAGAGGGGAAAGACATGGTTCTGGTACGGCAGCTGCCACGGTGGCCATACGCAGTCAAGTCCTCTGTAGCCCCAGGGGAGCTAGCTCCAAGTGACGCTTAGCCAGCGCACAACTTCCCCACAACTGGGGCCAGATTTAGAGCAGGATCAAGGACTGCTCAGGGATCACCTCCCAGCACTGGATCAGCAGGGTCTGCCCAGCTAGAGATCCAGAAGACGTAGCCAGAAAGCTCAGACAGGCTCCTGAACTGGATTTTGGAGTGGACGGTGGACTAGCCTGAGTGCCCTCAGCTTTGACAATTCAGACCCTGCTTTAGGAATTCAGAAAGACTTCTCAGCTTCCATTTCAGATTCAAAACCAGTATCCAAAGCCACAAAACCCCAAGTGCATCTACAGCTAAATTATTCTCAAACAAGCAGTAGGGCCATGTGCAGCCAAATCAGGGTCCTGCTTCAAGACACGTAATTAGGGTTGGGAACAGGGCAAGTGACTTACTATAGGTGCCCGTGACAGTAGAAGGGCATTTGGGGCTGTGGGACTTTAGGTCTGGAGGGATCTTTGGAGCAGCTAAACAAAAACAAACACACACATTTTAGAGACAGAAGAACAGCAGCAGAACAAAGGACCCCAGCAGTGACCTGCTACTAGGCAGAGCATACGGTGTGGGATAGAGCTGACCTTGCAAAACCTTCCTAGCCAGATCCAAGCCAGAGGCCAGATCCAAGCCAGCCAGGCCCAGCTGTGCACAGCGCATGCTGTCCTACACCAGCAGCCATCCAGAGAGAAGACCCCTCCCAACCCAAAGAAACAGAGTTCTTGCCTTGAAAGGGCCAAAAACCTGCAGAGCTGCAGTTAAAAGTTTTGCAAACACATCTCCTGTGAAGCGCCACAATCTGCCTCTGCTCTGTTCCTTCCCCAAAACCAGCACCCAACCCACCTCCCGCGGCAACTGGGAGAAGCACCCTCTGGAGATGTTCACCACACTGCAGAATGGAGCATGCCTCAGTGGGTCCTCTGCCTCAGAGCCAGAGTAAGACAGGCACATCCTGGTTCTGCACTGGCTTATGGAAGCATCAGCCTAAGGACACCACAGCCTCCCTAGAAAGGTCACCCAAGACAGATTGCCCTGACTAGGAAACCCCCCGCAGCCAGCATTCCCATGGCAGGCAAAGCAGGAACGCAGCCTATGTCCAGGGCTGCTCAAAGGCTCCACGCTGGAATCGGCAGAGCTAAGGCAGCACCTTCAGCCATCAGCTACCACCTTGCTGCCTCCCGTGGCAAGGACCAAAGCAGAAACCGGCTGTGTTCGTGGGCTGCAGTGCACCACCTCTCTGCATCTCACTTGCCAGCTTCAAAACACGAGGACTGAGCCTGTCCTCAAGGCAGCCTTTCTCCAGGCCCTGGGGACACCCCATTCCACCTTTTAGCTAAGGGTGACATGACCTCTGCCCCACACAAGCTCCAGCTAACTGCAGAGAAAATGGCCAGAAATCCCATTTTGGCCTGGAAATTGCAGAAAGGCATTGAACCCAGCAGACCAATACTCAAGCATCACGCACACTGCTGCCAGAGGGAAGGGGAGCACAGACAGCCTGGTGCACTTCACCCGCCAGCACTGGGGACCCAGTAAGCCCCTCTCCCTGCAGAGCTGCCCACCAGCCCCATCCCACACCAAGCCAGTGGCTCCTCTCGGGCAAAGCCGCGCATGCCACACCTGGTCTACTCAGTCTCAGTCAATACTGGGAAATGCCTTTGCTGCTGCTGCCACCCCAAAGGTTTGATCCAGGTGATGAGAACATCCTGGATGAAGGGGGTGAGAGATGGCTTGTTGTTGGGACACTGCCCTTACAACAGGAGAAGTCCATCACAGCTATGCTGCTTTTCAGCATGGAATCTCTATTAAACAGATGTCTTCAGCCTAGTTAGGAGATAGCTGATCTCTCTCACCTTCCTGCGTGATGCAGATGGAGCCACTGCCCATCCCGACTCTCAGGGCATCAACCCCTGCGTCAATGAGGTTCTTGGCCTGAGCAGCAGTCACAACTGTGGGGAGCAGAAACTGGTTTGAAGAGAGACAAACAGATTTGCAGGCGACAGTGCTCTGCCCTGGTGCTTCCCCTGTGGCTGCAAACACCCCCTACCCAGGGCACCAGCCCCTGTCAGAGCCAGGCCTGGCTGTCCACTGCTACTGAGCCTGTCTGCAAAAGCAGCAGCGAGTTTCTGTCCCAGCTGCCTCCAGTGGGCGAGGTGACAGTGGCCCTTTAGGCTACTCTGCAACATGCTTACACCCAAAGGCTGAGGTAGCAGAGGTCACTGCATGGTGCCAAGGACCCTTTGGGCCACACCAGGTAGGGAGGGCAGAGCACAGGCTAACAGCAGCACCAGTAACAAACCAGCCAGGTAAAGACAAGGACTGCTGAACTCTGCTGTCAAGAGGCAGGAAAAATTTCCAATAGACTTCCACATTAAGCAATATTCATTATTATTACCCAAAATTTTAAACTGGTGCGCAAGAGAAGCTAATGTGTAATAGGCTACAGAAGACTGTGCTGCAGAACAAAGGTTTCAAAATATTTGCAGCTCTGGCAGCAGCAGGGTACTGCCCTGTGTCTGCAGAGTGGTCTTGCTCTGTTCCACCATCTTAAGTTCACAGACATTTACCAAGATGACCGTCTCACTGACGTCCCAGCAGCTCCCTCTATGTCTAAGAAACAAAGGTAATTTAAAGACAAGGACAGTCTTCAACACATGCCTACCATTTCCTCCAATAACTTGTAGGTTGGGATATTTCTCCTTAATATATTTTATCATATTGATCTGGAAGATGGAGTTCCCCTGAGAGGAATCCTGCAACAGAAATAAAACCAATTTCAACCAGAATTTCTGCAAAAGATTACAAATGGAGCTCCTGAAGAGCCTCAGATCTTCACTCTGTGTACTGAGGTCTCCGCTACGCAGGCAAAAGAACTCCCCAAATCGAGCACAGAACCAGAGGAGAAGCTGCTGCCAAGACAACAACATACCTTCCCTGTGGAAGGCAGTTTATGATAAAGACTTCAGTAATATCCTTCACGTTTAAATCCTGTGGCTTCTGCAGTAGGCAACAAGCAGCACATCTGGCTGCAGGTAAGAAACGTCTGGCTCTACCACCAGGACACCATCAGTCCTGTCTCAAACTACAGGTGAAATGGTAAATGTTCCTTGTGAAACCCAGAAGGGCTGGCGGGGGCATGCATCTCTCCCTGCTGCACAGCAGGGCAGCTGAAATACCAGATGTCGACCACCGAGCACTCAGGCCCTGCCAATCTCCATGATCCGGCCAACTCTTTCTGTTAAACATTTCCAGCTGCAACAGCCATGCCCTCAGAGCATGGTGGACTCACAAGCTAACAATCGATGAGAAAACAATGTGCAAATACAGGCAGTGACGGCTGTGCCCAAAAGCTTACGGGCCAGAAAGGGAGACTAGCAGAGCAGCTCTGAGCTGACCACTCCTGAACAACAGGCAGTTAAGAGAGTAACACAGTAACAAACACCACAGAGCTGAAGGGAAACTGTAAATAGCCAAATATTCAAAACTAGTTGGGAACATCAGAGATGATGGCAGCAGGCTGCAAGAAGCATTTGTAGAAGATTCTGTATTAACCGACAATGTTTCTCTTCTCAGCCTTCAGGGCTTCAATGCACCCCACCTACTCCCTCGAGGTCAAATAAGCTCCCAAGCAAGAGGAATCCCTCGAGGACTCCAACCTGAACAAAACTGAGAGGTCAACAAACTGCCATATTCTAACACAAAGGGGTCTGTAACAATGACAGTAAGTGCCATGCTGCTGCCCCACTGTCAGAGAGATTCACTCAATCTGCATCCTCAGCCCGCCCAAACCCCCCAGGCCAATGTGACGCCTGCGGGTGGCTCACCAGCACTACTGCATCCACGCCAGCCTGCACCAGGAGGTCCAGCCGATACTTGTCATCTTCGTGGGTCCCAATAGCAGCACCACAGAGCAGCTGCTTCTTGGAATCCTTAGAAGCCAGAGGGTAGTCCCGGTTCTTCTTGAGATCGGTGCGTGCAATTATAGCCACCAGCTCGTCATCTTCATTAACAATTGGCAGCTTGCCTTGAAACAAACAGAAGGAACATCACTGCAGATTTCTGCAGGAAAGGGACGTTAGTCTGGAGCCATGCGGCAGACCAGGAGCATTGGGCAGGCAGCAACTGGTACAAGGTGGAGACTCAGAGAAGTGTGTTATCAAATCTTGCTTGGCCATGGACGCCAGTAGCCCTGGCTCGTGAAACAGAGCAAGGACTTTGCAGGACTAGAGGAGGATTCTGTATTTTCACATTCACCATAGAAAAAGTGTATCTTTTTTAATAATTAGACCCGTGACACTGTGCTAAAAGTCAAACTACCAAACCCTAACACAGCTGAACTGAGTGCCAAAATGTGAAGGCCAGGACAGAACACTGAAGACGTGTGACTGGACAGCCAGGCGCTCTTCAGCTGCTGGGCTGCCAAGAATCCCTCAACTTCAAACAGATTTGAGATGAACACATGTGAACTCTGTACCCTGGCAGAGGGCTGTGGGCACTCTCTCTTCACTGTCCTTTCCTTGTGCTGGAACGCAGCCCTCCCATGTTCCACCCACACACGGACACGTGCCCACATTCACCCACTACTGCTCCCAGCCCAGCGCTTCCATGGCTCTCCCTCACGTCGCAGACATTCACAGGTACCTTTTTTACTCCTTTGCAGAATCTCATTCGCTTCTTTCAGCATTACACCAGCCGGGGCCACAACAAGATCCTCCCGCTTTGTCATAATCTAGTCGGGGAGGGGGGAGACAGAGAGAGAGAGAGAGAGAGAAAAAAAAAAAATCACAAGAACTCCCTCGCACTGATCTGAAAATAGTGAACCGCTCTGCCCACGTGAAATGCTCCACAGCAGCTGTGTGGGAGTGTGCTACAGACAAAGGAGCCCACAGCACAGCAACACACCTCCAGAAACACACAGGAACAGCCTCCAATGTGCTGTCCTCATGCAAGCAGTGGCCATCAGCCCCCAAACTCATCACTGCAGTGAAAACAGGAGATGGCAGAGGGCCTCAGCAAGCTGAGGGAGAGCATCTAGAAGCAAGGGATGACTCAGATGACCCTTGTTTGGGACATCACCCAAACAGCCCTCTCTGTTAATAGGGCGCAGGCAAATAAGGGCTGGAGACACCTCCAGAGTCGCATGCTGTTCTGGCAGAAACGCCACCCCCAAGTTCCTTTCCAGGCAGCAATCCCCAGCTCACAGGCTCTGGAAGGGCTCTGCTCAGAATAACCCACCGTTGCTGCTGGCAAGGTCAAGGGGGCAAACGAGTCGCTTCAATCCAAACAAACCCCTCTGAGCCCCTCACTACAAGGGCATTGAGGTGCTGGAGCATGTCCAGAGAAGGGCAACAAAGCTGGTGAGGGGGCTGGAGCACAAGTCTTATAAGGAGCAGCTGAAGGAACTGGGGTTGTTCAGTCTGGAGAAGAGGAGGCTGAGGGGAGACCTCATCGCTCTCTACAACTACCTGAAAGGGGATTGTGGTGAGGTGGGTGTTGGTCTCTTCTCCCAAGTAACTAACAATAGAACAAGAGGAAACGGCCTCAAGTTGTGCTAAGGGAGGTTTAGACTCGATATTAGGAAAAATTCTTTACTGAGAGGGTGGTCAAGCATTGAAACAGGCTGCCCAGGGAGGTGGTGGAGTCACCATCACTGGAAGTGTTCAAAAAATGTGTAGACGTGGCGCTTCAGGATATGGTTTCGTGTACATGGTGGTGTTGGGTTGATGGTTGGACTTGGTGATCTTAAAGATCTTTTCTAACCTTAATGATTCACAGAATCACAGAATCACTAGTACTATTCTATAGAGTGTGAAACACGCTCACTCTGGCCAAACAAGCACCAAAACACAGTGGAAAGGCAAGGGGCAATGGACACAAGCTGGAACACAGGAACATCTGACATCATATACAGAAAAAAGCTTCACCAATGTCAATGGTCAAACACTGGAATAACAGTCCAGAGGCAGCAAAATCTCTCCATCCTTGGTGACGCAGACACAGCCCCACGCAACCTGCTCCAGCTGAAAGCGCCTCAAGCGGAGGGCTTGACAAGAGAGCTCGAGGTCTCTTCCCACCCACAGCATTCTGTGATCACAAACTTCACATGGGACGTTTTCATAAAAGGTTACTCGAGAAGGCCAGGCAAAGCTAAAAGGGAACACTCTAACCCTCAAGGAAGGTAAATTAGTTGCACACAACAAAGAAAAAAAGGAATGTTTTAGTTATACCATAAAAACAGACATTTTCCATCAGGAAAGAGGTTCACCCCACCTCCATCGACCCAAAATCCTGTCTGTGACAGAACGCACATGTCAGGAAAAGCCTGAGGAATCACAGGCACATCCCAACACACTCCCTAAGTCTCTGGGATCTGTGAGCTTCCTGAGCTACAGGAAACCTGTGTGTTTAGCTGGATGGCAATGAATGGTTCAGCAAGATGACTGCTGGACGGCTAGTGGGGAGAGATCTAGGAGACCATTTATTTCCCTAGCCTTGCGTAGTGACAGAGGCAAGCACCAAATGCAGCCAGCTTCCAACTTTGCAGCGCTGAAAGATCCACGTAAAGGATGAAAGGAGATTCTTATCTGGCTCCTCTGAATGGGCCAGCATCACTTCAAAAGGCCATGTGCACTTTTATAACCTACTCCTGGTTTAAGATTCTTGTTACAGGTATTTATAGGCGATTTCAAACCAAACAGGAATAAGCATGTGACACCAGGTTTGGTCAGCAAGAGCTAAAAATAGTCATGAGTCAAGAACAGAGGCTGGCTGAGGCACTGGTAGTGTAACTTGACAGCACCGCAGATCTACAGTTACACAGCTCGTGTAACAGGAATGGCAGAACTAACAGGAATCGACATTGGCATCGCAGAGAATGTTCTCCTGTATGAGGGGAGTTTGACAGTGTAGCATTATAAACGCTAAACTGGCAGCCTCCAAGTTCAGGGGGTTATTTGAAAGAGCAAGTGGCCTAGATGAGACACACAGGGAAGGGCAGTCCAGAAAAGGAAGACCACAACTCAGAGGGCTTGCTGGGCACACCACAGCTGCTACAGCCCTGGCCAGTGCCAGCAGCCAGGAACACCAGGAATTAGTGACCAAACCAGGTGAGAGCACCAGCTGTAGAGAGGATGGCTTCGACAAAAAAGAAAGATAACCTCACAGGAGTCGTCATGCGAATGCTAATGGCACAGCTACTCTCTTCTATCTGCACTGCAGGAGTTGCACAGAGAGTGTAAATGAACAAGATGCTCTCCCCTAGAAATACAGTTGAAGATGGATCCGCAGAGCTAACATGAAGCTGCTACCTCCTGCTGGCACAGCATCCTCAGCCACGCGCTCACCCTTCTCCTCATCACAAGCCACACTGCTTCCTAATGCAATGCTCACATCCATCAGCTGCTCACAAGCCCTTCTCACCTCGCCGAGCGGCAAGTCATGCTCCGACTCTTTCAGGAAATCAATATCTCGAGATGAAATGATGCCAACCAGCTTTCCCCCCATCTTCCCATTGTCCGTGATGGGAATTCCACAGAATCCGTGACGAGCTTTTGCTTCAAATACATCTCGCACTCGGTCATTGGGGCTCAGCACCACAGGGTCTGTGATGAATCCTTGCTCGTATTTCTGAAAAGAAGCAGATTCAGCAGCCAGGCTAAGCGGCACTGCCAGACCGAGCAGAAGCGGGGCACGTGCCTGGTGGTTACTGCAGCTTCTAACAAAGGTCTGCAACCTGGCCACATGCTCACCAACAGGATGACTCCCAACCCAGCACTAAGGCTCACCCAAGTAACATTAGATTCCCAAAAGTTCCCAGGCTAACCTCCTTCCTGAAATTATGGGAAATATTCCCATACCAGGGCACCTGGCAGCTCTCAAATTCCAGACTGTGCATGGGACAGCACCTACCGCACAAGAGGTTTGTGCAGGCAACCACAGCAGCGCTACTGTTCTGAAACACCAAGATCTGGCACACTTTAACAGTCTTCTCTCACAGCCCTTCAGCAGGGCCAGACCCCACTGCCCACCTCCACAAAGCACCCTGTGAGTGCAGTTCAGCACTGACATTCCAGCCACTCACCTTCACCTTCCGCACTTCATTGGCCTGGAACTCCGGGGTGCAGTTGTGGTGGATGAACCCGATTCCACCCGTCAGCTGGTAACACAAAGGCAGCTGTAAGTCACTGCAAAACCTGCCCAGCCCTTCACCGGAGGGATCCAGCAGCTGGGCACGGACAGACAGACCACTCAGGCTGCCCTCGGGGAGCCAGTGCAGCAAGGCAGGCGACAAGCAGGGTGCCTGCCCGCAGGCTTAGGGGTTGCGAGGGAGAGGCATGGGGCACGGCTTCACCCGAGGAGGCTGTGGGAGGCTCTCTGTAGTGTTTAGGGGACCCCAGAGCAGACACGCGTGTGCCTCACACAGCATTTCCCGCCCCGCCCAGCACCCCGCCATCCCTGTTAACGGCGGCAGCAGGGACCCGCCCGGGGCGACGGCAGGTCATGCGCGCCCCGCGGGGCCGCACTCACCGCCATAGCGATGGCCATACCGGCCTCGGTGACCGTGTCCATGGGGGAGGAGACCAGCGGGGTTTTCAGGGTGATTCTCTTGGTCAGCGCCGAGGTCAGGTCCTGGCGGGGAGGCAGGCGGCGGGCGGGGGGTGAGCGGCGGCCCCAGCCCCGGCCCGGCCCCCGGCCCGCTCCCCCGCCCTGGCCACTCACCACCTGGTCCGCCGTGAAGTCGATGTACCCCGGGAGGATGAGGAAGTCACTGGGAGGTAACGGGGAGAGACAGGTCAGCGACCGCCCCGCACCGGCCCCGCTCGGCGGCCCCGGCCCCGGCCCCAGTCCCGGCCCCACTCACTTGTAGGTGAGCCCATCACCGCAGCTGAAGAGTTGCTGCGCCGTCAGCCCGTCGTCGGGCACGTAGCCGGTGCCGCCGCTGATGAGGTAGTCCGCCATGGCGCCGGCCCGCCGCGTGCCCGTCGCCCCGCGCGCCCCCGAGCGCACGCGCGCCCCGACGGTGGCCGCGAGGGGTCAGGCGGTACCCGCCCAGCGAGAGCTCTGGTCCAGAGCGGCCGCCGGAAGGGGCCGGCTGCTGACCGCGCCCCCTGCCGCCCGGGAGGGCACTGGGCGCCCCCGGCCGCGCGGGTCTCCCTGCCCGGGTCGGGCCTGCCTAGGCAGAGGGTTGCGGGGCGACCCGGAGCCCAGCCCGGCGCTGCCCCGCTGGCTGCTGTCGCCCACGCCAGAGGAGACGGGGCAGGGCAGGGGGACACACCGAGGCCGGGCTCAGCCACCCGCAGCAGCCCCTGCCTGCGGCCCAGTCACAGAAGGCACTTTGCAACACCAGAACCGTAAATGTCCAACATGGTGAAATAGGGTCAGCACGGACGTCACTAGCCACAACGGGCCTTTTCTTGTTCAAGCCAAGCAGCTAGTTCAATGTATAGGAAGGAAGCACTACAGAGTGAGCTGAACCCCAGGTACGGCCCAATGCACTCCTGTATGACACTCCCCAGCTTTGCTTACACAAGCACATGGTGTGACACATGCTTAGAAAATAACCTAAAAAAGACTAGCCATGGATGAATTGCACAGAAAGACACTGCCCGTGGGGCCCAGCAGGTTGGGTGTTGAGTCCAACACTAAATACTCCAGCAGCTTCAGAAGACAGACGAAATGTGCTTGCCAGATCTGTGTAGATGCAGAGCTCGAACACCAGCAGAACCCAAAGCACTCTCGAAGTCAGAAGCGATCTGCAAGAAGGGCAGAAGTCAAGAGGCAGGAGCAAGGTAATGGCCTAGCCACAGGAGGGGAATGCAAGGCACAGGCAAGAGAGGGAATCGCACAGTAGTCTCGCAGGGGAGGATCTGAGGAGATCCCAGCTGGGTGTGAGCCTCACGTGAGCCCCCTCTTCCCAAAGCCACTAGGCCAGGCCATACACACAAATGCTGTGAAGAGGATGGCTGCACCATCCCGCACACGGGAGGTCTGGGTGTAGCACCTTCCTTCCTGTGCCATAGAGGGTGGCTGGAGGCAGGATTTCAGAGGCAAGCAGGAACAGGGAGGACTGCACCTGTGGGAGAGGAACAGGCACAAACACGGATCTGCCTTGGAGGAGAGTTGCAGGAACCAGTGTTCGGCTGTTTCCTGGATGAAGATGTTCCCCTCCCTGCAGACCCCTCTGTGTATCAGAAAAGTTACTGTACTACAGCCTACAGAACCATCCCCTCCTCTGACAGCTGATTTGCTTGTTGCGATACACCCAATCTGGCCTCAGAGCACCAGGGAAATGAGACAACCAGACCCCTTCTCATCCTGTTCATGTATGACAGACTCTCCAAGACAACCCAGTATTTAACAAGTTCAGGAAACTAAAGAATGGTGCTCCTATACCTCCAGCTATCTTACTGCAGTAGATTAAATCCTTATCCAAAGATCAGCAAGTAGCTTTAAGAAAACTAAGTGTTACTTGTGTTACCCAGCTATAAGACACAGGAAATGCCAACAGAGATGTCTGTTCAGGTCTCCTGAAACACTTGGAAGCAAACGGCCCTTGTATGCTGTGAGGTTCGCTGGTCAGGTTCAGTCCTGATGCTTGGATGAACGTGTTTTGGTCTGAGTAAGGTTCTCCAAAAGACAACACAGCATTTAGAGAGAGACCTGTTCATCTAGGCTTTGTTAGATGCTAATGTTGACATTTACACGGTGGGGGGGAACCCCAAACAAGTGAACCATACCATAGACAGAAACAGGACCCTCAGGTGGCTTGTTTGGTCTCGACAGCAGTAATCTGCACAGAACAGACGCAGCAGCTTCTAGAAGTCATGGTTGTTTCCCAGCAGATTGTGGTTTTGTTTCTAGCAGGAAAGGAAGGCGCATGCCTCAGTGCAGGGATGTTCACTGTGCTGTGAGGAAGGGGATTTGGGGCTTCCAGGGGCCCTCACGTAATAGTTAAGAGCCAGCAACCAGGATCCGCAACACCGCTTAAAACTTCAAGCCAAGAGAGCGGTAGTGATCCTGTTCCTACTGTGAATGGCAACACCAACACCATCTTCCTACAGCCGCGTGTTAACAGTGCTTATCATTATGCCATGCTCTGAACTTCACAGGGTTTCAATTCTTGTTACCCGACAGTCTGCTATAAAAGATTGCATTTCACCCTGGTTTTACTTCTCTACATAATTCCTGGGTTGATTCTCAGCAAAGAGCTGATTTCACCTATCCAGACACTGATTTTCCTGTTGTTGGCAGTTTGCTTGGGCTATGGAGCTGGAAGAAAAGCACTGTCCTTTGCAGTAAAGAAAGTGTCTAGGCTCACACCACAGAAAGCAGTAACCAGTGAAAGCACCGAGATACTCATGGAGGAGGCTGAGTTCAGAAATGCAGCCTTCCAAAGGAAAATGCCGCCTTCCAAAGGAAAACACCGCCTGCCAAGGACATGCACTCTCAAGTCAGCGTTACCTGCCACAGGTTCAGCAGAAGGGGAGGCATCATGCCAGACCAAGATCAGTTTAACAGGTCTCTCTACCCTTTATTTTAAACAAGGACAGGGCTAACAAAGGTTTTCTAAGCCTATCTGGGAGGCACACACCGATCTCAGCTGTTGCGCTACAGCATGGGCACAGCGGTAAACAGGCACGTTGGCTTCTGTTCCAATAGAAACACCAGACAAAGTTTAATGATTCTCAAACAGACTACAACAAAGGCTGCAGGGAAAAACATTTTATTTCCAAGCAGATTACAAAGAGCAGAGAATATAAGAGTAAAATTAAATTAAAAAAATAGTTGAGTGCATCTCTTTAAAATGATTTGTAGTGTGAGTTACTCACGGGGCAAAGCTACTGGAGAGTTCTGAAGGTCACTTTGCAGGATGCCAATCACATGTGCTGTTTAGACCAGGGTCAACACGGGAGGGACAAACAAGACGTATTTTGCATATAGGCTGCACACTCACTATCAAGCGAGGCTCTGGGCTGCGACAGGACCCTGCCTTTCTGAGACATCCCCTCCACCTCATTCTCTCCTGCAGTTCCCTCTCAAGTTCTAGACGTGGTTTATTGCTGCTGTAGGTGGGTTCCATCTGCCTCCCCCTTCTGATGGGCTCAAACAAGAACGGAGAAGCAGGCAAATGTGGCTGCCATGCACAAGGTTATACAGGGAAAGTGACTGCAGTGCCAAGAGCTGAGCTTCAGCCACACAACAAAGGGGACTGACAAGTAAGGGACATAGCAATTGCAATCAGAGATTTTAGGGCAGCATGTCAGTGAGACTTCTGGAAGATGATTTGAGATGCTCCTTTAAGGTAAGAAGATGCTCGAGCTGAGAAGGGCTTTCCCATGCATTGGCACCAGTGAAACAGAACAGGCTGAAACACCAGGATAAGGTACAGTTCCCTGTAGTATTTGAGAGAAGCAGCTCCAGCAAGATGGTGAGAAAAGCCCCATATAGGGTGGAAGACAGTTTATATCCCAATTGAACAGTGATTTAAGAGTCTAAACACTAATTGCAAGTAAGTCACTATTAAACTTGAATGAGAATGCACTTTGGTTGGACTATGCAGACTCAGTCAGTGTCTAGCAGCATTCAGACCAGCAAGAGGATGAGCAACTACAGTATCAGCAAGTCCTCCACCCCACGTACGCTCAGAGGGCTATCTTCTACCACTTTTGGATCTGTTCTTATGACAGCGTAGGAGGCTTGAAGATGGCCTACTCCATTCTGCGTACAGCAAGGCAGACAGTAGCTCTGATGCAGCTGAGAACAAGACTGTCTTAATTTCTGCCCTAGGAGCAGCAGTGCAGAAGAGGATTCTTATTTAGGGATCAGATAAAGTCTTTTCTCATTGGTCCAAGGCAGAACAGTTCAGGAACTACTTCAGACCTTGTCTCCCACCTAAAATCCAGGAGATCTCTAGGGGTGAAGCAGCCAACAGATGAGAACCCTGTAAAGTTACTTAGACTGTTCCCTTTACTCAGCATTCCAGACAGGAGTGAAGAACCACTTCCTAGTCTGCTCTCCACTGCTTCAGCCATGACCACTCAGAGGAAATGCTTGAACTCTTGAAAGTAAATGAAAAAAAAAAAATCTAATGGTGCTGTGGACAAGTGTGTAAGAGGCTACAAGTTTCCTTAGGAAAGCAATACTATTAGTGTCAAGAGATAGGACAATACACAAGTCTCATGTCAGAACAGGAGGTGCTTTACAAGCCAATCATGCTCTGCTTTCTATGGTTCCTTTCATACCACAGAGACAAGATGAGCACGGTTCGAAACCAACAACGCAGGGTCTCTAGCTCGATTTCTCAGCTTTATTTAGAGATTGATGCATTTTCAGCCTGTCTCATACAAGGCATAGGGCATGGAGAGTTCTTGTTTAATATATACACACATACAGGAGCTAGCAGTTTGGCACTCTTGGAGCCAAGGGGGAATGCCCTTTAAGCAGCAGTCAAGCTGGTTATAGGAAAGTGTTAAAAAGCTATTTTACATGTTTGACTGGGAACATTGCCCAGAACTTGGATAGCAACCCTAAGCCACAGCACTTGTCTGTGCTGCTCTGTGCACATCTTCCTACGAGCCCCTAAAAGGGAGCAGATCATGTTCTTCACTATCAAAGAACATAGTATTTCTATTCTAGAAATACTGTACCTTTTAAACTAGCTCCAGAGAGCCAGACTAGAAGCCAGATCCAGAAGAACAATCCTTAAGTCACAGTATATCGATTGTCTCTAAAAATAGGGAATGAAGTTAACACAGTGGACATTCTGATGAGACAGTACAGAACATTACAGCAGTCCACCTCCACATCAGCAAATCCCTCTCCTATGTACGTCTGAACAATGAGAAAATAATGGAAACATTGTTGTCTGTCAGGACAAAACCAACCATCAGGAGATCTCCACAGCCCACCATGTGCCAAGTTCCCTGCTCTTAAATGGTATACTTCAAGATCAAGGAGAATTCTTCCCCTATAAAGATTTCAGATCACCCTACAGTTAAGGGTAGTAAGGGAAGTGCACAATCTAAAATTTTAAGGTAATACAGAATTCTGTTTCCCCAGAAAGCTCAGCTGAAGTATCTGTTCACCCCTAACGTGGAACTGCCCTAATATTCCATCAAGTTATTCCAGCTTCTGGCAATTTTTAGGGCAAGAGGCGACTCTGAAGGGCACCTAATGAAGCAACTTGTACACTGGGTATCTGGCAGATGATTTCAACACTCACTGTATTTCTCATGGAGACAGACAAAGCAGCAGGCTCATGCTGAGGTGCAGGCATGCTGGAGCTAGCTTCCCATGCAGTATTGCAGGGCACACACTGGGACTTCAGCACAGCTGTCTGCAGTTTCTCTCACATCTTTGCAACTCTGTTCAGAAGACAGGACAAACTGCCCAAGAGAATGGGAAATCCATTCTGTGCAGGCCTGTTGGGCATCCTGAGCAACAAGCACACCCAGCTGCTTGAAACAGTGGGAGTTTGCCCCTAACAATGTCCTTAAATACTTAAATTAGGGCCAGAGGTGGACATTCCAGTCACTAAGATATCGTGAAGGGATTACAGGCTTCTGACAGCTGAAGCAGTATTAGTGACCCCGACAGCCACCCTAACCAGGAGGCAACTGCTGGCTCCCAACAGCTGAATTGAGCTGAGGGTATGTATTGCCAGCACTACACACCACCCAAGCACCATCTTCCCAACTTACCCAACTGGGATCTGGGCACCAATGCCAAGCTATTTACCCCGGCATAACTCTGAGGGCAGGCACTGAGCTAAGAGTTTACTTTAGAGTACAGGTATTGGTAAACAACAGCATGTTGCTACTTATGTCTCTACACTTATTCAAGCACAGGGTCGTATACAGGGAACAAACTCCTCATACTGACAACTGACTCAAGCACATCTGCTTTCTCATGAACACCAACATCAATATGAAGCATCAGAAGCTTGAAGTCTCTCTAAGCCCGCACACCTCAACACTGATCAAGAGCACAAAGGCAGGGAACATTATGGCTACTCTCATCCTATGTGCAGATTTATAGTGCACAACCGAGAGAGTAGACCTTCCTTCTCAATACAGACAGGTGCTGGTCAACAGAAGCTTCAGAAAAATTGCTTGCCTGTACACAAGTTTAAGTTCTTTTACTGGAATATATATATTTAAATATATATATATTTTGGAACAGGGAAGGGACACAAGATGGAGAAGCAGGGAAGACAAGTTCAAGAAGAAGAGTCATCTCTCCGCATCCAAGAAGCTGGTGGCACAGATAACAAGCCTGGCTAGAGTGATCTCCCATTTCAAGCACGGTTGGCTACCCACTGACTTCAAAAGAGCAGACTACTTGTTAATGATATAAAATACAGCAACCATTTAAGATGCAGCAAGGCAAGGCTACAGGGCTGGGGTTTATGATCATGAAAGATGCCAGAAGCTACACAGATGTGTTAAAATCTGTGAAAAGGCAGGAGTAAGCCATGTGCTGCTCCTGGAAGGCCTTTTCCCTCCAACACCCCTCCATCATGCTGTTGGTGAGACGCCTTCGTAAAGGTGGGGAGGGGGATTTGCCTAGGGGTGAAGCCTCACAGGCTGGCCACAGAACATTAGGACAGACTGACAGCCTGATCTGGTCTTACAGATCCCACATTCCTAGCCTGATACTGAGCTTCCATCAGCAAGCAGACATTCAGGTCCTTCAACAGGAGTTAATCCCCTTCCACCTTCCTAATTTGTAGGGGTGAAAGAAGTCCAGCTGAATCAAGCTGGAAAGCACAAACAGGGATGAAAACAACCAGTTTGCATGCTGATCCTTGTATAATGATCCCCCCCACCCTCACAGCTCACTCTTCCCCAAATAAAGACACATTGTTCAATGGCATGTTGAAAAGACGTGCTCGTCATTCTTAATAAACAACTAGAGTAAGAATACATAAGAGAAACAGGGTGGTATCTTTATATGATACACAAGTGTATGTTACAAGAATTCCATCAGGCACAGGAGCCTCAAGGTTTAAGGCCTCAATGTTAGGCCAAAAAAAGAAGAGTGTGGTAAAGTTTGTACTTTTAACATCTAAAAATGTCACTTAAAGGTCTGAATAGAAATCGTTGGTTTGGGGTTTTTTTTTTTTGTATAAATCACAATTGCAGTTCACTCTCTCCTCTTCCTTCCAAGATAACAGCAAATTAACGTCCAAGCACAAGAAAAGAAGATGCCTGCCTCTCCTCCACTGGCTGAGCAGGTCCATCCATCATTCTGTGCCCTCTAGGCTGCACGTGCTCCAAGGAGACGGAGGCCCCAGCCATCCAGGCCAATCCTGTAGTTCATGTTTTCTACATCATAAAAAAAACCAGAGTCAACCAGCAGCTTTCCACAGATCCCAGCTCGCAGGGGATATGCAGCCTCCAATGGTTCCAACAGTTTGGTGTGTTGGGTAGGATACACAATGGGTAGGTTTTCCTTTAGATTCTTTTAAAGAGAAGAAGCCTAAAAGGGCTTCATAACTACACCAATAAAAAACCAAAAACTTAGGCATCTCCTTTAGTGTAAAAGTCTGTACAATTTATCTTTGCTTGTCCCTCCCCCGTCACCCCGCCCACCCCTTCTGAGCCAAGAAGGATGCCTTAGTGCATGGTGCTGGCATTAGCCACGGCAATAGCTTCCTGAATCTCTCGTATCACCAGGATCCGGGTGAGCATCTGCTCCATCTGCTCTCTGCTGATCGGCTGGATGGAATACCAGATAGGGCTGTTGGGGGCCACCACTGGCTCCGGTGTCAAGTAAAACGTGTCATTCCGGCCTTTCACACTCTGGGGGCTGCGTGAGGAAGATCAGAAATAACCAGACTAACAATGTCCTGAGAGGGAGAGACCACCACTGTCCTCACCCCAGGCTTCACAAATCCTGACAGTGAACATCTGGCTGATGAGACATGAAGGTACAGAGTTACACATAGAGGCAACAGTGGTCCAAAAGCTTTTAGGCCATGCCAAGGTTAAAAAGCTATGGTCACAACTACAAGAAAGTAATTTTCATTTCACATCGGTAAGTATAACACACACGTGGCTTTAGGGGTCTTTCCGAGTGAAATAAGGATGGGGTATTTTCACATCCAGGCTAGCTGCAGACTCATCTCTGTGCAGATGAACATTTATAATAATTATTAGAATCATAATAAATTAGAGGCAAGTCCTTTGAGGCTCCCTCCAGTCTCCATAGCAAGTCCTCATTTTTGTTCAGAAGCCAATTTGAACAGGACCCTAATCTCATCTCAAGTAGTGGATGCTTCCAGATGACTTGCTTGCAAGTCACAGGCAGAACAGCGAGCTCATGCCAACACAACAAACCTCCGGAGTGAGTATGAGATTAAGAGCAGCCAGTTCACAAATCAGGATTTGTCTCTTAAATACCACAGAAGTTCAACTTATGTGCCATCAGAGTAAATGCCACCCTCTCACATCAACATCCCTCCCCAATGAAGCAAAATTATGCCAATGTAGAAACTGCGCCCGCAATAAAACACATCCCCGAAAACTAGAACAGCCACAAGATGCAGCTTAGCAGTCACAGAAGACAAGCAACCATACACAGGAACAAGAGCTCTCACCATTTGAAGAGGTAGAAGTCATACAGCTTTATCGGACACCTCAGGGGGTTCTCCGGATTCTCAGTCTGTTCTGCATACATGTCATCTGTAACTACAAACCAGCCCCCCAGAAGTCTGTCAGACACTCTGTACAAGCATGGCAAATTGAGCAGTGCCATATAGCCTCAGCTCTCTGAAGCACCTTGTCACCATGCAAGAACTGGTAAGAGACATATGGCTGTTCCAAGGCAGAGGCACCTGGTTATAAATGCTCAAAGCATTATATGGAGACCTTGCTTTATCCCAAGGCTACTGAAGACCACAACCCATCCACATCCTTTCCATTTCTCCTCTGTCTGTGCCCAAAATGAGAGAAATCTCACTACTGAGACTGCAATGCCTCAGCTAAGTCCTAAGTCTGTGCTTTTAAGACAACAGATTGTATTTACGTATAGATTCTATAAGGGTTCACATGAATCAAGACAAAAGAAGCCCTCGCAAAGGAGTTTCTCCCTCTGTTCATAACCCCTTACACTCAATAGCCGCTTTGCCCATAAAAAACAAAAGTAACAAAAAAGTTATCCTTAGCTCTTGATGAGTCCTATATGTCTCAGGTAAAGCATGTCCCCAGGCTTATTATTAGAAGGTACTATGCTCTCTCAGGAAGAAGGCACAGAAAACTCACGCTGCTAGGCTGAAGGTAATTGGCAGAACCTTGGCTTCTCGTGGCCCTACCTGCAGACATCTCCAGGTTCATCCACTTCCTTCAAGCCCAGTAAGTAAGTATTCCCAAAGAGAACTTCCAGACACTACCTTTCTGTCCTGTCTGGTGTATGGCAAGAGCCTTCTGATAGCGGATACTCGTGCTTTTATCCTTGGGATTAGAAGGGTTCTTCTTGGTCTGCCTCAACACCTTGGAGAAGGCCAGTTTCATGTGCTGGTCTACTGTTTTCAACAGGAAGTATCTGAGCAGCAAGAGAACACAGGACAGTCAGAGGCAAGTAAAGGATACAGTCACAACAACAAGGCAGTTTTCTTCACTCATCATGAGCCAGCTGAAGCTCAAACCAACACCAAGTTAAAGACTGTTCCAGCAGCAAAGCATGCAACAGCCACAAGTTCAGTTTCCCTTCTGCTAGCTCACTTCCTTTTTGTACTGCTTCATCTTTGTCCGATAGAGCTGCAAGAGGGCTCTGTGTGCAAATATTTGAAATTTATGATTTTGCCCTAATCCAGTGCAGCAGTTCCCTACCAACCCTGTCCAGGCGTTCGAAGTTCTTTTGTTCCCCAAGGTTCCCAAAGACCTAAGTACTTACTTTGTATTAAAAAACATCAGTGTAGTGAGCAAGGTGGAAGGAGAGTGAGCTCCTAGCTGCTTACACTCCCACAGCATCTCTTCTGTTACATGACTGGAGAGGACATAACCTGCAATAACCAGAAGTCAGCATCATGCCAGGAGACAGTCACAGCAGGAACACAGGAAGCATTTTATAGTCTGTAAGTATTGGAGAACATATAAATCTTAAGGGAAGGAGGAGGAGGAGATCCTCGCTGATGTCGAGATTCACTACTACGCAAAAAACTTTTTAAATAGCAGGTGCAGTTAGGAAACACTTGCATACATACATCAACCTCTAGCTGCAGAGAATATCCTTCTGCAATATGCCTATACATCCCAGCCCAGAGAGAAATAAATATGCACTTAAACAGCTTTTAATTAATGGCTCTACTCCAATGCAGATGCTCCTAATCCAATAATATGTGAGAGCAGGCAGGCCAGTGTAACAAATCAGCTCTTGGCCCTGTGCACAGCTTTAGTCAGCACACAGTGCCAAGTGATGTATTTGGACACATGAGTAATCCTTTGATTCTCAGATTTTTTTTTCTTTTGTGTAGAAGAGAAATACTATACTCCAAATACATAGATAAACAGAAAAACAGACAGCAGTATGAACTCCAGGGCTTGTGGAATGACAAAGCACAGATCAAACAGAGTGAAAACAAAAGGATTCCAAAACTCACAGTGCTACTTAGCCATCTAGCCTGTAACATCAGCTACTTTTCTGAGCATAAGCAATAGCTTCTTCATTGACGTCTGATCAGATCAAAGGGAATGAAATAATGAGAAACCAGGTTTCTATGCTCTGAAAAAGCAATTCTTAATCTATTTCTCATACAAAACTCTCAAAATCTGTCTCTTCTGGAACTGCTCCCCCCATTCCTATTGCCTTTATCTTCTAAACACAGGGTTGAACTACATCCAATTGCAGCATTCAAGGCTCTAATCATGCATTGTTTTTTTTCTTTGACACTTAGTTGCTCCTGCAGACCATATCCATCTGGCTACATGGCAACAGGACAGTGTTGTATTATCTCCCAAAGTAACAACACATATTAGAGGCAAGATGTATTAGTACTTCAGATGAGGAAGCTTGATTCAAATCAAGGATCAGCTGGCTTCCAAGTAAGCCAATCTCATGACACTACAAAGTCCCAACAATGTGCCTTCTGATGGGTGACAAGTGATAGAGAAATAATCCTCAACAACAATCAGGGCTAGAGCCTGACATGTGCAGTAACTCCAGCATTCACTGCAGACGCAACATTTTTCTCCCTGACTAGTATGAGCTGTCCTAGGGTATGAAGTACTCCAAAAGGGTTTCTAGTCACACTACACTCATGCTGTAGTTCAGTTCAAACATTCCAAACTCCGGAAGTTTTAAAGTTCTTCAACAAAAGTTCTTACCAAGAGGGGAAACGCGGGGCTGTACGTCCTTGAGAACTTCATGCAGCCATTCAGTGAACCGAATATAGTAGAGATCTGAGAAGATGTCATCTACTCGGCCATTTTCAAAGAGATACTGTAAGAGATTCACCACACAGTCCAGTACAGCGGCAATGAGTATATTCCTCAGACCAGACCTTATCTTAAGAGCTCATGTACCCAGTTAGTCAAGCATTTTACAGCATAGCACTGAAGACTAATACATTCTACTTAGAAGAGAGAGGACCTTTGCACCAAAGCCAGTACAGGTAGTCTCAGTTACTATAATGGGAATGCTAAGACAGAAAGGAAAAGCCATCTTAGAAGGTAAAGCTGGCTGGATTTCACCTTTATTTCAGGTGTATTCACTGCAAGTTATTTCACATGACTGTCCTTTGGATACTACTTTTTCAGGTTAAGGGGAGAGATGCTCAATTCTCCCATCAGATTTCAGCTCTGTTCCTGCAGCTCTTCCAGAAAGCACACTAATATTACCAGCTCAGACTTCCCACACCACACAAAGCTAAGTTCTTGCCCATTAAAGCTTCAAATAGATCAAGTTTTGACATTGACAGCTTCCTCAAACATCATTGAACCCTCCCTCGCCAAAAACAACCCTAAAAGGATTTATTATTCTCACCATGATACTGAACTCAGTTATTAACACTTCTTCACAAACTTAACTCAGTAGGTGAAAGCATTGCTGTGCACTAATTACTGTTAATCTGATATTTTTTTTTTTTAAAGCAAAGAGACTTTCTTATGAAATTGTTGGGAAGCTTACTAGAAGCCACAGTCTCCATCTTTATAATAGAGAATCCTCCCTATACATGCTGACAACATGCACAGCTCTACTGCACATCAGCTGTCCTCCCCCTACCTTCTGAATACACAGGAAGATATAGTAGAGCACATCTGGATCATAGGGTTCACCATCACCATTTCGAGCTTCTCGTGTCATTAAGCATAAACCATAATTCAGCTCAGCCACAGCTGAAGAGATGAGATCTTCCTGAAACCTCAGCAGCTGACGCCCTAGAAAAACAAAACACAGCCATATTATTTCCCAATCTTTCAGGAATGATTTCCCACATCTCCAGCCTTGCCATTCTACCTGGAAAACTCACTACTACCTCATTCTTCCAGTATAAGAAAGCAAGCTGAAATAAATCAAGATCTTAGGCTGTTGTCATGATTTAATCTAAAGATCTACCAGAAGGTAAGCACGGAAGAATCTCTGCCCTGCCAACTGCATGACTATTGCCGCCTTCTACCACGTCTGCAATGAAATGCTGCCCTGCAGCAATAGGAAAACAGCAACTCCATGACTGCTCTACCAGCTTGGCTGGCATTCACAGCCATTTTATTCATCCACACATCACACACAGTGCCCTTTTCTACTGCTACCAGCCTAGGTGCTCAAGTTGGCTCAGCATAGAGCTAATATCTTCCTTGGTACATGTCCTCTGGCAGTGGGAGTTTACCGTAATTAGTACTGCAGAGTAAATCAAAGTTTAAATTTAAAAACAATCACTGGTTAAACAAAGGTGTTTTCCAGAGCGGTAAACAGCTAACGTTTTAGTCACTCCTAATCCTACTTGAAAGGAAAGAAAGGCTGTGTTGTCATGACACATACTTCCAATAGGTGCTAGCCTATTTTGGGCCTCTTTTTCCAGCTCCGCATTCTTGGTCTGTGCCCAGCTTTTCCACACTTCAAGCCCTTCTTCTGGCTTCAGAGAGTTTGGAAGTAGAAGTTCAGGTGAAGTCTGTGGCTGCGGCTGTGGTTCAACTTCAGCAACCTGAACAGTTTGAGCCTATGAAAGAAGACATTTCAGTTTATATATACACTTCGATATGCAACAGTTCAACAAAAAAGCAAGTAATGCTGCAATACCTCTAGCCCCAGGATATCAGTCTTTCACAGCACTCATCTCCAACAAGAAATTAACCCAAGGAATGCAACTTTTGCTGTCTAACCTGAATTGCTGCTCATGAAAGAGTATTCACCTCTCCAAGAACACTTTTCGTTTGAATGGACGTATCTATAACCCCTTTAGCAAATACACACAACTTGCAGTTTGATGCATTTAGAACTCCTGCAGAAGATCATAGTAGACCCATCAGCCATGAGCCATTCTTGCTGCAATATCATTAAGCAGCTAGCCAGTAAGTTCAAAGGCAAGGATCTTCCTAGGGCTAAAGTCCTCTCAGCAACAGACTTCTGGTCTCCCCTCAAACACTGAAACAGATCACTGTTGATTCTGAAGCCTTATTTGCTCCAATGCATTTTGGCTTCAGCTAGCTTGCCACTCTGAACCACCACTAAAGTCCATCATCTTACTGCAAGAGTGACCCCAGGCCCCTCACAGAGACGGCCTTGAGACACAGCAGCTAGAGCAACCTCCAGCCCATGGCAGGGAGGAAAAGCAACATGCCATCAGCTTTACTAACCACTGCTGCTCCAAATCTAGACTGCCCTAAGCAAGGATCTGGGTACAATCGAGTGTTGTACTCTGCTAGCATCCCTCCCCACTCTTACCCATTGAGGGCAGGCTCTCTATTATCCAGTACGTAACAGGCAGACAGAATAGATACGCTCTGTTCTCATCATCAACAACCGATAAGATTAATACATATGTAAGAGTTATAAAGTAATAACAGACCAGAACATCAGCATCAAAACATTAATTCAGTTGCAATGCAATGCTCTCAAACTACCTAATACTGATAATGAGGACTAACTACTATTCTGTTAAGAGCTACTGTATGACCTACTATAGGCCTAAAGGGTCTCCAGACCCTTTGGAAGTTTACTTTGCAGCAGGACCTTAAGTCACCAAGAACTACTACCTCAAACTGAAACTTATTTTACAGGCAAGAAATGGCACCTATCCAGGAAGAGCAGTGAGCTCTCCAGCTACACTCTGCATTCTTCACTACAGCTTCTCAATCCCATGCCACAGAAAGTCTCATGGCTACCTCAATTAAAGAGATTAACTTGAAGCTTTACAGCCCTTAGTCAAATTCTCATTGAATGCCACAGAAATATCAAATCTTACATCAGAATGGTTTTGCTTTCTCCTTAAGAGACACCCCAAAAAGCAAGGCTTTGTTATAATGAAGTAACTTTTCCTTTGATACTACCAAGTGTCAATCATCAATAAGTCGCTCTGACAGTAGTAGAGACCATACTGAAAAAGGCATAGAGACTTTAGTGATACCTATACCGTACTTATAATAAAAGCACAGATGAAGAGGCAAAGCCTGCAAAAGCCTCAGACTGGAGCTTTCTGATTGCCCCTGGTTGTTTTTCATTTTCTCTCATGAGCTCTTCATAGCTCTTTGCTTATCAGCCTTTGCATCACCAGCAGCGTCTACCACAGCTGCAGAAGGAGATTATGACTGAAAGGGCCCAGCTTTTCTCAAAGCAGATTGGCGACAAAGTTTAGGTTGTAAAGAAAGCCTCTGCCTTAAAGAGGACAGCAGTCCAGGGGTGAATTGACACCTTGTCTTTGCAGGAGCTAGGATTGAGCCTCCACTCTCCTCCAGAGCGCTACCCCGTTGCTCTCCAGAGAGCAGAAAGCTTTCCAGAGTCAATCACCTCCATCAGTCCAACCTAAGGGGCAATCTTCTGCCTTGACCTCACAGACACCTTGTCCAGTGCAAAGGCAGGCACACAGGCTGGAGTTAATTCACTGAACCGAGCAGTTGCTTCTTAACTGACTAGATTTTTCATGAATAGAGCAAAATACCTGCAACTTGCCTGGATCCCACAGCAGCACAAGGCTAGAGGACAGTGTGGGGCACGCAAGCAAATTCCTTCTCAGTCTCACAGCTGTGAGAGGGACAACCCCCAAATGTTTGATGTTCATCTACGGTAGCTTTACTGCCCTCTTAGAGGAAGAACGCATCCCTCCTGGACTTGCCTCCGTATTTAGGGGCTTATGCAACACCCAGTATGCCAGAGAACAGTCTGATACCCAAGAACTGCAGAACACTGTGCACAGGAATACACAGTGTTAGCAGAAGCTTTACAAGTAACCATTAAATAAATTACGGAGCTAATACCTCAGAAAGGATCCCAAGAATGTGGCTCATGCTCTTAAAAGACCCTAGAATAAGTCTAAAAATCCTGTTTAGCAGAAGGGCAAAAAACTCTATCAACTTAGTTTGTTCAAGCAGCTGAAAGTGATGAAGTGATCTCTGAAGTACCAATACAGGGAAAAGAGGAGCTACAGAAGTCTCTTTGACCATGACAAAATAAAAAAAACCCAACCAAACAAAACCCCATGCATTACAAGACTCATAAGCTGTAGCTGAAAGTACAGCTTTATAAAAGAGAGCATCCAGCACCTCAAAGTTATGTAGAGATGTAGGTAACCCTTTCAAGTGAAGACTATAGCCCACGATCAACTCAGAAACAACCAGACATGACTACAGAAAGTAATCCCTCTTGTCTCAGTGCTTACTGATGCAGTGGAGGGCATATAGAAAGCAAACAGTGTTATTTATAAACTGGAAAGAATTTATAACAACACTCATGCTAGCTGACTTGGGTATTTTTGCCCTCATTCCATTCAGCAAAAAAAGGTTCTGACAGATCAACCACTTTTCACTTTCTGGTAATAAAAGATAAATTACATCCATTTGCACATATAAGAGCAGCCATTAATAGCCCTAGTTATTCAAGTTTTAAAAGCTAATTCAAAATAATCTATGGCTTAAAGTTAGCAACAAAGCCTTTAAAAAAACAGCAACAAATTTGGCTGCCATGTTTGCCAAGCACTATGAAGAGATCCTTACTTGCCACTGCTCATTACTGTGCTCTTGCACACCAGGCACTTATCAGAAGCAGAAAATGGTGTTACAGATGGGTAACACCTGATCCATGAAGTTTGCTCACAACTAGTCAGATTTCAACATTTTACCCAGACATTGGATCTGCTGTGGATTTGATGTGCTGCATAACACAAAGTAACTGATAACTAGGTGACTAGTATATTTGCATGCTGCACTTCACTGCAATCATCCCTGCCTGTCCACTGCAACCTCTAGAACAGCTTAGAAGAAGACTGCAGACCTTGGAATACCTGCTATGAAGACACTAGCAATGAGTATGCATCTATTAATTAACACTACAAGTATCTATTAATTTACACTACGAAGGTCAAGACTGTACTTTATTTTGGGAAGTCTTGAATCCTACAATTATGTACCAACATTAACACATCACAGTCCTACACCTATCAGGAGTCAAATGCCCCACGTCATGCCCAGGCTACTGGGACAGACACATCTCTGCTTCCTAGATACCAGCTGTCTGCTGACATCCTCCCTCTCAACAACATTTGCGAGCTGTTAATCACGGACTGAGACGGAGAAGCAGATTTTACTTACTGAGCAAGTGACTTGTAGCTGCTGCTGCTGCTGCCCCTGCTCTTGGGGTGTGGGCTGCTGCTGTTGCTGCTGCGGGTCCCATATGTGCACTGTCTGTGCTGTATTCTGGTATGTCCCTGCCACAGCCTGCACTGCCACTGGAATGTGGATGTTGCCATTCATAAACTGCGCTGGAAAGAGCGAATTAGCAAGAGTCTGCACGACTTCCTCATGAGAGTTCTTCACTACTGAAGTACTTCCCACCATCTTATCCTTGTCGTCTTCCAGCTTCACGGTAGCCAGTGTCGTTGGTGAGCCACTGACGTGGACGGCATTGTAGGCCTCCTGAGGGATGGCAATGTGGGTTATGTTTTGCTGCTGAAGGTCACCACGGGGCTGAGCAGAGTAAACGGGGATGGTCCAAGTCTCTCCAGTGGGGCTAGTAATGGTCCCAGTGGCACTGTAAAGGTGAGCACTGTCCACTGTTAACAAGTCTGGCCTTAAAGAGACATAACTTTGCTGCTGGCCCTGAGGAATGGCCAGCACTGTGGCAACTGGCTGCCCTGAAATAGCATACGATACAGTGATAGGCATATCCACTTTACGTTTCTTCACTGGCTGAAGGACACTAGCAGTGCTGATCCGCCGCTCTCCTTCTCGGGGAGAGCCTTGTTGAGAAGGTGGAGGTGACAGTGCCCCAACTGTTTGGATCTGTATCTGCTGGCCACCAGTAATGGCCTGTCCTGCCACAAGCTGGGCCTGGATCTGCTGGTGTTGTATGTGTTCCTCCTGTATCTCCGCAGCCTGGATCTGTTGGGCAGTCTGCACATGCTGCACTTGGATTTGAGCTGCCTGCAGCTGAGACGGGCTGGGGCTCTGAAGAGATTGACTCTGTATTGTCTGGGATGCCTGCTGCTGCGCCTGGCCTTGGATCTGCACTTGGACCTGTATTGGTTGCTCTGCAGCCTGATGGACAGTGAGCTGTGGAGAGAGCTGCTGGGCGGAGACCTGCTGCGGTGACTGCTGGACCTGGACCTGGACCTGCAACAACACCAATTCAGCAGTTAGAGATCAGCAAGTGTCAGCAATTCAATATGGGAAGCCACCAGCAGAGATGGTCCATCACTGGAGGTCTATGCTCCAGGTCTTTTATGCTCAGTTTTATGATTCCATATATTAATCCATTAGTAAAAATCTCAGGAAAATGAAACCAAGTTACTCTGGAAGCGCCTGGTTGATAACAGCAATACAGGAGATGATGTGTTTGCTCAGTGTTGCACATGACCACACTTCTCAGCACAGACAGAACAGCACGTGAGCTGCATCTCCATCCTCAAAGCTCCATCCTGGGCTCAAGCCAACAGATTGCATCCTTGGAAGACAGAAGAGTCTTCAGAGCTATTTGCATTGCTAAAATGTTATTTCAGCATAGGCCTTGCAATAGCAAGACTTTATAAGGTCACATACATTACAATTCCAATATAAGTTTGTCTTGCTATACAAAATGCAGGAGCTTGCCTCATTCTTACTATGCTCTAAAGATTGTTTTATTTCTTTCAACCCCAGTCCCCAAAGTGGCCACGGGATCACTTGCCAGTGACAGGCAGTAAAAAATACGAGTAAGTTGAAACCAGCACTTGGCTCTTTCCACATAAAGCACAGAAATATTATTTTGAAACCACTTGCTAATAGTAACACTATACAACCGGGTGTCAACACAAAGTTCCAAGTTCAACCTGAATCTTTGTCATGCACTAAGAGGCAACACTGCAGCATTTGTTTTTTAAACTTCAGAAGTACTTCTTTAGTGGTGATAATTAAAACCAATTCTTTTTTCATTATTTACTTACACCATTTACTGTCCAAATTACTCAGTTGTATTTTCTAGCTCATGCACTTAAACAATGTTGAATAACACGGAGAAAATACGTTAAGACTTTGATCCAACACAGCTCCTTTTACTTTAGGGGAAAAAATAAATCACACCCTCTCACATCCGTGCTCATTTGTCCAAGATTTGTCACGCTATCTAGCGGCAGTCTAGGAGCAGACAAAGCTAGGAGTCAGAGGTAGCCACCCTCAAAGTTCAGGTCTCAACAACTTCACATTCCAGGCCTCAAACACAACCCAGCTGGTATCTTCACTCCCAGGACACCAAGTGAGGTCTGCTCTCCTTGTCCACTTTGTCCCCCACATTTACACAGCCACTTTGTCACATTTGCCTTGTCTTAGAAGTCATATCCCAGGTTCTCATAACCATCTGCTTCTCCAGGCTCCATCTCCACCACTCTCTTCTTAGGGGAGGGAATTAATTACTCAAACTCTCCTTTCAAATCCAACTGAGAGATGCAGAACTTTATCATTGGTACCTATGAGGGCCGTATGAAGTTTGAAGCCAACACAGATTTATTTAGTTGCAAAACTAATGCTCTCTCACCTTTTTCTACCTCACTGTGAGTCAAACTAACATGGCATTTGCACAGAGACGCCATGGTACCTAGCTTGATGATACCAAAAAGAACGACTGCACAGGTCTGCATTGTGCAGATACACGAAATCTCACTTCACAACATGACCCCTAAGAAGTCTTAAAAAATGTTAAGAATTCATTTGCAGCCAATTAAGAGTTGCTAAGGAAAAAAGTAGAGTAGCAAAACACACCATTTGCAGACCAGTTTTGTAAGTGACCTCCTGTTAAGAACTCATTCTATTTCCTGGAAGAATAGGGAATTTTACAGGTTCCTGCTGGGAGCTATATGCAGTATGCTGTAATCCAGATGACATGGACTTTCTATAATAGTTTCCTGCAAGGTAACAAGAAACATATGACCTTGTGTCAGCATGACAGTTTAAAAAGCTGCATCAATGAGTGATTTGATCAGGCAGTTAATTGAAAAAGATGAAGTCACCTATGGGATGCTTCTTCAGTTCTATTTGATACTCTTATCATACTGCCCTACAGCATGAGTACTGCCTAGGGCAAACAGGCCCAAGAACAGATCACAGTTAAGAGTTTGGTTTAAGAAAGCCGGTTTCAATTACCCCTCTAAGGCAAGTATTCTCCAAAATAGCCGACTTGAAAAACCGCTAACATAGCCTGTAGTATTAATTTAAGTCCTTGTTCAAAAGATTACCTGCAAGGCAAAGGCCCAAGACTGGACAAACTAAAATGCATTATTGCACCGATATATTTTCAGTTTCACACAAGAAACATTTGCTTTATTTCTTAGGATTCAAAAATCACAGAAAGAGGTAAATGTGTCATTTATACTATTCTTCTGCAGTGTGTTTTCAGAATCTGCACAAGTTGACTGAGAACACCTTAAAAAGTACCTCTACCTTCTTTCCATACAAAATTTTACATTACAAATCCTGTTACAGTCGTAACATATACAAAGTGAAGACTATGTTATTTTTTGCTAGCAGTAAGAATTGAAGTTCTGCTCCTGTGCTGAAACAATTTTATCACATTAGTGCAATTAGAAAGGTAATGGAATAGGTTTAAGCAAGAGGCACCATCAGCAGAAGAGGCATGGTCTAAGAACAGACCCAACAAGGCAGCATTTTCTTCCTTCTGCTTTTATAGAACAGAATATTTCAGTCAGAAGGGAGCTACAATGATCATCTAGTCCACCTCTTGATCACTTCATTGCTGACCATAAGCTAAAGCAGGTTAAGGGCATTGTGCAAATGCCTCTTAAACACTTCCAGGCTTGGGGCATTGACCAGCTCTCTAGGAAACCTGTTCCAGTGTTTGACCACCCTCTCAGTAAAGAAATGCTTCCTAATGTCCAGTCTAAACCTCCCCTGGTGCAGCTTTGAACCATTAACCATTTTAGAGCCTGAGCCTAGTGTCTCTGAAAGTCAGGGGCAACATTCATCACTTTCAGCAGATAAGCAATCATGACCTGAGGCACTACAATACTCCCACAGGACTAAATCCTCGCTCCTACAACTAGGTTGTCTTGCTACTGCTTTAAAGTTCACACAGTGTTATTGTTAACACCCAAAGAATGAGTCCAGACCCAAACCAGATGAAGAGGTCAGACTCCAGAATCACTGGAAGTTCTCCATGCTGTAAACCGCAGACATCATGCTTCTGACTACAGACTGCCCCTATTTAAAAGAATATTGGAGCTCTACCTACCATGCATTATGCATCCCTTGTGAATTACATACCAATTTTTAACAACTGTATTTTGCAGTAGATCCCTCCCCATTTTCAAATAGGTTGTACCCAGGAGTACTACAAGCATTCATTTCAGATTTACAGACTTCAACCCAGCCTGAGATCAGAGCTTCTTGTTGACCTCATTGTCTAACTGAGGAAAAAAAGGACAAAGAATTACACTGAACATCAGTGATGGACTTATTTTTAAAAAGACTCTGTACAAATATATGCTTTAAATATACAGGCCAAGACCAACAGGGAGGACTTTAAATCTCCACCTTATGCTGAAGATTAAAGCAAGAACATGTTATGCTGGGAATTCCTGGGTTATACTGGTACAAGAGAGGAACATGCCAAGTTACCAGTATGGAAAAACCGCTTATTGCCAGAAGTTTGGATCTAACAGCATGAAAAGAATCACTTCCCAGCAGGCTACCATCGCACAGAGAAATGCCTTTTTACCATAAAATAACTAGAAGCTGGACCAAGTACTAGCTACTAGAGAATCAAAAGCATTAGAGGTCAGCCCTGCATCGTAACAGGAGGGCAGAACTAAATTTTTAAGATTCCCTTAAACGAAATCTTCTGTCACATTGATCTCAAAAACATACTCTCTCTAGAACTGAACACATTCAAAGAGAAAACAAGTAACTCCATGAGCATGAGAACAGCTGAAGTCTGGTTTCCAGAAGTGGGGTTTTTTTTTTCCCTCATGGTTGAGAGACTAACTCCAACAAACTTTCAAGTAGGATTTGTAACATATCTGCCCCATGCAAATTCTCTGCGAAGCAAGGAATCAGACTGCACAACTGCAGTTCTGAAACAACTAAGTTGAAAGAATTCCCAAGCAAAGAAAATCTCATCTGTGGACTAACTGGATTACCTAAAATTTCCTAAAACCTAACTCCAAAAGAGCACGCATGCCAGCTCTTGCCTGCATGGATTTTCTGCTATTTAGCTTGCCCTAGAGCACCTGACATGCTCTTAAACACTTCTTTTCACAAACACATCTTGGTTTCTGAAGCCACATTTACACTAGCAAGTAGTACGATACACCAAGAGCAGACCTTCAGAGAAAGGCTGAAGACCTACTAACATGCCCACACTATACATTCCAGAAGACTATTTCAAACTTAGGTCTAGTCTCACCCACTAGCCGAGCTAGACAAACACCTAGACACAACAAGACTGCATCTTAGGGCTTAGTTTCATCTGAAGGGAATCCCAGATGACAGGCTCCCAACCTACAAGAGGTAAGTGAGGGCAGGTGGCAAACCTGCTGCAGAAAGTATGCTCCAAATCCTCCCCAGAAGTAGTGCACCTCAGACTTCCACACCTAAGCAAGCTGACAGAAGCCAAACACTTGGACAAAAAGTTAGTGAGAGTAGGAGAAGAGAAATCTCATTATTATTTTTTAGCCCAAATTTAAGGAAAGATGACTTAAAATACACTTCCCTCAATAACAGTCCTAAGCTAAAGTAACCCCAGCATTAAAAACTAACATAGTAATAGAGTTCCTCCTAATGTTACACCAGAAAGCATACATACAAGTACAAAACAGATCTGAAGTACAGAGTAGGTGAAAAGACTGATCACTAGTAGCAGGAAATGTTGGAACTTGTTATTCAACTACTTTACAGGAAGTCCTTTGCTATCTAGCTAAGTAAACAAGGTCGACAGGGAGTGTACAAGTCAGCTTTTCAGAACAACTGCCAGACAAATTCTCACTCCAGGTTTTTCCTCTGCTCATTCATCAACATCAGAGAGAGAATTCCACGGGCCAAATTAAGCCTTGCATGTGTTTGAACAGTTACAATTATCAAGATTATGTTGTCACTGGGGCAGGATTTAGGCCTAATTCAGTTAAACACGTGAACCAGGGAAAACAAAACAGCTTACCTCTCAAAGACAAACCTACTTCCATATCCAAGAAGGTGCTACCTTGAAAACACCACTGTTCACTATAACCATTCTTTGACATGGCACACTCAGTCCTAGCAAATGCTGATTACTACTTGCTGCTACACTAGTATCTTATTGGGATGCTTTTCAAAGGTAAGCGAATAGGAGCCCTACCTTCAGGCTAAACTTCAGAACCAGGACTGGGGCAGGGGGAAGCTGCATCCATCAGAAGTGGAGGAAAGATGTATTCTGTGTAGAGCCAGAGGTAAGATTCTCTTCTGAACTACTTAACGGCATCTTCCCCTGCCTTATGTCATTAATAACACCCAGCTTCCTATAATGGTCTTAAGTCAGAATAGACTGGGGGAAGACAGAAAAAGCTGAACAGTAAACACATAAGGAACTGAGCAATTAGACAGGCACAAGTCTTAACTGAAAGCCATTTTACACAGGCATTTATCCATTCCCTATATAGTTCTGCAACCTTGCTCATGTGTAGCATCCTCCCCTCAAGCCCTGTCCAAGAAGCTCTGACCATTTAGCCATCAGTCTGTCTTAATAAAAAGCTGAAAATGAGAATCTTCCACACATGCACAGTATGTATCCTAAGCAAAGATACTTTCTGTCCTCTGATATTCTTTCAATTAAATCTTCTTGCAGAAGAGGAAGAGGGACGCAAGAGTTTCACTGACCTCTGCAAAAATACAATATTCAGTAAGCAAGTCAGTGCTAACACCTCGCTGGCATCATCAATTCGATGGCCTCAATGCACCAGACCAAGCAGCAACGATCTCACCAAAGGCAGAGCTGATAAAACACTTACTTGACTGGAGCAAAACATAGCCCTTCCCAGCCACCCCCTGATGCAGCACAGGGTATGACAATGTGACATACTAAACTCTTCAAGGTCGCTAATGGCAGCACTGTGATACTGGGCATGGAAGGAGCTCACAGACACTCGTACTGTAGCACTGACTAGTATAAAACCCAACAGCTTCATCTGCACAGCCTTTCAAATAAACGTTTGGCAACAGTTTATTGAACATTTTAGGCAAGAAAACCCTAAGGTGGCAATTTCTTCAAAAAGGAAATTTATTTTGCCAGGAAAAATAAAAGCAGCAAGCAGTCACGTACTGTCTTTTGTTGTTCACAGCAAATAAAATCTAGGATGAAACCTGAGCACTGTCTATCTTTACGATCATAAGGTTGTCACCAGCACCTGCAACCATGAGGTCATCTGACTTAGTCACCTTCAGCACCACTGTCACAGTGCCAGACGTAGTCATTCAAAGGGTCTTCCACTGATTTGCAATTGGATTAGCAAGATCTAAACAGATTATCAAGTCAAGTACTGGGATGACATAAGTTTGAGCAAAAGCTAAGAGGCTTCAACAGATGACCAAAATACAATCATAATACAACACAAGCAGTATTTTAGCAAAGTGAGCCAGTTGAATCAGATGCACTGCTCTAGTGGAACAGTCACTCCCAGAGCCACAAAATTCAGCTTTGTTCAGACACCGTGCTCTGCTACTGTTGCCAGTCACAGTCTTGAGAGGTGAACACTAAATAATGGGTTTAACATAAATCGCATCTCGATAAGAAACGTTGGAAGACAGAAAAAACACTCTTGCAAAGGGGTAAAGACATTCATCTCCACCCCATCCTTGCAAAAAGACTTCAAGGTAATTCTGAGCTAGCTGCTGATACATATGAATCCAGTTGCACTGCTGATGCACAAAAGCTGCAGCCATACCTAGTACCAGATGTGCCACCTAAGTGTTCTGGGGATTTGTAACATCCTAAGTGAGCAGCAGGGTAGGTAACACAAACACTAATTATGATAGATGTGAAAGCAGATATTTTAAAGCAGAGTCACATCAAAAACAAGGTGGAGAGAGCAGACAACATTCTTTAGGAAAGTTGCTGAAATCTACACTTTCATCAGGTATTTTTCATATTCAGGGTGTAGCCATTCAGTTTAAAAAACAGGAACAGGTCTCTGGCAGCAACTCTATGGTTATTTTCAAGAAGGTCAGGAGATTATTTTTCTCTGGGGCATATGATATATGACCTCCCTCCCTATCTCTGTTACGAGAAGACTTGCAAGGGTCAAGCCTGAACTTTGAGTAGTTCTGAAATGAGGCAGCAGTGCGGGAGGAAGGGGTTAGGGGGAAGAGTTTTACAATTGGTTTGGGGACCTTCCACATCTTCAGGGCTGAAGCACCCAGAAAAGCAAACCCTCCTAGTTCTCCTACTGAAGAATGAAGCTCCTCCCAAAAAATGTGCTAGCTGGCAGAACCAAAAGCATCCTTGATCAGTTTTAATAGACTCACACAGAGATCCAAGTCATGTCTCTGAGACTAGAGGCTTTTATTCTTCAAAAGCCTTGTGACACAAGTTACTGTAGGGCAACAGGTTACAGAAGTCCCAGTTAAGCATTCATTTACTCAATATAGAGAGTAATTGGAGACAAGTTACTCTCAGTACTCAGTACCCAGTGAAAGAGGCAAGTTTGTCTTTGCTGGAGGATAAAAGCACACAAGTGAGCTGTGAGCACAAGTCTACTGCACTGTAGCAAGTTCACACTACCTTATCTCCAGTCATTTGTGTCTCCACACCCACATTTGTTGCAAAAGAAGGGAGCTTACAACTTTACATTCATGCTACAGAAGGCAGAAAGATTCATATCTGAAGTGTATCAGAATTACAGCCGTAGACAGAGTTCAGCTGTTTGGAGACATATCGTAAGAAAACCTTAGTAAATGCCCTGCCATCTATAAACTCTTCAAATTACAAAATGTGTTTGAGGATCGAAGCAGTTATCCTAAATTATATGTTTGGGGAGTTTTCCCCTCTGGTGCTGGATTTACTCATTTAATACTTAATAAAAATTACTGTGATACCTATTAAAAAAAAAAAAAAAGACAACCCCTTCCACTATGCAAAAGGATAATCTACCTCGACATGTATATCTTTTAGAGTTCCTTTCCTGAACAGTATTTTCCCCTGGTTCATAACATAAGTTGACTCCCCTGCATTTCCACCTGACTTAAAAGCCAGTTAGAGAACTACAACTTTTAGAATGTTCAAGCAAAATCATTTAAAGAGTATTGATTTCACTGAAGAAGAAAAAAAACCCCACCCCCAAACCTGAAGGCAAGTTAGATCCCACAGACACCCTGAACAACCAGATAAAGACAGACCAGCAGAGGGGGGTGGTATTTATAGCAGCTTCACACAGAGTGCACGGCTTCGGGGAGCTGTGCACATGCCAGAACTGTCAACCATTTCTCCAGTAGGTTACACCACTACATTGCTATGTATGCTGCTACTCCTACAGCAGGGCTCAATGGAGGCACAGTCAAGAGAGAAATTTACTACCAAATTCCTTAAATGAAAGGGAAATAGTGCTGTTCTATATAAAGTTAATTGGCCCTGCTTCTTAAGTGCTTGCCTGTGGTTTCAAGTTAGACAGTAGCTGGCTCTGAACACTACTCCACATGTTAGCAAGTCATATATACATTTAGAGATGATTTAAGATCCTTACCTGGACTTGCTGGGGCTGCTGAACCTGTATCTGCTGCTCTGGCTGAGTTTGCTGCTGGACGCTGGTTGTCACAGGACAAGCAAGTTCAAGCAAAGACCCAGCCACCTCTGTGCTGTCTGTGTAAATGCAGTTGCCACCCTGCTGATATACCATTGTGGTGGTGGCTGTCTGCTGAAATTCCTGCAGAGCTTCCGGCCCCTTGGAAGCAAGGGAGTCCAGAAACTCCTTCATCCTGTGCTGAGGGATCGTTCGCGCCTTCACACGGATGTATTCTTCAAAGGAAATGGTGTTCTCCAGAGAATTATTCATATTGCAAGGTCCTTAGGGTTCCTTAAGGAAAGAGAAAGTTAAGATTTTAACTACAGCACTCCTTTGGTGCAAGGATATTCCCAACTCCAGTAATTTCTCATACAGAATACTGTATGAAAACTAGCAAACATGCACAGCCAGATGCCCAAGACAGATGCTTTGGTTTTATGAGGCATCTTGTGCTACTACACATTTCTCAGATTAACCCTTAGCAGCTCAGGGAAGTCTCAACGATAACCAGGTGTAACTGTAGTACTATTCAAAGAGCTCACTGCCGTGTAAAATATTCTAGCATTGTACTTCACCCAGACCAGGCGAGTCCCATAACAGACGAAATCAAGTCACACGTTTCAATTCGTTTACAGCATGCACTATTAGTGAGAGAAGCTTAGAAATCAATATCTGTGGCCCTGCTTTGCAGCCACAGAGGTGGGAGAACTGAGCAGTATGTTTTATCAGGCCATGCAGTTCTATTCTAGGCAGCTAATGGGAAGCACAATGGAAGAGCATCAGATGCAGCATTCAGCCCACTGCTGTTAGGACTAGGACAGTCTTATCGATTCAAACATAGCAAGCAAAAGGAGAGTGCTGGAATCAAGCGATTCCTCAAATAGGGAGCTACACACATGGAGAAGCAGAGCTCTGGAAATGACAAAGGCAATAGCAGCATTAGTTCTTGATGTCCCTTTAATATAGGAAGAGGTTGACATGAAACATGCCATGTATGAAGCCATAAGAGAGAGAGAAAAAGAAATCAGATGATCAGGGAGGAAGTGAGAGCAAGGGGAAAAAAACCCAAACAACAGAAAAGATGACTCCACCTGAGGGCATTAGAAAGCTCTAGGGTATACTCTGACAGCGTTCTTTTTTTACTGACTTATCTTCTTTAAACCCACAAATTGTTTCTGCAGCAAGTATACAGGTTGTTTCTCAGGCACTAATTAGTCTTGATAAAGGATAAATAGATTTGAGCTATAACACTACCAGATACTGAGACAGTTGTGAAAAAATGTGAAACAGCACAAGATTAGGACTAGAAGAGGAGACTAGTACTACTAGATCAAGCTGCAGAAAGGAGGAAAAAGGGACAAACATCACTATATGTACTTTATGACTGTAGTTCTAAAGAGAATAGGTACAAAAGCAGAACCTTTTATATCATTTTACCATGTTTTAACGAAATGAAACCAAGACAGGATTATGTGGTTGAACATAAGACTGCAACAGCCTTTGTGAAAATGGAAGTTAGTTCTAAGCTCTCAGTGGCACCCAAGTGTATTCCGTAAGTCCAGCTCCAATTCCTACCAAAATCAGTGGGAGCTAGAACAACTTCTAACCACCCTTTACCGTTACGTGACACAGCAGTCTAAACACACAGAAGTTTTTGTTTACATGGAGGAGGTTCATGGCTAGTGCATTGAACCAGGCTCACAGGAGAAAGAATGAATATCAAAGGTAAGAGGAACACACATGAGGCAACTTGCGCTGTTATCTATAGTTTCTGGAGTTATGAAGCAACGTTTGTTGCTGTATGAGATTACTACAGAAAATATTCTTAAAACATGCATCAATGTTTAGTAAAAAGCACCAGCTAACAGTGTTCACTTAGTAAATCCAAAGTGTCTGTAAAAATCAGCATACAGAAGCTCCCATAGAGCCCACAGCTGGACAGTAAAACAATTCTCCTGCCTTTCAGAGATTCTGATCTGACACATTTTCAAGCCATCTCTGCGTGATAGAGACAGTAAGACTATTCACTTAGTTGCTGCGTGAGGTTTCCTCCAGGAGCCACCCAGGTACTTTACACCTCTACAGGACACATTATTAACCCTTTCCCAGGTGACCATATGTCCAGGGTGAAAATAGAGAACAATCTTGTTAATGCATCCTCAGTGACTCAGACAGGACCTACATCAGGCACACTCGAATGCATCTTCCATCTAATTGTAAGAGGCTCCGTTACATACTCTGAAGCTGGAAAACAGATTTTGAGCGATTAACTTGTCCCGATTTTCTACTTGGAACTTGCAAATATTTGACTTCAATACTACAGTGAAGCTTTCAGAAATGCATAATCATTTTGCATGTCCACTCTGAGGTGTACTAGCAGACACAGCTTTCAGAGGGAAGACTTCTGAGGAATAAGCCTCAAGGATGCCATGCTAGAACCCAGACACAAACACTACAAGTGCTCTTTGAGACTATATGCTCTTTGACAGCTAGCTGCTGCTGAATAGGATGGGCTCACCTCTCAGCAAAGGTCCTGCCTTCTTCCTTGCTCCTGCATTGGTGCTTATTATGTTGGAACAGCTCAGGGAATAGCTATCCACCTTCTGTTAATCTTGTCAAGGAAGAGCTTGGGAAGGTCAGCAAGGCCACAGTTTTCAACAACAGCTATCTGTTAGCCCTCATTTTTACTTCTGGAACTCCTATCCTTCTGTCAAGGGCTGCTCATAGGTACACCGTGCTCCTGTGCAGCAGAGACTAGAAGCCACCAAAAAACCAGACGCATAAGCAGCAGGCTCAAAGAAGAGGTCCACCACCAAATTGTCACCTACCTCTTCCAGCCACCAGGAAGCAGAACAAACACAGCATGAATTCATTAGATACAAATCCTTGACCCTGCTCAGCTGCTCCATCTTAATTAGATCTCTTTGGCAAGCATAAAAATTAAGACCCTACTAGGCCAGTCTTCCCCTACTAGTGAATCTTCCCCTATCACAAGGAAGCTCTCTTCTCCTCTCTTCTAGCATGGGAAAAAAACCTTCCTTTATATTTTCTGGAAGTTACTACACTGAGAGGCACTAACACCTAAAGCAGCAAAATGCTCATCTGAGCCACTACAGCACCTGAAGTCCCAATCACAGATCAGAGCCCCACCGCGCCACACACTATTTGTTCCTGCTCTGGACAGCAGCAGGATCTTCACTGGATTTTTTCTACAGCTCTCCAACTCTGGCAATCAGAAAGGAGCTAAAGGCACTGCAGGTAACAGTGCAGTCTGGACTAAGTTTCCCCCAGAGTTGCTCCTGTCAGTTTGAAGGCTACTTAGTGTTATTTAACTAAAAGCATTGAACTCCTCAAAACTGCACTTCACAGAACCCTACGCAGCAATACAGGTATGAAGTCTAGATGAAGTAGGAAAGTAACGCTGCACTCCCAGAAATGTTATTTATTAAAACTAAACCCACCTGCATTTATGATAGAAAACCTCTTTAAGGCTCAAATGTGCATTCAACAGATTTTCATAGGACAACATACACAGCTTGCTGCTGCAGTCGCCACTTTTACTGTTAGTTATTAACACATACTAATTTATGCATTCCATTTATCCTGTAGACACACATTAGAAACAGCAAACACCCATCCTCACTAGATCTCGGCAGCATGTTCTTAATACTGTATTTTAAAATAAAAGAAGAGCATCGAGGTGATAAGCTTTCTCTGATAACTGGCAGTAATTCCTGCCTCTTCAGCACAACAGCGTTTTTTTTAGGAAATAAGTTCAAGAAAGTCTTTGAACATCATGAGCACATACGGTTAGTTCAAAACTTAGACTGAGGTTACTGAAAACACACACACAACTTGCGGCATGTGGACAATCTAGACTCACCAGTCACCATGTTGCATGTATTTCTGCTGCTCTTGTCCTGAGCTCTTAGACTTGTAACGTTCTGGAGAAGACAGAACAAAGAAGCCCTTTCCATCCCCAGTTCCTCTTTCTTTATTAAAGCCCTTTTATTTTTAATATGTATTCAATTAAGAAAAAAAAAAATCAGTAAAGAAAGATCTGATCATCCACGCAGCTAGCAGTTCCTACTGAAGAACTGTGAGATGCCCAATTCCTAATCATTGTACCCCTCGGCCTGATAAGTGTTACTAGATAGGAGTGGGTGAGCACATCTGTCACAGGGCGCAGTGCACTCACAGCGTGCGGCATCAGGCACAGTACAGCCGGTGACAGCACACCGGAGTTACTGGAAGACAGAACTTAGAACAAGGCAGCAGCAGTGACCGTATCCAGAGGTCCCTCCCTGCTCCCCCCCGCAGGTGTTCCCGGCCGCGGCCCGGCGCTGCTCGGCGGCCCGGGAACACCACAGGCCGCCCCGCCACCCAGCCCAGACAAGGCGAAACTCCATATTTAGCCCGTGAGATCATCGGCCGCGGTTCAGCCGCTCCCTCGCTCGAGCGGGGGACGCGAAGCCCACGGGGCCTCCCTCTGCGGCACGGCCGGCCCCGGCCCGCAGGGAGCCCGGCGCTGCCCAGGCCGCTCCCCGCCGCCTTTGTTCCCTGGCGGGGCGGCCGGGCCCGGGCCCGCGGTAGGCGCCGCGACGCCCCCCCCCCCCTCCCCCCGCCGCAGGAGCCATATTGGGGGCTTCGCCGGGGACGGCGGCCGTCGAGGGCCGCGCCGCACAGAGGCGGAGACCGCGCCTTCCGGCGCGCGTTGCCGCCGCCGCGCAGGGAAGGGGCCGCCCCGCCGCGGGGCGGGGACGCGCCCAGTGCCGGGCGGGGGGGGGGCGGGGGGGGGCAGGGGGCGCGCCCTGCGCGTGCACGGCCAAGCTGCGCGCGTCCCTGCGGGAGGGGGGTGCGCGGGCCCGGCAGGCGGGGCCGCCCCCTCCCCCCTCCCCGCCGGGCCCGCGCCGCCCCCGGAACCGCCGCCGCCTCCCCCCGCGCCCGACGGGAGGCCCCGCCCGGGCCCGTCGCCGCGCACCCCCCGCGGCCCGGCGGCCCCGCTGCGCCGCGGCGTGTCCCGGCCCCGCCTCACCCCGGCCCCGCTGCCGCCGTCGCCTCGCGCCGCCACCGCCGCCTCGGCCCCGAGTCTTTTCCCCTCACAGCTCCCTGGGCGCCATCTTACATTCAACCCCCCACAGCCAATCAACGTGCGGCCCCAGACTCGCGAGAGCGCAGCCCCCAAGTCCCGCGAGAGCTCGGCGCCAGGGCCCGCCCCGCCCCTTAAAGGGCCCCCTTCCCGCCGGGGGGCGCCCTCCGCGGTGGGACGCTCTCGAGCCCGGGGGTTTCGCGGGTCCGGGACACGCAGGGGTCGAGGACCCCGACTGGGGTGGGGACAGCCCTCGGTCGCGGCCGTGGGGATCGGGATGCCACTAGCACGCGTTGCCGTGGGGCGCCGCCGGCCAAGGGGTCCCACGCAGCCGCCCCCCTGCTCTGCGTGAGGCGAGGGCAGCCCGACCTCGACCCCCACGCAGCAGGCGGGGCGAGGCTTCGCACCGCCCCACGGGTGGGCGAGACCCCAATGAAGGGGCTGCCCGGGAAGGGTGCTCGGGCCTCCGTGGCAGGTACCGGCTGAGGCCGCGCCCTGCCCCTGCCCCCGAGCGGCGCCGCGGGAGGAAGGGTCCCCCGTGGGGATAAAATGTCCCCCACACCGTGGGGCCGGGCCGGGGCTGCTTTAACATGCCCATGTGCTTCGGCATGGCCTCCCCGTCCCCGCTGCCGCTTAAGGTGGCCCGTAGGGTCGGGCAGAGCCTCCCCCCACCCGCGCCAGGGCCGGGGCCACGGTCACGAGCCTCAAGGCACGGGGGGTATGTCGGTCCCGCGGGGCACACCGCTGACCCCCAGCCCGGGCCCGAGCAGGGGCCACCCTACTCGAGTCCACCTTAAAGGGGGGACGACGCTCGGGCGGTGTTTGTACACAGTGCGCACACCCTGGTGCCTGCCTGCACCCTGCCTCCACCCGCCACGGCCCAGAGCAGACCCTGGGGACACTCCTCCATCCCACCCTGGCACCCTCAACCCTAGCCCAGCATCGCGGTCACGGGTGGGGGGAGCTGCGGCTCCCGTAGCGGCACCAGCCCTGCACGGGAGGCACTGGGGCAGACCCCGAGCCCCCAGGGAGAGGAGAGACCCCTACTCCGCGGCTGAGCGGGCGCTGGGAGGCAGTGATGGTGTGGGGACAGGGCTGGGATGCTCAGTTTATTGAGGCAATGCTGTGGGGGGCCCTGGGGGCTGCACCAAGGCATGGCGGTGCTGGGGGTGTGCAGGGACCCCCGGGGAAGCAGCACCACGGCGGGATAGCAGCAGTGGGTCCCTCAGGCCTTGCCGGGGTCCTCCTTCAGCGTCACCGTCCGGTTGAACACCATCTGGGAAGAGGCAGAAGGTCAGCTGGGAGTCCCGCGGGGGGCACGGGGAGCCCCACAGCAGGCCAGGTGTGTCCCCTTGCCCCTTCCCTAGGGCTCACCTTCCCCTCCTCGCTGTCCGGATCCACGGAGAAGTAGCCCAGCCGCTCAAACTGGAACTTGGCAAAGGGCCGGGCGGAGAGGACGGAGCTGTCGACCAGGGCATTGCGGACAACGCGCAGGGAGTCCTGGCAGGGGGAGGCAGCTCAGCTGGCACCCCTGGCCCTTGGCCCCTCTGTCCCTTCCACAGCCCCACTCCCCCCAGCCTGTCTCCCTGCTGGGCCATATCACGGCCCTGCCCAGGGAGGGGTAGGGGTTGCATGGACATGGGTGCCACTGGCATGGGTGCAGGAGGACCCCAGCTCCCCCTGCGGTCCATAACCCCAGCTCCTCCCACTACTCACGGGGTTGAGGTCGCTCAGAAAGCCACCAGGCACCTCCGACGGGTCCTCAGGATTTTTGTGCAAAAACCTGCCATGAGATAGTCTCAGCCCAAAACTGCCAGGGGAGGGGAGGTGGTGCCCCGTGGCAGCTGTGAGGCAGCAGCTCGCAGGACCCCACAGCAGCAGCTTTCTTCCCCACCAAGGAGCCGGGTAGACCCCAGCAGAGCCTGCTGGTGTACAGCCACGCTGCCGCTAGAGCACTGCTGAGCTTGCACCCGCACCTCTGCGGGTAGCCGGGTACTCACAGCCGGTCATAGAGCCGCACTTCACATGCCAGCGGCTCCGACACCCAGTGGATGAAAGCTTTGGGCTTCTCTGCCACTTCCGATTTGGTGCAGGTCACCTCCAGTTCGATCACGCGCCCGCTGGCGTCCTGGGGGAGAGGAGACAAGCTGAGCCATCAGGCAGCAGTCCCATCCCGCAGGGCAGCCCTGGGGATGAACCGCCAGCCCCCCAGCTCAGGGCAACCCTGCTCCCTGCCACATGCGGCACAGGACTGGCAGGGAGCTGCTGCACAGGCAGCTTGTGCTCATGCTGTGCCCACAGCGCCTGGCCTGAGACGACCATCACTGCCCTTCCCTGGTGAGGCACAGCCATGTCCTGAAATCCCACGGCCCAACCTTGTGTCACCAGTGCTAAGAGCCACCCACCTTGATGACGTTCTGAACGGTGATGACGTAGCCAGCATGGCGCAATCCCACTGGCTGCCCGGGGGCCAAGCGCTTGTAGCCCTTGTCCACCTCCTGCAGAGAGTTCACAGCTGCACAAGGGGTCCCAGCATGGGCAGCAGGTCCCCCCTCCAGCATGGCGCTCTGTTCCCACGACTGCATCCCCCCACCCACTCATGCTGTTCCAGGGATTGGCACATACAGGGCTGTTTGAACTCCCAACATTGCTGTGGGATGTTCCCCAGTGCACAGGCCAGGTGTGGGTGCCATCGGTTTGACATGTCCTGGCCAGGCTGAGGGCAGCAGGCAATGTCAGAGCTGCTGGCACATTTGGGAGTTGCAGTCGGGTGCCTGACACCTGCCTGTGCCCCATACAGCACCAGCACAACCCTCAGCACTGCCAGGCTCCCGCTGCCTGAGCTGTAGCTCCCGGGAGAGAGAGCAGTACAGCCCAGTGGGCCTGGCTCACCTCCCTGAAGTCCGTCTCCTCAATGTAGATGGTGGGCTGGAAGGGCACTTTGTGAAAACCCCGGCTCTCATCAGCTGGAAAGTTGGGCACAAGGACCTCAAGTGTCTGGGGAGAAGGAGGGAGTGAATGCTGACCTTTGGGACTCCCACTCCCATGCTAGCCCGTGGCAGTCTCACCTTCGGGGCAGGGAAGTTGGTGATGGTGACCTTGAGGGGCTCCAGGACAGCCATGGCACGGGGGGCCTGCTCATTCAGCACCTCCCGTGCACACGCCTCCAGCAGATGTGGCTCCATCGTCGCCTGAGCCACTGTCACACCGACCTGTAGGACAGCCTGCTGTCACAGCGCTGGCTGGGGGACACATCCCCCTGCCCCATCCCATCCTTTCCCCAGCACCTACCCGGGCACAGAAGTTGTTGATGGCCTCGGGGGGGAAGCCTCGCCGGCGCAGGGCTGTCAGTGTGAAGAGCCGCGGGTCATCCCAGTCCCTGAGAAAACACCAGTGTGACAGCCAGTTGTGCCCTGGGCAAGACGCACCCTGGCTGCTGGCCCCACTCCTACCTGACGGCACCCATCTCCACCAGCCGGATGATCTTCCTCTTGGAGACGACGGTGTAGAGCAGGTTCAGGCGCCCATACTCCCACTGCACAGGGCAGTAGACATCCAGCACGTTGCACAGCCAGAAGTAGGAGGAGCGCCTGCAAGGGAGGCACAGGCACAGCCCGGCACAGCCCGACTCAGCCTTGTGCCCGCCTACAGCCCCACAGACACACTGTCCCCCAACACTTTGGCAGCTGCCAGAACATGGCCAGCTGCTCCCCACCCAGAGCTGCCCTGCCATGCACAGCACTCACCTGGCCTGGAACTCCTTGGTGCAGAGGGAGTGCGTGATGTGCTCGATGGAGTCACAGAGGCAGTGTGTGTAATCATACGTGGGGTAGATGCACCTGCAAGGCAGACGCAGTCAGCCCTGGGGCAGAGTCTGCTGCTGCTCCCCTCCCGACACCTCCCCACTCTTAGGAGACACAGACCAGCCAGGTGTGCCAGGACACGGCAGGCCCTCCCTACCACTTGTCCCCGGTGCGGTGGTGTGGTGTGAACTTGACACGGTAGGCGACAGGGTCCATCTTCCCATCCTCCATCACCAGCTTCATCCTCAGCGTGGCCTCCCCCTCTGCAAACTTGCCCTTTCGCATGTCCTGTAGAGCAGGGGGAAGCTGTCGGCCGAGCCACAGACCTGGACCCCACGGGCACGCAGCACCTGCCCCCAGCCAGGAGTACCTCAAAGAGCAGCAGTGACTCCTCCATGGGCCGGTCCCGCCACGGCGAGGGCGGTGGGTTGTGGCCCTTGATCTCCTCAACCTTTTGATGGCAGACGTACGCCTGACCCCTATGGAGAAGAAACACGATCATCAGACACAAGTGGCCCATTCCCTGAGTGAGGGGGAGCCCGGCTGCGGCACAGGATATCCATGCCACCTGGCACACCCATACCACCCCGGCATGCTCACCTGCGGATGAGTTCCAGGGCCCAGGTGTACAGCTGGTCAAAGTAATCCGATGCGTGTGTCACTGCATAGGGCTGGTAGCCTGTGGGGATGGGGGAAACAGAGCAGGTTGGAGGCAGCCCCAGGGCCCGTCAGCAGGACCTGCATGCAGGAGTGTCCCCAGCAGCACCTGGTCTGATGCTGCCCTCCCCAGCCCAAGCCATACCCAGCCACTCCACCATCTCCCGGATGGCCGTGAAGTACTTCTCCTCCTCCTTCTCAGGGTTGGTGTCATCGTAGCGCAGGAAGCACACGCCACCATTGGCCTGGGGATGGGGGGACAGTGAGCACCCACATCCTGAGGGACCACAGGGCTGGCGGCCAAGCGTGTGGAGGCAGGGGCTGGGGGGAGCTGGCAGCGGGGCTTGGTGCTTCTCACCTTGGCATAGCCAAAGTTGAAGTTGATGGCCTTGGCATGGCCAATGTGCAAGATCCCATTGGGTTCTGGAGGGAACCGTGTCCGAACCTGCAGCGGGGAAGGGGAATACCTCTGTCCTTTGGCAGGAGACTCTCTGCCTCCTTGACAACCCGGGCACTGACATGAGCCCCCAACAATCCCACAAAGCCCTCTGTGCCACATGGGTGCTGCCTCTGACTGTGCCCCCAGTGAGCTGTGTGTGTCCCCAGCCACCCCACCCACCTGGCTGGAGCCTGGCACAGCAGTGGCACCCTCACAGGGAACCACTGGGCTGGGGGACGCGGTCTCACCTGCCCACCCGTGATTGCCAGGTGCTGCTTCAGCAGAGCCATGGTGTTGGGTGTCACCACGTAGCCTTCTGTCTTGTAGTTCTCTCCTGCGGGCAGAGGATGCTCAGGGCTGCAGTACCACCCAAACCGAGCCAAGCCTGGCAGCCGGCAGGGAAGGACATGGAGCCAGGCTGGTCCTCCGCAGCATGGAGAACTGGGGCCAGGCCCCACACATGGCAGGGGCTCCTCACACTCACCTGGCTTATGGAACTTGAGGGCTTCTCCCCGCAGCTGCTCCAGCAGCGATCGTGTCTCCGTGCCCACCTCGCCTGCAGAGAGAGAGGGGGCTGAGCAGTGGCCTGACCGCAGCTCCCAGGGCCCAGCTCAGAGGCAGGTCTCAGACAGGAACCCAAAGGCTGGGGAAGCTGCCCGCAGAAGGACAGTTCCTTACCATTCTCCACCACAGCTGCCTTCTGCTTCTCTGCCGGGGCTGGCCGGCCCTTCACAGCCTGCAGGGACCAGCACAGGATCCTGAGTGCCCAGCCCCAGCATGACCCTTCCTCTCCTGGCCCAGCCTGCTGCCCCCAGCGCTCCCTCAGATCTGTGCCCATGGTGGCGGCTGGACCCAGAGCAGCTATCTGGGATCCTGCCTGGATACTCGGCAGGGAAATACCATCTCAGTTCCCAGACTCCCCCACTTCCTCACCTTTGGCTTCTTTTCCAGGTCAGCTTCTGTCTTCGGTCCCAGCAAATGCAGCACCTGTTGAAGAAATACAGAGACAGGAGTAGAAAACGCTCCCAGTGCCTCAAGGCCTGGAGAGGGCCCTGTCCAGCTGTGTCCCCCTTTCCCCCACCCCGCATCTACCCGGGGTAGGCTGTTCCCAGCACCAGGCCCTCCCACGGGACAGGTCAACAGGTCCCACACCAGACACGGCACCAACAGGGGACACTACCACAAGCAGCCCCTAACCCACTGCCCTCACACCCACCTGCAGGTCCACCTCATTCTTGATGGTCTTCCCTTCTGCCCACCGCAGCCGGCTCCGCGCCTCCCCTGTGGACAGAGCACCCTGTGGGCTAGGGGCACGGCCCAGCCTGGGGGGCTTCAGCCAGGGCCGCTGACGCAGGACACCGCAGCCAGCGGCTGGAGACAGCCCTTGCCCCAGAGCTGTCCCTAGCACAGGGCACCACAGGCAGCTGTGACCCGCAGCCCTGCGCGCACAGGGGACATGGCAGGACAGCTCCCATGCATCGAGTGGGCTGTGGCACAACGACACAGCAGCTGGAGCTGAGACAGCCCCTGGCAAAGGGCTGGCCCTCAGGATCCAGGGGAGTAGGAGTGCCAGGCAGGGGCTGCCCTGGTGCCCCACACTCACCCATCAGCAGCCCCATGTTGAAGTGGTAGCGCTCTGCCAGCAGCTCTGCTCGGTGTTCGCTGATCACGGCCTCCACCTGGGAGCACGACAGGGACGCAGGGGTGAGCGAGGCAGGCGGGCAGCACGACAACATGGGCTGCCAGCCCGTCTTGTCCAGCGTTCCCCGCCGGGCAGCAGGGCCACAGCCCCACTCACCGCCTCCTCGATCTGCTCGGGGGTGACGCACACCCCCACACCACAGGCCCGCTCAAAGTCTGCTGTGTCCAGGGGCTCCAGGGGGTGGCTCCTCACGTACTCCAGGGCGGCTGAGGACAGAGCTGGGTGAGGAGCAGGGCCCTCCCCTCCCCGCCGGGGCCGGGGGGGCCCGGGGCCGCACGGTACCGCTGAGCTGCAGGTCGGTGAGGATCTCCCGGCGGGCGATGTAGCCGACGAGGAAGCCAAGATGCTTCGGATCTCTGAGGCGGGTGGCCGCGTTGTAGAGCAGCGTCCCGGTGGCTTTGTCCAGGGCCGGACCCAGCGCGCTCCGAGCCTGCCGCCGCCCCGGGGAAGCGTCAAGGCGGGTCCGGGGCTGAGCCCCAGCGAGCCGGCGGCCCCGGGGCGGGGGGGGAGGGGAGACCGCCAAGGCCGAGGCCGCTCGGTGGGGCCGGGAGGAGGCGGGGCCGGGGGGGGTCCCGGGGAGGGGTCCCGGGGAGGGGTGTGGTCCCGGGAGTGACGCCGCCGCACCGGGGACCGGGAGACCGAGGGACCGGGGTGGGGGCCCGCGGCGGGCGCACCTGCAGCACGGCCCGGCGGAGCAGCGCGCTGAGCGCCCCGTTACGCAGCGTCTCGCGCGCTTTGGCCTCGCTGAGCCCGATGCCGGTGAAAAGCCCCAGCGCCTCCTCCGCTTCCTCCGCCGCCATCGCTCCCGCCGCCATGCTGCTGTCACACACACGCCCCCCTCCCGCCGGGGGGGCGGGGCCATATCGGCTAATCGCAGCGGGGAGGGCGTGTCGCCAGGACAGGTCGAGCCAATCGACAGTGAGAGAGGCGCGACTCGGCCAATGGAATGAGAGAACTCTGTGCCGGCTCCGCGAATAACCGCTCAGGGGGCGGGACCAAGCGTGAGGCCGGTTGCATCATTTAAAGAGACCGGCGGCGGCGATGGCCACGTGGGGGGCGTGACTGGAGGCGTGACTAGAGGCGGGACCGCCGCGTGCATCAGGCCCCACCCCCTCGCCCCTCCGGGCGCCCACCGCCCCGTGGCCCTTTGTGCTCGCCCGGCCGCCGTAGCCCGCTCCGGCAGGCCCCCGTGTCCCGCAGTGAGCCCTGCGGCTCCTACAGCCCCGGCCGCAGTCTCGCCCCTCCCGTGTCCCCGCCTTCCCCGGCGGCCCCGAGGACGGTCCCTGCGACGATCCCGTGGGGACACGCATGCCCACGGGCTCGCGCGGGCGGGGTCGCGGTGGCTGCCGCAGCCCGGTGTGTGCGGGGCCAGGCCGGCCCGCTGTCCCTCCGACCGGTATCCCCGCAGCTGCTTCAGCCCCTGGCCCGCTGTGTGCCCCCAGTCCAATATCCAGTTTCCCCGTCCAGGTGTGCGCGGGGCCAGGCCACCCAGTGTCCCCCGGCCCCCCCAGCCCAGTGTTCCCCCATTTCCCTACCCCCCGTCCCCCCAGCTGCCCCAGCCCCGTATACCCCTCAGCCCGGTGTCCCCCAACTCTCCCAGCCCGGTGTCGCCCCAGCTTCCCCAGCCCAGTGCCCTCCCCCCAGCCTGGTGTTCTGGCTCCCCCAGCCTAGTGTCCCCCCCATCCCGGTGTCTCCCAGCTCCCTCAAGCCCAGCCACCCCCGGCCCCCGCAGTGAAAGACCCGAGTGGTTGGGGAAGGGGATTTATTGGGAGGAGGCACCGTCAGGTCTTGCCACCGGGAGCCGCCCAACGCAGCCGGGCAAAACAGGTCCTGGCTCCTCCACGGGCGGGTTGGGCAGCGCCGGTGTCCCCAAGGGTCCCACACCACCGAGGGGACAGAGCCGGTGCCCAGTTACAGCTCCTTCCTGGTGCCGGGCAGCAGCTCTGTCCCCTCAGTGGCTGCCTGCTCCCTGCCTGCAGCCGGCAGAGGCTTCAAGCTATAGCGGGCACTGATGTTGGTACCCGAGACGCTGCGGTACTCGCCCATCTCTGTATGAACAGCTTCGTTCTGGGTGATGGTGAGCAGGACTGGGACGGAGAGAGTCACCTCCTTCCGCAAGACCTGGATGCTGAGCGCCGTGCGTGGGGGGATCTTAGCGGGCAGCTGCACCTCCACGCGTTCCCGGCGGGTGCTGGATTCGCTGCGTCCTTTCTGCACCGTGAAGACATTGGAGGCTTCCACAGTCAGCGTGAAGGAGAGCCCAGCTTTGAGGCTGGTGGCGTTGCTGAAGTGGAAGCTCTGCCAGAGCGTTGTGCTGTACTCCCGGCTGCTGCTGGCCGCCAGCACCTGTTCCGACTGCGTCTCGTTCACCCCCTCAATCTCATCCACCAGCACCTCCCGCTCTGCCTCCACACGCTTCTGCTCCCAGAGGAGACGTGCTGAGACCAGGGGCCGCCCAGGCTGCAGCGGGCGCAGGTGGGACAGCCGAGCCTGGAAGTTCAGCTCGGGTTTGTAATCGGCGAGACGCTCACCGGGCCATGCCAGGCAATGCCAACCGCTCCGGCCAGGGTGCTGGTAGAGCAGCCAAACCCCTCGCTGCACCACGTGAGAGGCCACCCGGTCGTTGAAGTACCCGTACGCTAAGTTGGTCTCTTCCGTCACCACCTTGCAGGCACCTTGGAAGTTGGGGCGCTCGTAGAGGGTGATCTGGGGGTCCCCCAGGTCATGGTGCACGAGGCGCAGCGCCGAGAAGCTGTTGGGCCGCCCCACGGAGGGGTACTCGCCCTCCTCGAAGGCATACGTCTCCCCCTCATACTTGGGGTCTGTGTAGGCGATCCAGGGTTGCCCCACCACCTTCAGGGAGGCGATGCAGTCCCCAAAATCCAGCTCGTGCAGGTCGGGCACGTCACAGGTGAACTCCCGGCTCAGCCCCTCAAAGTTGGCACGCTCATACACCGTGATCCGGTTCATGGTGCCACAGGCGCCCACCCCTGCGAGGGCACAACGCACGTCAAGTCCCCTTGTGTGGGGTCACGCAGGCACTATGGGAAACCCGTGGGGAAAGCCTGGCCAGCAAAAGACCCCCCCAGCACCTCCTTTCCTCCCCTGCCCTCTGCCCCCCTTTGCCCACCTCTGCCCCGTCCCTGTGCTCTCACCGTCTCTGCCAGAAGCGCCCCGACGCCAGCCCGCGGCCCTGCCTTTTACAAGAGGGTGGTGGGGCCAGGGCGTGCTGCGGCACGAAGTGAAGGCGATGACGGCACTCGCCCCCGCGCCCAGCCCCGCTCCGGCGGCAGGGAGCCAGCCAGGCCCCGCACAGCTGTGCGGCCGCCGGCACACTGGGATGCCAGCCGGCCCCGCAGACCAGCCATGCCGGAAAGTCCTGCCGCACCCTGGGCACGCGGCGCTCCAGTGCTAACGAGTCACCACCAATTATCACCGATGCTTCCGCCCTGCTTGCTCTAATTACGGTGTGCATTGCCGGTGGGGCAGGAACTGCCGGCTCGCCCCAGCTGGGTGAGAGGGTATTGTGGTGGGGCAAGCCGGCGCCCTGAGACAAGCCTCTCCGGCATGCAGCCCCCCTGGCACGGCATCGCTGCCACAGCCCTGCGCCCAAGGATGGTGGGGGCAGGTGGTGGCACTTCTCCCCCTTTGTCCCTCCATGAGCAGGATGGCCATGGACCACCTGGGGTGGCCACGGCGCTGCTGGAGGGTGATGGGTGCCAGCGCTGGGCATGGCGGGACACTGACGCATAGCCAGGGCGCAGGGACGGCTGGCAGCCACCCCGAGCACAGCATGCGGGGGCTTTCTCGGGGCACCATGTGGGTCCCTGGGGCACAGACTGGAGCTGGCCTCTGTGGGAGCCGCCAGTATGGGGCACAGGGCACGTGCACCCCCCCGGCTGGCACCACGCTGGCACCGCGCTCAGGCAGCTCGAGGGGTCTGGGGCAGGTTGAGCCTCTGGCTTCTTCTTGTCCCTGCAGCCCTCCCCAGCCCAGGGCCATCCCTACGGCACCGCGCAGGGAGCGGAGACCCCCAAAGTCGACATGAGCAGCTCCCAGGGGTGTATGGCTGGATCCTGACCCAGCCCCTGCAGCCCCTGCTCTGGGCTGGGAACAGCCAGGACCCCCAATGCCTCTGGGCTGAAATCTGCTCCTTGGGCCTGGCGTGGGGCTGGGAAGTGGGGCCAGCCCTGTCTGTGTGGGGTGCCCCAGTCCTGCAGGGGAGCCTGGGTTTGGTAGAGCCTGTGGGAACCCACATCATGCAGTGGAGGAGGACAGACACCCCGCTGCTCCGGCAGCCTGTCCCTGCCGAGGAACCTGGGTGTCCCCACATCCCTGGGCCCTGTCCCTCCCAGACCCCTATCTCCCACAGGCAGGTGCCACCCCACATCTCGCCCCCCCTCCCCTGCCTGCAGTGCCAGGGCTGCCAGGGTCTCCCAGTTTATTGCCAGATGTCGGGGCAGTCGGGGTTACACCAGACAAACGCTACAGGAAGCGGTTAGTGAGCGGGGGGCCATGGGCAGGGGCCGGGGAAGGTCTGTCCCACTCACTCCCCTGGCCCACAGCCTCCCCGTCGGCACCCCCCCGGGCTGCCGCACTCCCCTGTGCTGGGGACCCCTTCCACTCCCTGCGGGTGCCCCGGCCCCACAGCCCCCAGTGACCCCCCACTTCACCGTCGTGCACCCTCCCCTGCAGCGAGGCCGGCGGGCCGGGGCGACGCGGGAAGCACAGAGCAGCGTGGGTGGGAGGCGGTGCTGGCATTATTGCTATGGCGGGCGGGAGCAGCGCGACCCTCCCCACACTCAGATCACAGTCTCGAAGAGCGTCGCCTTCTCCTTGGGGGGCTCCGGGGCCAGCAGCTTGGCTTCTGCCTCAGGCGTCAGGTACTCCAGGTGATGGTGGCCCCAGATCGGAGTGGTCAGGAGCTGCCAGCGCTGCAGGGATGCCGCGTCAGCACCCGGGGATGGCAGCACCCAATGCATCCCCTGGTGCATGGAGCTGGGGTGGGGACAGGACTGGGGTGGGGACAGGGGTGGGATTCGGATGGGGATGGGGGTGAGACTGGAACAGGGAGAGTATTGAAATGGGACTGAGAGAAGAAGAGGGACAGTGCGGGGACAGCGATGAGATGCGGCCGGGGATAGGACTGAGATGAGACCAAGGATGGGATTTGGGTGAGGTTGGGAGTGAGACAGGGATGGGGTTTGGCTAGGAGTGAGAGAGCAATGGGAACAGGGGTGGGACTGGGATGGGACTGGGGTGGTGGCAGGAGAGCTCTGCCGTGCCACCCTCACCTCGCGCAGGGAGCCTTTGCAGCGCAGGAGCTTGTAAAGGACGGTGCAGGGGATGCAGAGCATGGAGGAGAGCGCCAGGACCCAGCCGATGGCGTCCCCCCACCACGGGTACACGTACGTCTTGTTGTAGGTCAGCGGCTTGTAGTTCACCACGTGGAACACGAAGATGCCCTGGGTGGAGAGAGGGGGGTGACGTCTCGCGGGGCAGGGGGCTGGCGGCCCCAGGCCCCCTACGTGTGTCACCCCACGGCCCCAGCACGTGTGTCACCCCGTGGCTGCCGTGCCCAAAGCAGCCGCCTGGGGGAGCCCGGTGCCCGCGGCACACCCATGCACATGCGAGCACACGCGTGTCCCCGCGTGGGGCGACCCCGCTCACCACGCAGACCAACGGCGTCACCACGGCCCAGCACCACTTCATGAAGGGCAGGGGCCGGTAGCCGATCATACGGGCCACATCATCCATGAAGCGGTCGGCACCTGCGGGGAGAGGGGTGTCAGCCAGGTCCCCCGAGTGCCCCCCGTGTCCCCCCGTGTGCCCCTGGCCTCACCATAGACCCAGGCGATGACCACGCACTCCCAGAAAGCCTGCCACAGCAGCGTGATCCCGCTGGCCGAGTAGTTGTCAAAGAGCTGGAACACGTACATGCCGCCCTGCCGGGCCGGCACTGCACGTCACCGGGGCTCCACACCAGCGTGGACACCTCCACACCGGCACGGGCACAGCCTTGCCAGCACCGGTGCCCTACCTGGCGTGGACACCCTGCACACCATGGGCACCCTGTGCTCACACAGCACCCCACAACAACGGGCACCCCCACGGCATGGGGACCTCTACAGCTTACAGGCACCCCCACACCGTGGGCAGCCCCTGCTGCCGTGGGTGCAGCAGCCCCAAGGAGCTCCCACCCCACGCTGGGGTCCTGTGGGAGGTGATGTCCCAGGGGCAGGCGTGGGTGCCCGGCGTGGGGCCGCCTGGCTAGTGTCCCTGCCGTGTCCCTCACCTGTGTGACCATGGAAAGGTCGATGAGGCAGCAGACGACGCAGCAGAGTGCAGCGGTGAGCTCGCGGCGCAGCGAGCCAGCCCCCGGCTGGGGGAACAGGTCCAGGATGCCCGTGATGAAACCCTCCACGCCGACAAACTGCGGCAGAGAGCGGGGCTCAGTGGGGAGAAGCCACCCCATCCCTTCCCCATCCCTGTCCCCCTGCCTGCCACTGCACCTGGCTGTCCAGCCCCAGCACGAGGAGCATGAAGAAGAAGAGCGTGGCCCAGAGCGGGGACAAGGGCATCAGTGTCACGGCTTTGGGGTAGGCGATGAAAGCCAGCCCGGGGCCTGTGGGAGAGCAAGGTCAGCGGTGCCACCCCAGGGGGGGACACAGGGGACACAGTGCCAGTGGGCACCTGCTGCTTGGCACTCACCGGACTCGGCCACCTTGGAGATGTCCACGCCTTGCTCGGAAGCCATGAAGCCCAGCACGGAGAAGACGACGAAGCCGGCAAAGAAGCTGGTGGAGCTGTTGATCACGGCCAGGATGTAAGCATCCCTGCGGGCAGAGCGGGTCAGGGCGTGCCGGGAGGCACTGGGGGGCACATCGGGGGGACACCCCATCGCCGGCACAGCCCTACCTGTAGCAGTTGTTGTGGAAGCGGTTGTAGCTGCCTAGCGCGGTCAGGGCACCCAGCCCAATGGCATAGGAGAAGAAGATCTGGGTGCCAGCATCGATCCAGACCTGGGGTACGAGGGAAGCCGTCAAGGGGCAGGAAGGGTGTTGGGGGGGTGCCCAGCACTCACCTCCCTCCTGCCCTCCCCACTGCCCTCACCTGTGCCTCGGCCAGCTTGGACCAGTCAGGTTTCAGGTAGTAGACAATGCCACCCAGTGCCCCGGGCAGCGTCACGCCATGGACCAGAAGCAGGATGAGGACCACGTAGGGGAAGAGTGCAGTGAAGTAGACGATCTGCAGGGGAGCGGGTGCCGGTGAGACCCCCTGGCCAGGCTGTGGGGCAGGGCTGGAGCTTCTGTCACATGCCACTAGTGTCCCAGTGGGACCAGGGCTTGGGGATGTCCCCAGCAGCTGGTGGCACCTCCCAGACAGATGTGGGACCAGGGATCTTGCACCCATGGGCTGCAGCACAGGAGGGCAGGAGCCGGCAGTGCCGCATGCCGCAGTCCCGTCCCTGCGTGATGGTGGCCCCGACGCATCCCCCCGCACCCCAGCGTCACCTTCCCGGTTGACTTGACACCCTTCCAGATGCAGAAGTAGACGACGACCCAGGTGGTGACCAAGCAGAGGATCATCTGCCAGTTCATCTCCCCTGGCTCACTGAGGTCCCCCGAGAGCCGCAGCACCTTATTCCTGCAGAGTGGGGCCGTGCTGAGCGCCAGCACGACCCCCCTGGCCCCGGGTGAGACCCCCCCCAAGTCCCCACACTCACTCCCAAAACTCAATGACGGGCGAGCGCTTGCTGGCCAGGTCAGCGCAGCTGAGGTTGAAGGGCCCAGTGCCGGTGCTGGCGTTGGTGCTGCCATTGCGGCAGAGCTCAAGGTGGAAGAGCTCGGCACACTGTTCGGTGTTCCAGGAGTGGCCACAGGTGGCCCAGGGCAGGGTGTCCGTCAGCGAGTGCACCAGGTAGAAGAGCCCCCACACCAGGATCATGATGTAGTAGGAGTTGCAGAAGAAGACGATCACCATGGATGCCAGGCCTAGACCTGCAGCATGGGGAGATCAGAGCCTGCAGGCGCCCATGGGCACCCAGCAGCCCGGTGGGGTGGGGGAGCCGGCAGCCTGGGGTGGTGATGGGGGTGCTGACAAGGATGGGGCAGGATATGGGGTGCTGGTGGGGAGGCAGGGAGCCGGCAGCCCAGGGTAGGACAGAGGGGAGCCGGTGGGGATGGGATGGGGGGAGCTGGCACCCCCAGGCAGGACGGAGTGGACAGCCAGCAGTGTGGCACAGGACAGCGAGGAGCCGGTGGGGCACAGCATGGGGAAGCTGGCAGGACAGTGCCGAGGTGGGGACACGGCAGCCCCAGGACGCTGACAGCAGGCAGGGACGCCGGCAGCAGGCAGGCAGGGAGCCACGGGGCATGGGTACAGGCAGCTGCCACCCTTGGCCAGGGTGCAGGATGTCAGTGGGACGTGGGCAAGGTGCATGGGAGCAGGCAGGGCGTGGGCAGGGTGCTGCCAGCCCAGGCAGGCTGCAGGCAGCCGGTGCTCCAGGCAGGGCACGGGGGGCCACGGTCAGGGTGCAAGGGGCCAGGGGCAGGGCGCGGCATTACCCTTGAAGAGGGGGGCGATGTTCCAGGCGGCGATGCCCCCCTGCTTCATGAACTGCCCCAGTGCCACCTCCAGGAAGAAGACGGGGATGCCGCCCACGAAGACGATGAGCAGGTAGGGGATGAGGAAGACGCCTGGGCCGGGGGGGGCACGGGGCTGCCTCAGCCGCCGGCCCCCGGCCCCCTCCGGCCCCCCCGGCCGCGCCGCCTGCCCGGGCGCAGCGAATGGCGAAGGCGCCTCCGCGCCCTCCCCTCGCCGCGCCGCCGATGTAGGTCAGGGCGAGCAGGTAGTGGGGGGGCTCCCCACGGACCCCCGCCACGGTGAGTGACACCGGACACCCGTGGGGCGGCCCACGAGCGGCGGCGGACGGTCCCTTGCCCCGGGGAGGTGCAAGGTGAGCTGGCCCACCGTGGGCTGAGGCCCCACGCTCACTATGGGGTGGACAGCGGGACACTCCCCCGCTCCGTGGGGCCGGCGCAGGGCTCACCTCCGCCGTTCTTGTAGCACAGGTAGGGGAAGCGCCAGACGTTGCCCAGCCCCACGGCGAAACCCACGCAGGACATGATGAAATCCATCTGCCGGGTCCACGTCTCCCGCTCGGGGGCGGCCGCTTTCGGGGGGCCGGGGGGTCCCACCAGCGGCGCCGTCACTGCCCGCTCCTCGCCCGCCGCGGGGGGCTCCGCGCCCTCCGCCTCCCCGCGGCTCTCTGCCGGGACGGAGCGGGTCCACGCTGCCGTCACGCGCGCCCGCGGGGGCGCAGAGCACGGGCCGGGGGGGGAGTCCCCCCGCACCCCCTCCCCCCCGCGCGCCCCTCTCTGAGCGTGGGGGCGTGACGTCAGATGTCAGGCCGACGCGTGACGTCACAATGCAGAGCGGTGACTCACCCCGCGGCGGCGGGAGGGGGCGCGCCGTGGTCGCGCGTGGCCGTGGGTCCGTGTCCCGCGTCCCGCCCCCGAGCCCCCCCCATCCCGAGTCCCATCCCTCCCCAGCGCTCCCCGCTTACCGGAGCCCGCGGGGACAGCGGCGGCGTCGCGTTGCGGGGCGGCGGGCGGCTGCGGGGCGGCCGTGTCGGCGGGGACGGGGGGCATGTCGCGGGGGGCCGGGGAGCGGGGGCGGGTCGGGGGCGGCTCCGTGGCCGTGGGGAGGCGAGGGGGCGCTCAGAAGCAATCCACGAAGCACTTGAAGGTGAGTCGGAAGAACCTCATTGAGGGCGACGGGGCGCGGCGGGGCGGGCCGGGCCGGGCGGGCGGCTCAGAGCCGGGTGCGGGGCCGGCGCCGCGCGGCCGCTCCGGGGCTCTCTGCGCCGCGGCACCGGGCGGCGGCGGAGGCAGCGACCGGCCGCACCGCCCCCCGAGCCCCATTGGACGCGCCGCCCGCCCACGGCTTGACGGGACTTGCAGTCCCGTCGCACCGGCACCGGGGCGAGGCGGTAGGCAGCGGGCGATAGGGCACACCAGGGCGGCCCGGGGCACACCGGGCACTAGAGCACCGGGACCTGCAGTCCTGGCGCACCGGCACCGGAGGACACCAGGACTTGTGGTCCCACCACGCTAGCACCGGGGCACACCGGGGCGGCAGGACTGCGCTGGGGGACAGCGGGAGACAGAGTGCAGCCGGCAGCAGAACACACGAACAGGCAGCGGGTACCGGGGCACTCCGGGCACTGAGGCACGCCAGGGGACCCTGGGCGTGCCCCCACTGCAGCAGGGCACACCAAGGAACACCCGGCCCTGAGGACAACCAGGGGACAGCGAGTACTAAGTGGCACCGGGGAACACTGGGGCACCCTGCAGGCAGCAGAGCCCAGCAGGGACAGTGAGCTGTGGGGCGCACCAAGTGCTGGAGGTCACCAGGCTGCAAGGAGCACTGTAGGACATGGAGCCCCATGTAGGGGCCACCAGCTACCACAGCACACTAGGTGCTGTGGGGCAGCAGGGTGCTGGGGGCCCCAACATCGCAGGGGGGCAGAGGATGCCGTGGTGTGGGGCTCACCAGTGATCAAAGGATTCCAGGGGACAGCAGGCAGCGGAGGCAAGTGGAGTTCAGCGAGTTTAATGAGCGCAGGACAAACCCCAACCCTCCCCTGTCCCCCACCCCGGTGCCCGTCCCGGCCCGCTCCCCCGGGGCAGGCACCCCATATGCCCTAGTCGACTTCTTCCATGCTGCTGTAGGAGGGGGCCGGGCGCTCAGCGGGGCTGGTGAAGCGCTCAGGGAGGCCTTCCGCGGCCAGCGCCGGGGCTCCTTCGGGGGCCAGGCCGGATCCAAATGGCACAGGGGACAGGCCCTGCAAGCAGAAGGCGGGTGTGAGAGGGACACCGTGGGTGTGAGAGGGAGACCAGCACCTTGCACACCCATGTCCTCCCTCCCAGCTCCCGGGGGCCATGGGGGAACATGGCCCCTTGGGGGGGACACCCCATACAGCACGTGCAGCCCCCTGGCCGTGAGAACACCAGCTGGTGCCTTCCCCCCAGCAGCAGGGCAGGGGGAATGCAGCGTGTCCAAGGCCCCCCGCGGCAGCCCCCGCCTGCCCGCCGGAGGAGAGCCAAGGCTGGAGCACACTCAGCCTGTCCCCGGCACTGCCGCCTCGCCCCAGCCCGGCACTCGTGCCCCCAAGGCTGCTGCGGCCGGGGCCAGTCTGAGCAGAGCCCCGCGCCCCGGCACGGGCACCAAGCCAGGAGCAACGAGCCACAGGGCAGGCAGCCAGCGCCTGCCAGGGTCTGAGGAACAGCACAGGACCAGAGGGGATTTCCAGGACCGAAAGTGCCTAGCCCGGGCCTCGCTGCCGGCCACCCACCTCCGGGCAAAGCGGGCAGGCAGATGCAGGCAGCAGCTTGTGGGCCTCAACCCTGGGGCAGCAGCGCCAGCCGGAGCAGAGGTCACCCCACCGGCGCCGGGCACTGACTCAGCCCCACGAGGCCAGCGCTGCGGGCGAGCGGGGGATGCCGCCGAGCCCCAGGGCTGCAGACAATGAGGCAACTGTTCCAGGATGGGCACCTCATGACGGCGGCAGGGCCCCGCCGGGCTCCCCCGCTGAGAACCGCTCAGCAGGAGGACACCATGGCACACACGCAAGAGGGGTGTGGGACTGAGGTGGGGGAGCCCTGGACTCCGCACTGTCCAGATCAAGCCCCAGCCAGAAACGCATGCGAGCCCTGTCCTTGCCAAGCATCCTTCCCAAGCCAGCCAAGGGCACCGCCAGCGGGACAGCGGCGGAGACGGAAAAGGAAGTCACAGGGCTCTGAAGTCACCTCTCGCACCCAAACATGCCAGAGCAGTCTGAGCCATGCTTAGCCAAGGGCAACACGTCTCAATGTCAGACACCGCTGGAGCTGCTGCCCATGCTCCAGCCCCACGGGACTGCGCGCTGCCGTCCCTGCTGCGCTCCCCCCACCCTGCATGTGCCCCTCCGGGGCTGCCACCCCACAGCTGGGGAGCAGGAGCCCAGCCTGTGCCCCATGGCACCAGCAGCCAGAGTTCTCCACTGAGCCCGCTGCCGCACTGGGTGCACCTGGTGGAGCCCAGGGTATGGTTTCCACACCGGCTGGGCCCGAGAGAGCTGCTACAGGCACAGGAAGGTCACCAGCTCCAGTGCAGAGTCCCTGCCTCAGTGCGGGGGTCCTGTCACACAGGACAGGTATGCTGCATCTCTTTGGAAAACCTGGCTTTATTAACACACCAAGGTCCTACCTGCACTCCTTGACACCACACCTCTCACATAGCATGGGCAGCTGGTCCCCTCGCAAATGAGGTGCTGCACCATGCTCCCCAAGGCAGAGACCTGGTGCCCCCAGACACAGCCAGCAGGGTCAGCCTATGTGCCCCACAGCACTGGGGGCTGGGGGGGGCCAGCAGCCCCCGGAGGCAGGTGCTCACCGTGGGCACCCCAGCCCAGATCGCCAGGCTCCCCAGTAGCTGTCTGGGGGAGAGGAGCTGTGGCAGGGCTGAGCACATAAGCCTCTGGTGACCAGCCCATTTGGCCCAATTGCGGGCGTGCGGTGTGCGCAACTCCCGGTGCACAGGCAGCTGGCACCGGGAAGCTCAGCAGGAGGCTGTTAGGAGGCACCGGGCTGGCCCAGGCGCCACGGGTTGTGCCAGCTGCAGGGAGCACAAGGCTCCGCAGCAGCACAGCTAGGGGAGGTGCCCGGACCAGTACCCATGTCAGGGCATCCTGCCCTTGCTCCAGCCTCCTGGCAGGTCTCTGCTTCTTTCCTGAGAGCCAAGCAGAGGCAGGAGATGTTCCTGGGGGGCTCCCAGGCCCCAGCCATGCTGCAGCAGCAACGTCCTTTCCTGAGCAGCAGGTAGCTGAGGTCTGCCTTGCTCCCAGCAGGCAGCAAGGGTGAGGGAGGGCAGAAGGGCTCCTGGTTCTGGGCTGCGCCTTGGCAAAGCAGCGGGCTGGCCACGCAGCCCTGCCAGCTGGCATGGGAGATGCCAGAGCAGACAGGCAGGAGCCGACAGCCCCACGCTTCCCTCGGCGAGTCTGTCCCAGTGATTTCTGTCCTGCCGCCCGACGTCTTCATTGCGTAGCGTCCTAGGACAGCATGTGCCCCTGCAGCCCTACTCCCACAGCTGGCCACGTGCCCGTGCCTATCTCCAGCGGGTCTGGTAAATGAGCGGGTAGAAGACATTCAGGAAGAGAGCCACAATTGCGGCTGTAGTGGCCAGGACAAAGTATCTGACGCAGCCTTCATCTGGGTGCTGGGGTGTGCCCGGACTCCGCTTCTGGCCACGGGGCCTCCAGGAGTTTCTTGCAGGCCTTTCGGGTGCCTCGAGCTGCAGCTCTTGTTCTTCAGCCTCCAGTTCCTGCCAGATCAGAGAAGCCTGCGATGTGGAAACCTGCGTCAGCACTTGGAGAACACAACGGGCAACACCCCTTGCCATCCCCCGGGGCAGGTGGCTGCCTGCAAGCCCAGCCCCGTGCCCAGCCAGCCCGCCTCCCCATGCAGCACCGTCACGGTCGCGCCCGCCCCCGCGGCTCTTCGGGGTCTCTGGTGCGTGGGGCACAGCCAGGCTCCGGCGGGTGGCTCTACGGGAGGGAGCATGGGCAGCTGCCAGGCTGGGTCTTCGTGGGGCCACGGGGAGCGGAGCGGGCAGCTGGACTGCAGAGGAGCCGATGCGCTGGCGTTGGTAGGTCCAGATGGTGAGTGGGCAAGCAGCAGCCAATCACAGCCCAGCTTTTGTGATCCCAACAGGATCTTTCAGACAATGGCCAATCCAGAGCCAGCTGGGGCGGCAGGAGCAGGAGGCGCGGTCACAGCACAGCCAGTCACAGCTCTGGTTTGGTGGGCGGGGATGCTCCGACAGCCAATCGTAGCCCAGCTTCCAGGAGGATTATCCGCAGGCAGCCAATCACAGCCCGGCCCTTCACTGTGCCGGTGATCATGCAGAACAGCCAATCAGGGTGCAGGTTTCTGGAGGGCACCCAGTGCCTGGGAGGGTGCGGGTGGTCCAAGGCGCTCGGGGACCTGCTGAGCCCTGGTGGGATCCAATGCGCCCTGTTGCTGTGGGGGATCCGGTGCTGCCAGGGGCCTGATGAGCCCCCGGTGCCATGAGAGGACCCGATGAACCCTGGCGCTGTGGGGCGTACAGTGCTGCCCAGGACCCAGAAGGCTCCCACTGCCGGCACAGGATGAGCAGCGCAGCCGTCCTGTTGCCCAGGCCACACCCAGCAAGTGGGGCTGCTCCAGGACACGTGCAGCCCCCAAGGACAGGGACAGCCCAGGGAGGCGGACACCAACATGCCAGACATCCCCTGGCCCCAGAGACAGGCAGCTCCTGACCCCAGCTGAGAGGGCAGATGCCTACCTGGTGCCAGGACAAGGGCTGCATGAGCCAGACAGGATGGGAGACCAGGCCAGAAGGGCCCCACGCGTGCAGCATGCCAGAGACAAGCTGAGCATCGCCCTTAGACCCCACGGGCCACAGGGGTGCCAAGCGCAGAGGGAAGGGCTGCAGCACAGCGATGCAAGGGGGCCGGATAGGTGGGCGCTGTGCCATGCCCCAGCCTGGGCCTTCCTGTCTGACGTTCACGCAAATATCAGCCCAACCGTTCCCCACCAGTCCATGCCAAAAGCACCCTGCCGGCTGGCCCACCCCTCCCAGGCAGCCCAGCAGCCGAGCTCGTGCTGGCAGGTTTTGCTTTAGAACCCTGTGGCGGCTGCCAGGCCTCTGGCTCAGCACTGGCATTTGCCTTTTTTGCACCTAGCTTGGCCCCAAGCTGGGCCCCAGCAGAAAGCGTCCCCCACCTTGCATCAAGAGCAGCTGCGGAGGACAGGTTCTCACTGCTCCCCGGCAGAGCCAATCCCTGCTGCGCCGCTCAGAGCCTTCCTCTGGTGCAGACCCTGGTGAGGCTGGGCCCCCTCCTGCCTCCTCCAGTGCCCTCCCACCAGCACTCGGGAACCAGCTCTCCTTATGGTCCCTCAGGGCAGGGACCGCCCCAAAAATCACAGCAAGAACAGGGCAAGACAGGCCCCAACGTGTGGCTGGTGCAAGCTCTTCGGTGTCAAAGAGGGGCAGGCACCGCACCACAGCTGCGCCAGGCTCCGTGGGTGCTGGCAGAGACAGGCCCGCCCCTGCACGTGGGCATCTGGGCACATTTCAAGGCTCTGTGGCTCCAACAGCGCCGAAAGGGACACGAGCTCTCACCTGGCTGGCAGCAGCTTCGGCAGAGGGGGTGCGCTCAGCTCGGTGGTCTGGGGGGTGCCCTGGCAGGGGTCTCTCCACAGGAGAGTTCCTCCGGCGGTAGAAGAGGACATACGCATATCTGGTCACCACCTGGCTCTCGTCCACAGTGGTGACTGTGCTGTCATCGAAGAGCCGCCAGCCTGAGAGGAGAGAAGGGTTAAGTAAGCCGACGGGCCATGGCTGCAGGAGAGGGGGACAGCGAGGCAGGCAGATCCTCACCCACGTCGCTACGCTGGCTGTTCTTGTCATTGGGCAGGCGGGCGTACGCCGTGTAGTGCCCCCCAATCATGCCTCCATAGTGGTTGATCACGGCGTACAAGTCATACATGGGCAGCTGCTGCTCACCCTTCCGGCCGATGCAGAACTTGCTCAGGTCCAGGCTCCTGGGGAGAGACACAGGGACAATTGGGGATGGTGGCATTAGGCAGGGAAAGGCCAGGCTGCAGGGCAGCAGAGGCAGCATCACCCCAGGCACCCAGTACCCTGTCCCCCAGGCTCTCACCGGACGGGGAAATCCACCATGTCGTTGATCTTGTCCCTCCAAATAAAGCTGCGGAAGGAGAAGCGTTTGAGCTGAATGATGAGGACGTTGGGCAGGCGCCACAGCATCAGCTGCTTAGAGGCCTCACGGTGCTGCTTGCACTTGGGGCAGTACCTGCGGGGAAGAGTGTGCTCATTACCGGCATGGGGAGAGCCTCAGGTCTCACAGCCCAGCCCAGCGGTCCCCCATGCGTGGGGCTGGCAGAGGGGATGCAGGAGGCCTCAGGCTCCCCTGCCACGGGCAGGCCAGCACAGTCCTGTGGAGCACTGGCATTGCTCGCTGCTGGCTTATGGCCTCCCTCCCTGCACACAGGGAGGGCCAGCCCAATGCTCCTGCTCGCCAGCAGAAACAGCGTGCCGGCCCGGGCAGCTCCTGGGAAACCCGCGCTGCTGCCTGAGCCTATGGGCTGGAACCCACCCTGCCACCTTCCTCACCACGCTTCCTCCGGGGCCAGGACTTCGGGCTTAGTGAAGAGATTGAGGCACTGCTCCAGGGTGAAGTGGCCAGCCCGGGCTGCTTCACTGGCCGAGCCTGGGTCCTCCACGCACTCCAGTTCCTTGGATTCCACCAACACAAACTCCTTGAGGCGCTCGTTGTTCTTCCACACCAGGGCAAGGGAGCAGTCGTCCATCAGCTCCAGGGGGGTGTCACCTGCGAAAGGGCGCACACTTCACACACCTGCCCTGCCAGGCTATGCCAGGCCACCTTGCTGGGGCTAGGAGCAGTCTTGTCCACCCTGATACAGCAATTGGGCAGCGGTGCCAGGAGGGGACAAATGCCCCTGTGGGACACAGCCATGGCCAGGTTCATCACCCCAGAGCATCAGAATCCCACAGCCAGCAGGGCAAGGCTGGCACAGCCCCTCTCAGCAGCACCTATACAACCAGCACCAGATGTGGGCGTCCCATTCAGACATGAGGTGACGCAGAGATCACAGACCCTCTGTGGACACACAAGGTTGAAGGGAATTGGTCTATTTGCTGAGGAGAGCAGGAACGTCATGCCCAAGAAGAGCATCCAGGCAGCAGCTCTGTGCAGCAGAGCCCTTCCCTCCCCTGTGCCAGATGCAGCTTCCACTGTCCAGCCTGGGATCACCATCATACCTGGGTTCACCTTGGCCCAGGCAGATCCAACACCCTGCCAGAGGCCACAAGGGATGACAGTGGTGTGTTCCGGGGCTCTGGGCTCACCTTTATCTTCCAGCTTGTGCTCTCGGTTGGCAGCGTCGATCTTGTTGATGTAGAACTGCGTGGCGCGGGCACTCAGCGAGTCTGGAGTGTGTTGGTACCCAGGGATGGCAGCTGTGGACAGGCAGGGACAGATCTGTGGTGGCACTGCCTGTCTGCCCTGCGTAGGGGCCAAGAATTTGCAGTGCCCCCACCCCCACCTCACATGCTACAGCCTTGCAGGGACACAACCACGTGCCCCATGTCCTTGACTATTTTTAGCAGGCGCCTGCCCCTGGCAAGCTGTGCTCCTCTGCCTGCCTTGCCCCTTCGCTGCACATTGCTGCCATCCTGAGACGAGTGTCTAGAAACGTGACAGCCAGGCATCCGAGCGCGAGAGGCTGCTCCCGTGCAGCTGAGTCAGAGCGAGGGAAACGCTGCACTCACAACCCCAAGGGGCTCAGCCTCAGCCTGTGCCCACCAGGCTCTGCCCTCCCCTGCCTTCCCACACCTCCCACACCACCACAATAATCCATCCCATTTCCTAGTCAGGTGTCTGCTCTGCCCCATGGGCACTGCCAGGGCAAGGCAGAGCGTGGGCAGGCAGACATTTCAGGTGGGGCAGCACCGCCAAAAGACAGCTCCCAGGGCCTCATGTATGTCCCCAAAGGTCTCCGGACCAAGCTCACCAAGGGGACAACAGATGCTGTGGTGGGAGATCACCCCAAGGAGAGAGAATTGCTCCTGTTTTGCCTTGGGGCTGCCCAGGCTGCTGGCACAGGAACAGTTAGCACCGCTTACCTTCTGGCTTGAGGGCTCTCTCATAGGACGGCTCCTTCTCGCAACAGCTGTCACCCTGCGACTCCATGTGCTCAGAGAAGCCTGAATCCAAGCTCAGCAGGGAACTCCTGGCTGCCAGGACCTTGCTCCGCACAGTGCTAGTGTCCCCCAGCTCCGGATGCAGCTCAGGCACAGCTGGCGAGACCGGGGGCTCCTGCAGGAGGCTGGAAGCCCTGTCCCCATCCCCCAGTTCAGGGGCAGCGGTGGCTGCTGCACAGCTGCTCTTGGCCAGGGGCTCCAGCTTGTCTGGGAGCAGAGGCTGCAGCCCCTGCTCTGGTGACATCCGGCCCAGCTGGAACGGAGGCTGGAACACGCTCACTGAGTACCTGAGCAAGGAGGTGGCAGTCAGAGCTGGCCAGGCACAGGGCTGAGCTCAGCTCCTGGGCAGAAGCACCTCCTTCCCCGGACCCTCACCTTGCGTAGCCCTCCAGCAGCTGGGCCAGGCGGGCGTAGGTGAGGCGGGACTCCGGCACACTGATAAGGAAGGGGAAACCGATGTTCTCCGGGCGGCACAGAGCCTTGTGGTCTGGCCAGTGTGTTTTCTGACATGCCCTGTAATACATACAGCCCCAGGTGAACCCAGTGTCTACGACCACCCTGGGCAGGAGCATGGCAGGGCCAGAGGGGTGCGTCAGGGACGCAGGGAGTGCTGCGAGCCAGACTGGCTCCCTCCCAAAGGCCAGGCCCATCCCATCTCCTCCCAGTGGTCTGAGCTCTCCCATCCAGTCCTTCAAGGCGGGAGACCCTCCCGCCCCGCTAAGCGCCAAGCCAACTCACACGTTGCAGTAACCGACTCGATAGCACCTTGTGCAGCGCCTGAGCTTCTCATCCTCTGGCAGCTGCTTCTTCTGGCAGGCTGCACATTTGGCGACAGGGCCACTGGGCACCTGCGGACGCTGCAGGAGAAAGGACCCATTGGGCACAAAAGAGCATCTGGGCAGGACAAGGCAGCCTTGGCGGGCATTGTGCTCGCTGCAGATAGTCACCCTTCATGCAGCTCTCCCCGTCCTGCTCAGCCCCACTTGCAGGCTCAGCCTCCCTGCATGCCTCCCAGCAGTCCAAATATGCCCTCTTACCTGCTGGACCTGCAGCTCCACCACCCGCTCCTTGGCCAGCTCTGGGGACAGCACCTCGAAGCAGAGCAGCAGGTCCGTGGGGGAGACCGTGTCCAGTGAGTTAGACGGCAGGAACATGCGGTGGAAGCGATTCTTGATCACCTGCCAGGAAAGCAGTGGAGCGGGGCCTTCTGAGGGCTGCGCCACACTTCATCTCTTGAGAAAGCCACAGACCTCAGCCCCACAGCGAGCTGTGGGGACAGCAGCACCATAGGTATGCTGGGCTCAGCTCTGCACCCCGCCAGTGGAGGATGGACATCCCTTGCCCCACTGTAGTGGCCCAGCCCTCCCAAGCAGGGCTCTGCCTGGCAGCACCCTGTGCATGACACTGCCACTCATGTACAAAACCCGCCCCATGGACATGTTAGATTACGGGCAAGTGACTCTCAGTTGCCATATTCCCTGCAGAGCTGTGGGAGCTGGGGCACCCACAAGAGCAGCCCACACCTTGCTCCCCAGCTCAAGCACTCTCACCTCTGCCAGGCGCAGGTTCTCTGGTTTCACATGCACGCTGTGGGCCACTGAGTCGAGCACTTCCATGGCACTGGAGTTCTCCTTGCTGATACTCACGAGGAACTGCCACCAAGAAAGTGCCATGTCAGTCATGCCAAACCAAGGCATGCAGGCCCTTACTTAACACAAGGCTTGGCCTGCTGGCACATGACCAGCTGCCTAGGGCACCTCCAGGAGCCCTCTCAGGCTACCTCCCCAGAGTAGATGGTGTCCTTTACCTTGATGGGTTTCTTGTGTGGCTCCTTTGCGAAGTAGTAGACAGTCAGCACCTTCTGCTTCTGTGGTAGGGGCACGGGGAGGTATAGGAAGGGGTCAAAAGTGATGGAAACCTGCAGAGGTGAGAGCACGCTCAGTTGCGGGAAGTGCTTGTGGCAGGGCGGCAGCCTCCCCAGACCTGAGATTCAGCCTTGCTCTGTGACCTGTGCTCTCTGAGGGTCAGGAGCCCGCTGCTGCACAGCCAGGACAGAGACAGAGCCTCCACAGCTGCCCTACCTTGGAACACACTGGGCACACCAGCTTGGATTTGTACTGGCCCTGGAAGAGGTCCACAATGAAGGAGTCGTTCCTCATCTTGTGTCGCTGCCAGGCCTCCTCAGCTACCACCTGCAGGGAGAAACGGCTCAGCACTATGCTAAACCACTCAGGCCAGGGCTGCTTCCCCAGTGGCTTTGGGGGAGGGACATCCTCACTTCATCAGGCCTCCCATCTGAGTCAACAGTCTCTGTGTAGGGCTTGTTCTGGATGCGGTTGAGGTCCTCATGCAGGCCATCGAGCAGGAAGGCCATGAACTCCTGAGCATCGTGCTGGGCATAGCCAGTGAACTGGCTGGCCTTGCTGGCCACGATTGCCTGGGGGGAGCACAACAGTCAGGGCTGGCCAGCATCCCCCCAGCAACACCGCCTGTCCCACACACAAAGCCTGGCTGCATCCACCCACACCCATCTAGCTCTCAGCGGCACTAGCAGGGCAGCCAGGTACCCACAGAGAGGTGCTGGGGACCTACAGCAGCCCCCACGCAGCGCTGGTGCCTGCAGCCCTACCTTCAGTTTAGAGGGCTGGAAGGCATGGTGCGTGCCCTTCCACAGCGCTCGCAGCAGCATAGCAAAGCCAATGGCCAGGCGTCCCCCCGTCCCCAGCGGGTTGTTGTAGTTGATTTCCGACTCAAAGGACCGATCTGTAAGAGACACAGGAGAGCGAGGGTGGCTGCTGGCTGCACCACCTGAGCAGCAGGGCTCTGCTGGGCTCCTGGCGTGGGCTCACCATGGAAGTAGTCACGCAGCTCCCGGGTGTTGGACAGGGACTGGATGACGCTGTTCATGAAGCAGGTGTTGCCGAGGTTCACCAGCCCTGTGAAGCCGGGCAGGCACACCTTCTTCTTCTCGTCCTCATCCTCATCATCCTCCACACTCTCGGTGCTCACCGGGCTGTGTGTCATCGGTGGCACCATGCACGTTGGTTTGGGCTGGCAAAGCAGAGGTGGGTGTAAGGATGCTGCACTTGGGGGGGGTCTCTCTGGCAACACCAGGGGAACCCGACTGCCCAAGGCACCCTTCAGACGTGGCTGGGCTGGAGCCACCACATTATCTCCCACCAGGACTGGGACAGGTAGGCCAACTGCTGCCCCCAATCCTGCCAGCTATGACTGAGGAGCGCTGCCTCCTCCTCCAGGACAAGGTTGCCAGTCCCCAGAGTGACACTAAGGAGGCGAAGTCCCATGAGAGGAACAAGTGGGCCCCTCTTTCCCCCAAACCTGGCGCAGCCCCACTCACCGAGGGGATGTGTGGCTCTTGCTTCACTGACACATGCTCTGGGGCTGTACGGGCTGCCACACCATCTAGACCCCCATCTTCCACGCGTGGCTTGTCTTTGTCACTGGCTCGGGCCTCCTCCTTGCTGGACAGGGGATGCTGGTTACTGCCCGGGGGGTTCTTGTCCAGAGGGCTAGGGCCTGTAGGCATGGCAACCTTTGCACCACCCACTGCACCTTAAAAAGGGGGAAGGTTGGGCCTGTGGTTAGCAGCACCGTGCGCTGCCCACGGCAGGGCTGAGCTGCTCGATCCATGCTCACACAGAGGCTCTCTCCTAACCCCTCTTCCCCATCAGCAAGGGGAACAGTGATGCCCTTCCCCTAGTGCTTGGCTTGCCCTGCCCCACACCCCTCCTGCCTGCGCCCGCTCAGTCCCTCTCCTTCCCCACAACCCTGCGCCAGAGGATCCAGCACCATCCAGTTGCTGCCAGTAGTAAGGAAGGCCCATGCCCCACTGGGGTGCAGCAGGCAGGCAAGACAAGAAGGCAGGGTGCAGACCTCGTGTGGCTGGAGCTTCCAGCCCCCCCCAGCGCTGGCTCTGGCGTTTCTTCAGGCAGACGTCAATGCGAGACACCGTGAAGTTGTATGTGCACTGGTCAGGCTCAATAAGGTTCCTGCAAGACACGCAGCAAGTCAGGGCTGCCCCAGACATACCAAAGCCTCTGCAAGGCAGGGTCATGGCCTCCAGGCAGCAGGGACCCGGCTAGCACCGATCTCAAGGTGGCCTTGGAAAAGTAGGGCAGAAACCCTCGAGCTTGGCCACACTGAGCACACAGAGGGCCCCTTTCCTGACAGATCCATTCTGCTTGGCTCCACGCGGACCCTCCCGCTGGACATCCCATCCACAGGCTGGTCTGGCTCTGTCCCCAAGAGCTCTAGAATAGGCTGGGGGGGAACTGCAGGCAAGGAGACACTGGGATTTCCTCCCCTGTGAGCCACCAGAAAGAGTCAAGGCAGCCCAGACTTGGGGTATTAGTGCAGCATGGTATGAGGGAGACCCCAGATGCAGAAACAAGCATTCCCTGCACAGACATGCCAGCCAGGACTGGCTCCTGCTTTAGCTCTGCACTCTCAGCTCCCCTGCCCTGCTGTGGACTGGAAGGATGAGAGCCATACCTAAGCTTCACCTGCCACCGGAACACTGTGTGGGGCCCACAGCCAGGATGGAGGCGAAGGAAGTTTGTGTCACTGCAAAGAAATTGGAAGCAAGTGAGAAGAGGTGAACAAACAAGTAGCCGGACCACAGTCAGGAGCCTTGCAGCAGCCTGGCACCATCCTGAGGCACATTTGTACCTTGTCTGGAACACCAGCGTGAAGTCCTGCTCCCGGAACAACACCTTGGATGTCTCCTTGTGGATCTCTTTCACATAGACGTGCACCACCACCAGGTCATTGCCCTTCTCGTATGAGTCATTCTTGACAAAGGTCAGGCTCTCAAAAGGCTCTGGCTCTGAGTGAGGAAGCCATGGAGAGAGATGTTATCTTCCTTGCACACCAAGGCAGTGCTGCAAGCTGACCCAGGAGAGGTCCTGAGCCCTCCCAACCAGGCTGACCCCTGGGCTCCAGCCACTCACCATCAGCTGCTGCTTCCAGAGCCACATCGTCCTTGGACCAGTCCCTCTTCTCACCATCTCTGCCCAGGGGAGGAGTGGCCGCTGGGACAGCCTTCGAGCTCTCTCCCAGGACAGGCATGCAGTCCCGGCCCCGCAAGGCCTCAGCAGGGCTGCCTGGCTGCAGGACTCTCTTCTCCACGCAGGTGGCAACACAGTGGGGGAACACCTCTGTGGTAGTCGCGAGAGGTGGCATTTCCACTGGAACAGTCTCCTTGGCCAAAACCACAGCCTTTCAAGACAGAGAGATAAGGTGAAAAACAGACACTGTCACCCCCGAGCTGCCATGGCCCACCCACTGTGACTCCTGCACAGCCCCATGTCACCCGCTTCCCCCACACATCCCACACCCAGCTTGGCTCTGTTAGCACCACAGCCCAGCGACTGCGAGGTCCTCATATCACTGTCTCCTCCACTGCAGCCAGGCCCATGCCAGCCCTCAGCACCACCCATGGAATCCCGGAGCCCAACTCATCGGCAAGGATGGGTCCCTGCATGAGTGGCATCCCCTGCACAGGGACCAAGGGAGCAGGGGTGCCCCATTTGGCCAGGTCCTCAGGTACCTTCTCCAGTGGCGGTGCGAGGTCTGCAAGGGCTGTGGGTGCATCGGCCTGGCTGGCTCTGCCATTGCGACGGCTGCCTGCCCTCCCACTGTGCCCTTTGCTGGGCTCCACACTCCCAGTGACTCTGGCATTTGGGTCCTCTTCAGTGGGAGCCACTTTGAGGTATACCGCTCGCTTGGCACTAGGGCCGCTCTGTGTCCCTGGGCTGGCTGGGCTTTTCCCTCCCAGGGCCTCGCTTCTTCCCGGAGCACGTTTGGGGTTGGAGGGCTCCCGCCGGGACCTCGGTGGCTCTATGCCTTCAGCCCTCAGCTCTTCAGAAGCCAGCTCTGCAGAAGCAGCTTTCTCCTTCCCATTCTCCCAGCATGTGGTCCCTTTGGCCAGCTCTTTGGATCCGTCCTTCCTTCTCTTCTGTGAAAAGCAGTGCATCACAGTGAGAAGGCATCCAGGTAGCAGCATCTCTCGCACTCTTTGCCAGCCCCTCACCCTCACTCCCTGTTCCCAGAGCATGCTGGGCCTCTGCTCCAGAACCTAGAGGCTATATGGCAGGGAGGAACAGGGGTACAACGACATCCCCCTCCCTGGGACAGAAGCAGCTGGCTCACTGCCCTCATGCAGCACAAGGATGCAGGATGTACCCCACATTGCTCCCTGAGCAGCTCAAGAGCAGGGAGTGAAACCCTCACCCTAGGCTACCCTGGGCTATATAAGCTCCCCGAAAAGGCAGATCCTTCCCTCCTCACCAGAAGTGAAGACCAGGTATGGAGTGGGATCTTCTTCTGAAGCACAAGCTGTAGAAAGTTGCCCTTCTTGCACTGGACCTTGCTGCAGGAGCTCTCAATCTCCTCGTAGAACTGACAACTCCACTGGCGCCCATCTGCAAGTAGAGTGGGACTGCACCTCAGGCAGTGCTCCAGCCAGCTGTCACCTAACCCACAGCCCCTTTCACCTGCCTCAAGGATCAAGGGAGCACTCATCCAGAGCCAAGGAGTCTGCAGGCAGGCTGCCACCATATCCCAGGAGCCGTCACGGCTTCGGCCAGCTTCCCTGGATTTGCTTTGTACATCTGGCTGGCCTCCTTCCCAGAGGGAAGGTGCTGGGCTTCCCTGCCCTCAGGGGCACAGTCACTTTTACAATGGATACCCAGGGCCAACTCAGTCACCCCAGCGAGCAGTGGACAGAGATGCACCAGCACAGCAGCCGGTCCTTGTTCACTCAGTGCAGAGGCAGCTCCTGCCTTCCCCAGCTCTACACCCTTCTTCTTTTACACTGCTCTCGTATCAGCCCTGCCTGCTGGCTGAAGCTGTGCCAGGTGACAGCAGGGCATTGCCTCTGAAGGGAAGGTTTTATGCCTGCCTGGATCAGCCCCACAGCTAGCCCTGAGCTGCACCAAGTCTTGCTGGAGAAATGCCTGCAGCAGTCCCTCCACTCCACATACCTGGTAGTTTGACCACACAGTCCGTGTCAGTAAAAGCAGCATCCACATCCTCCACCTTCAGAGATCCACTGCCCAAGTTCAGTTTGACGATGATCTCATCAGCGTTCTGCTTCCAGTCCAGCAGCAGCTCTAGGAAGAAGGAGGGAAGTGTCACCCACTTGCTGGGGCATGAGCCTGCAGTGCCGACTCCTTGTCTGGGGAACACTAGCCTAAACACACACTTGATTCAAGGAGGTCAACACACAGATCATGCCAATAAAATGGAACGCTTGCAACCTGTTCTCATCAGGCCACAAACAAGAGCACATGTTGCAGCAGGGCAGGTGAATGCTGGTGGGAACTGGAGAGACAGAAAGGCAGCGCTGCTCTCGGCCCCATCACGTGCAGCAGCAGTGGCTGTGAAGAAGGGGTGGCTCCTGCCAACTATAGAGCAATTGCTGCCTTCCCAGGGAATGAGGAAGCCACAGAATTACTCTGGGGGATTCAAGTGGACTCTGACCACAACCAGAAATTGCCACTTTCTCTTTGCATATGCAAACGAAGCAGTTTGGCTACAATCACCAAAGCACTGTACTCCTGCCAGGTAGGCAGGCTATTAACACAGCTGAAACACAGGCAGGCTGGCCAGCCAGGCAAGAATGCCACACCCAGGGAGAAAATGCTGTGGCAGCGTCACTCTGCTGCAGACAGAAACCCCATCAGGTGCCTGTCAGGCTCCAGGTCTGGCCCTGTGCTGTCCTGAACTCTTCAAGGCAAAAAGGTGATTTCAATCACCTTAATTTCAATCAGGCTCTTTCTGATCTCTGTAGCACAAGGGTGCCTTACTCCACCTGCCCTCAAAGCAGGCCTGGACCAAGGCAGAAACCAGCCAGCAGCACCCACTGGGTGAGATGGATGGGGATTTGCCCAGCCCAGCTCCTTGCTCAGAAACAAGCAGGACAGATGCGGGCAGCAAGACATCCCAGGATTGTGCTCAGAGGCACGGTGACAACGAGTCAGAAGCAGCCTGCTATGTGCCTAGGGCCATCTCCCTGCAGACAGCCCTTCCCAGCCACGTTGCACCCTTCTCTGCCCCTGGGGATGCTGCATCCTGTTAAGACAAATGCTGTGGCAAGGAGTGCTCAGGTTAGTTCTGCTCGATGCCAGAGCACAGGATGACAAGGTGAGAGTTTCAGATCCCTTGGCAAGGGCACTCCATGGCCATGCACTGACAGCCGGTGCACACCTTGACTTACCCTCCTCTGAGTCCTTCTCCTGGGCAGTCTCAGCCTGCTCGAGCTCAGGGCGAGACACTGGTGGGCACAGAAGCAGAGCGCAGGCAGGTCTGTCATTCTGTCACCTCAGACCATGGGCTGGCACTCATGCCCAAAATTTCACATATCACCTCCTTTTCCCCTGAACCTCTGTCCAGGCCTTTCATCCTGCATGTGCTGCTCATTTCCCTCCTCTCCCTTCCCCAGAGCCCTGCCTGCAGCACCACAGCAAGTCAGCCCCCAGGACAACTGCTCTGGGCCACACCACCATATCCCAGTCTAACCAGCACGACAGTGAGAGCAACACAACATTACCACACTTGCACAGACAGTGCTGCTTTGAGGCATGCCTCAGTGTGGAGCTTGTAGTAACCAGGATGCGTGCCTCTGCTCAACGCACCAGGCCCTCAGCCTCCAGCCATACAGAGACGTCCTGCCTGGATCTGACAGGGAGAATGTTGATGTTTGGTGCTCAAACCAATTCTGCTGTAACGAAAGAACCAGACAGCCCAGCTGCACTTTAACATTCCCATTCCTGCACAAGCTGCCAAAGTCCACGGCCAAAACCTCCTTCTAGATCAGGCTGGGGAACCAAACCAACCTGACACCTAATCCCTGCTCCCCGCAGGATTACCTCCGACAGCCAGAAGTGTCTCAGGGCCTGCTCCACCCCCACAGCACAGTAAGCTCTGCCAGGCAAGGGGCTCAAAGCGACAGCACCTTGTCCTGGAGCAGAGAAACAGCAGCAGTGGGAGCTGTGGTCTCCACCCTGGAGCACTCAGAGGGCTGTCACCGCCTCCATTGACCAGCTACAAACCAGTAGGAAACCTCTGCTGACCACCACAGTCACTGGTGCAAAGGTGCTAGTGGGTCTGGCAGTGTGAGAAGCGCTGCAGCGGCACTGCCTGGAGGATCTACAGCTTGCTCCAGCCCCTCGCCACTCCTGCACAGAGGGGACGGAAGCAGCATGGCAGCACCACAGCCTCTGGGAAGGCAGGAGCCCCCCACATCAGAAGGTGTGGAGGGTCAGGCCTTACCAGAGATAGAGCACACCTCTCACGTGAGAGAAGGCGCAATGCTGCACTCTCTGCACCATGGGATTTTGCATCGGGGACTGCAGCAGGCCGTTCCAGCACAGACCTCAGCAAAGCACTCATTTACCTTGGCCTATAAAACACCCTGTGATTTTGAGGTTACAACAGTCATAACGGAGCAGGCACAGAAATCAAGCAATTTTCCAGGGCCGCAGGAACTCTTGCCTGTGTCCTGCCCACAGGCATTCTCTGCACCTGAAGCATCCTTTCTGTCATCGGATACACAGCAGCTACAGAGGGAATTAGTCCACAGCAACCATTCCACCTGAGCCACACCTTGCCCTCACACAGAAGCTAAAGCACCAGCCCCACCCACAGGCCCCACACTCAGCAGGTGCTGTGAGCACCCAGTCACTGCCTCGCAGCACCTGGCCTTGGCAAACTGATGGGAAGCAGCACCACCTCCAGCTGCAAGAGCACCCGCAGGCTTCAGTCCCACTCCTTTTGGATTGGAGCAGCTCAGCCCTGGCCAAAAGCAGAGTCTAGAAACAACCGCCAAGGCCAGCTCCAGGATTAAGCTAACAAAGCCACAGGTCCGACTTTCTTCACATAGCTGGGGCTAAGTAGCGCCCAAAGGAAGGAGGTTACAGGTCCAGGGAGGACACCATGCTGAAGAGGATCCCACATCACAAGGGTTACCATCAGCTGCAGGAAGCGATTAGTTAAATCTGCTTATCCTGCAGCAGATGGCTATGAGGCTCCCACCCTGCGGGGCTGAGAAACCATGAGCCTGCTCGCTGCAGCGCTGCTGAGGGGCTCTCACCTTCCTTGCTCTCCTGGTTGGCTCGATCCTTCTGCTTCTTCTTGTTGGTGGCATCGTCCAAGCCCCGAGACACCCTCCTCTGGCCAGGGGCATTGGTGCTGCCGGACATTTTCAGCCGTTTGGAGGACACAAACGGCCCGCCGGGGTCGGTAATGGAGTCTGGGTCAGGGGTGCGACGTTTTCTTCCTGGCCCAGCTATCTTGGCGACTCTCTGTGGTCAAACTCTCTGGCAAGGAACTAGTGGCCTAAAGAGAGAAGAGAGCAAGCGTGGCAGGAGGAGCAGGTGGAGAAGGCCCAGTAGCATCAGGATCTGCTCTCTGCCCCAGCACTGGGCTCTCCCAGGGACAGTGGCCTCACACAACCTTCACTGTGGCGTTTACGGGAAGCCCCATGCAGCACTTGGTGAGGAAACCTACCTCATCACAGCTGTTACAATGCTTACTGCCAAAAGCATGGGCTTGTCAGAGTTCCCAAGATACAACCGGGGGTCTTCCGCATATGGCACGCGTTAAAAACCTGGAAAGCAATTGTCATGCTCATGGCTTCCACTACAGCAACAGCGGCTCAGAGGAGCTGCTGGCACTAACAATACCCAGAAGCACAGACAAGGGTGGGGACACAGGGAGGCCCCAATCCCCAAAGTCAAGCCTCCGGGGTCAACTGGGGCAGCTGCCCATGGCTCGGGGCGGCAGCTATTTCAAACAGTGCCCCACGTAAGAGGGCAGGAACGGGAGCGAGTAACACCCTAAGAAGGAAGAAAGGGGAGAAGCAGGAGCAGGCCCGGGACAGTCTCCCATGACAGATGAGAGCAAGCAGAGTTCCCTGGCAAGAGGAGAGTTCCTCCACCCACCAGCTGGGAGCTAAACAAGCACAACTGCACCTTGCATATTGATCTCCCTGCCGGTTTACAGACAGCGCCAGCGGGGTCTGGCCTGGAAACAGGACACCTCTGCTCTGCATGCCCCAGGGAGAGGGCAGGGCAGGCAGGGCGCTCGCCCCTGTCCCCTTAGACATGCCCTCCCAGGCAGAGCCAGCTCCCCTACCAGGTTCGGGAGCTGCTGGCCCAAGGGCTGGTCTCAGTTTCACTCTCCAGTTTCGCCCCTGGGTGTTCACAGCTGAGACAGAAGAGAGCTGGAACAACCCGCGGAGAAAGGTCCCTCTTGAGGTGCCTCCATGGAGGTGGTGAAAGAAGAGAGCTGGCAAAGCTCCCTTCCTTGCTGCTCCGGCTCACACCCTGACCTGGATAGTGCTTGTCCAGCTGCAGGGCTTTGCTGCAGGGGAGCGGGCCCAGTTGCACTCATCCTACCCACCCCCAGGTGCCAGCAGCCTGCAGCAGCTCCAGGTGCACTGATTCACACCTCATCCTGTGGCCCCACTCCCATTTGAGGACACAGCTGAGACCAATAGCATCTTGGTCTAGCACAGCTCCACCGAGCCTGCCACCTTCAGCAGGAGGCGAGCTGTGCCCTTGGAACACCCCATCCTGCCCCCACCTGTGTACCAAGCACAAACCCCACAGCTCCGCTCGGGCACAGGCAGAAGGTAGCTCAAAGGGAAGTGCTCAGTCGGAGGGAGCACGCTGACAGCCCTGCACTGCCCGTCCCATGTCACCAGAGTGTTTGTGTTCTAGAAACGCTGGGGGCAACAAGTAGCCACAAAGGTGGAGTCATAGCTGCAAACTGCAAGGGACCCCAGAGAGCAAAGCAGTCCTGCCTGCCCTCAGCTCTGGCAAAGCCAGCCTCATGACAGGTGCTGCGCCCAAACCATTCCTCTTCAGGCCAACCTGTCCTCATAACCAAGAGCCACCGAAGCCAAGCGAAAAGCTCAAGCGCCGAGTTCAGCCCGGCTACCTGGCATAAGCAACTCCTGCCACCCATGGCAAAGGGGCCCGAAACAATCCGAAGAGCTTGAAAGAATGTGGGAGGACAGCAGTGCCATCCCCAAGCTGCTACACACACTGGGTGTCCCTCGGACGCAGCAGCACCTCTGGCTGCAATAGGAATGGAAAGGGCCCCTTACAGCGGCAAACATGGCTCTGGTTTGCAAGGCTGGGCCTCTGACGCTGGCAGGCCACCGCTGCCAGCCACATGCCGCTGCCCAGCTCCAGTCCCCACCAACACCAAAACAGGCTGGCTACAGATGCTTCCCAGCACTGAGAGCGTTAACCGGGGCTCAGCAAACATGGCAAAGCCTTTTTTTTTTCTGAATTTCGTTTGCCTCTAGGGTGAGAACTCCAGGAGGAGTGGGAAACAAGAAGCAGCAACTGCTTTGTGCAGGGTCAGGCCAGGCTCCATCACCTCCTTCCTGCGCCTCCAAAGGGGTGGCATAGGGTAACTGCCAGGCAGGGCAGCAGCAAGCTCTGAAAGGGGTCCTGGAGGGCTGAGAAAAGATCAGCGTCCTCCCAAGAAGGGGTGAGGGATAGAGCCAGGGTCATGTGTTTGCTGTCACTCCTCTGGGAGAAGCCTGCTGCTCTTATACCTCACTGAGGGCTTGGCTCCCTCAGGCGCTTTGCCGACAGTTGTTTCTAACGGCAGGCAGGAGCGGCAGGCAGGAGCTGAGCAGGGCTGAGGCTCTGCCCAATTCCAGCTGCCAGCCCAGTGCCGCTGCACGCACCATGGCATTTCAGAGGAGTGCAGGTTATTCCCATTCATCTGTTCTAACCCCTGAGACTTTCTGCCTCTCTGCCATCAGGAAACATGCAGCCAGGCGGGACATTTAGCCCCAGGGTGTGCAGGGGCACAGAGGTGTTGGCACTGTGAATGCCGGCACTGTGGGAGCCGCTGCAGGGAAGCGGTGGGGAACTGCCACCTTGGCTGGATGCCAGGTGTACCTCTGAGAAGCATCCGATGGGCTGAGCGCTCATACAAAACCTTACACAATCCTTCCCCGAGCCAGGGAAGCCTGGCCATGCTGCTGAGAGAGGAGGTGCCTCCTTGCTCTCTGCTCTCCCAGCCTTTGTGCCGGTGCAAGCACCCACGTGGCTGCAGCATGTACCGGATCGAGATACCAGCCAGAGTGAAAATGCTTTCTGCCAAGTTTGTCTTACCCTAGAGCAGTTCTCCATCCCAGTTCATGCTGGGGCTGCACAATCGCTTTCACTGGCCAGCAGAACGGGACAACTCAGGAATGGGAGTGAGAGGCTGGGGAGAAGGGCCGCCCCTTCCCACAGCAGCACCAGACTGGGCTAGTGTAAATGCTCAGGGAATGATAGCAGAAGGTGCACAACAAGACGCAATGAGCCCCCTGCGTTTCGGGCGCATTTGGCAGGAAGAGACCCCTGGTTCTTGCCTGCACCACCTCCCCATCAGCACCCAAAGGCCTTTACTAGCCGTGGAGGAGGCTGGCTATCCCCCAGCCTCATCCTTCCACAGACTTTTGACTCTTTGGCTCCTTCATGTCATGAACACAGCTGACAGAAACACGTTCCTTGTGTCCACAAGTACTTTTGTCACCTTCTGCTTCTTGTACCTCTGAGGGATCAGAAATCTTGAGACTCGAGCTTATCTCTTACTTCAGCATCTCGGCATGCCTGACACACAGGCTGAGCCAGGACAAGCACAGAGCCACTCAGGGCAGGCACCCACTGCCACATGTAACATTTCCAACCCTTGTGGAAATCACCGTGTCCCCAAAGCACCGCGACAGCAGCGAGCCCTTATAGCTGTGCTGCGCGGGGAGCCCGGCGAGCCCAGCTCCCCCCAGGCCCTGACAAGTCTCCGGGGAGGATGAGCCTGATCAGACAGCAGCCGACGGTGGGCCCCCGGCCCCTCCTGCGCTGCTGCCCGCTCTCAGGCATTTGGAGCAGGGAAAGGGACGGCGAACGGTGCTTCTGCCCAACAACCCGCGGGCCCAGGTGCAGGCGGAGCCCCCGCGCAGGCAGAGCGGCAGGTCACAGGCAGCGGCCCAGCCCCACGGCTCCCGCCTGAGGCTGCCGCGCTCGGCCCGTCCTGCCATGCCTCTCCTCACGCCGCCGCCATCCGCTGCCCCCTCACACACGGTCCCGCTCCCCGCCGCCCCAGCCCTGGCTCCCTCCCCCGGGCCGCATCCCGGCCTCCCGCCGCCGCCGCCCCCCGGCCCTGCCCGCCGCCGCTCCCCGCCTCCCTGGGCCCCACCGCCATCCCGGCCCGGCCGGCCCCGGCCCGCCCCGCACTCACGGCCCCGCCCGCCGCTCCGGTCTGTTTTGTTTCCAGCCGAAGTTCCGAGCGGGCCGACTCAGGAGACAGGCCCGAGCCCGTGACGCACTTCCGGAAGCCGGCGGACGAGCCCACGTGACGCGGGAGCGCGATGGGGGAACAATGGTCATGTGACGCGAACAGGGCCGGCCGCTGGCTCGTTCCCTCCCTCTCCCGGAGCCCGGCCCGGCAGCGCCATGGTAACGGCGCCTGCCGTGGCGTCATGACGGCGCCTCAGGGGCGGGCCGTCCTCAAGGGCGGGCAAGGGCGCGACCCGGCCCCGGACTGCCGGGGCGTTCCCATGGCAACGGGCCGGGCGGCGCCGGCTGGCCCCGGCCTGCCGTGGGTGGCCCAGGCCTGGCGTCCGGAGCCCGAGCCCACCGTGTCCCCTGGCCCCGCTGCCGGGCCCACAGCGTCCCCCAGCCCCACAGCCAGGCATTGGCCCCACCGATTGTCCCCCAGCCCCACAGCTGACCCCCGGCCATGCACTGTCGTACACCTGGGGGCTGGCAGGGGCAGGCTCCCACCCCGGGGGCTCAGGGAGGGCATGGTGGGGCAACCTGGGTGGATGCGGGGGCCCATGGCACGGGGCAGAGGCAAGGCAGTCTTGCTCTGTAACTTTATTCACACGGGGGTGCCCTGCAGCCCCCACCTTGCCCACCGCTCCAGGGGCAGGTGGAGGCCAGGTAGCGGGGAGAGTGCCAGGGGGTCCAGGCCCCTCTGGGGATCACTGGCAGGTGTTGTAGATCTGGACCTGCTGGTTGATGGTGGCCAGCACCTCCCTCATCCTGGCTTCCAGCCCGCCCAGCTGGGCTGCCTTGGCGTCCAGCACTCGCTCATTCCGCTCGTACGCCTCCTCCAGTGCTGCAGGGATGGGAGGGACATGGGTCAGCATGGCCCCCCACCACCACGATCCCCCACCCCACCACCCCGGCCTCACCTCGCAGCCGCTGCAGCTTGCCCTGGGCGTCCTGCAGCAGCCCAGCAGCCTCATCCCGCAGCTGCTGCGCCCGGCTGCCTGCCTGCTGTGCGCCCTGCGCCCGGTGCTGCACCAGCTCCTGTGCCGTCCGGTACCGGTCCCGCAATGGCCCCTCCAGCACCTGCTGGGCAGAGGGGCCAGTCAGCAAGAACCCCAGGAGCGCCGCCGGCCGCGCATGTCCCCCACTCACCCACCTGCTTGGCCTCGCCAGCTCGGTCCCGTGCGACACCAGCCGCCTCCTGGGCACGCGTGGCCACCAGGCTGTTGTTGGCGCGTTTCACCTTCAGGGCATCCGTCTGTCTGTCCAGGAGCCCGATCCGTCCCATGGCGCCTGCCAGTTGCTGCTCTGCGCTCATCGTCTGGGCCTGCATCTGGGGACCAGTGGCATAAGGGACAGGCACGGTCAGGGTGCCCGTATAGTGGGGATGGGGCCCTGCCCATCCCTGTGGGGCTAAGGTCACGGGGACAGGGCCCTTACTGTGCCAAGGGCTCTCTCGCTGTGCTGGATGTCACCTGTGGCATGGTGCAACGCCTGCTCAGTCATGCCCTGAGCTTGCTGCGCATCCTCCAGTGCCTGCCGCACCGCCTTGGCCATGTCCCGCACGCCCTCCGCCCGTGACCTGCGGCCGGGGCGGCACTGGCTCAGCGCCAGCCGGGGCTGGGGGACCCTAGGGGGGCTGCACCCCCACATCCCTGGGCTTACCTGGCCCGCTGGGCGTCCTGCAGCAGCTGCCCAGCCTGGCGCACATCACCGGCTGTCTGCTCCAGGATGGCATCCACGCTGGCCAGGTTGCGCACTCGTGCCTTGATCTCCTCAGCCAGGCGGTGGATCTGGGCCGGCGCGGCAGGGAGTGACAGCTCCAGCACCCGGCTGGCTACCACCTCGATGCTCTCGGGGTCGGCCCCCTCCTCTGCGGGCAGGAGCTGTCAGTGTGTCCCCTGCGGCACCCCGGGGCAGAGGGGACAGGCAGACCAAGGGGTGGTGGAGGGCAAGGGTCAGCCATGGGGAGGGATCATGGGGCAGGGCAGGGGCGCAAAGGAGAGTTGGGGGGCATAGGATGGTCAGGGCAAGGCAGGGACCGTGCACCGCAGTGTGGGGCAGGGGCTGTGTGGTGCAATGCCGAGGCGGTACAGCCCATGTGCAGTGCAGGGACTATGCAGTGTGGCGCGGTGCAGGGTCAGTGCAGTGTGGTGCAGGTGCAGTGCAGGTATGGAGCCATGCAGCACGGAGCAGGGGCGGCCAGGCCCCCTGGCATGCTGGCACTCACGGCTCAGGAAGGCCTTGACGTGGCTGATGAGCTCCCGCAGCTCCTTGTTGGAGTTCTCCACACGGGCCCTGGTCTGGTTTGCCTTGTCCAGGGCTGCCTGCGCCCGCAGCCGCGCCTCATCTGCCTTCCCCTTGGCCTCGGCTACCTGGGCAGGTGCAGAGACCCTCAGCACCAGCTCCGAGGGCTGGGCATCATGTCCATGCCGCCTGCTCCCACCAGTGCCCATGTGCCACGCACCCTGTGGGAGAGCTGTGCCACATCGCCGGCGGCCTGCCGCAGCTCCTCCTGGGCATGGCGTGCCCGGTCCAGTGCGCTGTCAGCCGTGGACACGGCCCCGCCGCAGCTCAGACCCCCACAGCGCCGTCCCCCATCCTCGTCCCGGCACCCAGCTCCCCCGCAGGGACTCTCGCCGCAGGGTACGTCGCCTGCCGCACCACAGACCTGCAAGGCAGCGTGGGCTCAGGGTGGCTCTGGGTGCCAGCCCCCCAGTCTCCTCCCCAAGTCCTACCTTCTCATTGAGTGGGTGCAAGCTCAGTGCCTGCGCCCTTGCTGCCAGGTCCATCAGCGCCCGCCGGCTGGCCGCATTTTGGCGGTTGAAGTTGTCCCGCTGACTGGCCAGGAGCTGCTCGGTACGGCGCCGGGTGGCTGCCGAGGTGCTGATGGGGCTGGACATAGCATGTGTAGAGGCGTCTGCCCGGCGCTCGGCCTCCCGTGACTCCCCGTGGGACTGGCGGATGCTGTCATAGGCACCTGGGGGCGGCAGGGGCACCGTCAGACCCCCTGCCACAGTCCTGTTGCCCCGGCCCAGCTCCGCAGCACAGCTCACCGAGGAAATTGGAGGTCTTGAGGGTGTGCAGCCGCTGCTCCAGGTCCTGCAGGCTGTGGTTGAGGGCACGGGCACCCCGGTCCACTGCGCTCAGCACATGGCTGGCATTGAAGTTGGCATCCTGGGCAGCCGTCAGCTCTGCCTCCAGCCGTGTCAGCCTCTCCGTCGCCTCCTCAATTTGCCGCCTGCAAAGGAAGGGGGTGACAACCTGCCCCTGGGGACACCCCAGGAGCCATGCCCTGCACCAGGTGCTCACCGCAGCCCCTCTGTGGCATGCGTTAGGTGGGCGGCGGTGGTGGCAGTGGCGTTGCGGGTGGCCACTACGTCACGCACGGTGGCCAGGCTCTCCTCCAGCTGCTGGAAGGTTCTCTCGAAGGTGCCAGTGGCCCCAGTGTGCTGCAGGAGGCTGGCCCGCTGTGCCAGCGCCCGGGTGTGGGCAGCCAGGTCCTGTATCACCCGGTCCCAGTCCCCAAAGCAGGGGTGGCAGGGCTGGCAGGTGGGGAAGGCGCCGGCAAAGCCACGGGCACACTGGTCACAGCGGATGCCCGAGATACCAGGTCGGCAGTCACAGTGGCCGCTGACACGGTGGCACTGGGTGCTGGCAATGCCGCGGGGGTCACAGTCACAGGCTGCGGGGAGAGCAGGGTCAGGGCACCGCAGGGCCCACCACAGACCCCCCGCTGGCACCAGCTCTCACCTCGGCACTGCCGCTGCGGGTCACCCCAGTGGTGCTCCTGGCAGTCGGCACAGGTCCTGCCCCCAAAGCCCGGCCGGCATGAGCACTGCCCTGTGAACTGAAAGGCACGGCGTGTCCGAGGCTGGCACTGCTGCAGCACACCTCCAGTCCCACCCCAGCCCCCCGCGTCCCCTCCCTGTCTCACCTGGTTGCAGGCGGGTGTCAGGGCATGCTGGGGGTGGCAGGCGCAGGGCTGGCAGCCCTGCCTGCTGCCCAGGTTCCAGAAGTTGGGGCTGCAGCGGTCGCAGCTCTGTCCCTCCACGTGGGGCAGGCAGTGGCACTGCCCGCTGTGGCTGTCACACTGGCACTGCTGGGGCCCACAGGTGCTGGGGTCAGTGCCCAGCGTGTTGCAGGAGCAACCTGGAACGAGATGGGTGCTGAGCAGGGATGGGGACAGGGATGAGGGTGTTGAGAGGGGATGGGGACAGGAGGAGAACGGGGACAGGATGGGCATGAGATTGGGATGGAGATGGGATGGGAGTTGCAGATGGGATGGGGACACAGGCAGGGATGGGATGGGGATGGTGATGGGTGAGGGTAGAGGCAGGATGGAGATGGGATGGGAACAGCATGAGGACTACTGATAGGGATGGGATAGAGATGGGACAGGGACAGGGTCAGGATAGAGATGGGATAAGGATGGGATGGTGACAACCAGGGTGGTGGGGGGGGTGGGATGGCAATGGGGACAGGCATGGGCATGAGATGAGGCTGTGGATGGGATGGGACAAGCTGGGCATGGGGACAACGATGGGGATGGGGCTGCAGTGCCAGGGCTGGGCAGAGGAGATAGCACAGAGCAGAGCAGGGCAGGGTGGGAGGGACCCCACAGCACTGTGCACGAGCAAGGGCAACCATGAGCATGCAGGGTCCCCACGGACATGCTGGTCTTGCTGTGGCCGTGGGCACTCACGTCTGCAGCTGTGCCGCGTGGCATCCCCATAGTAGCCGGGCTGGCACTCAGCACAGTGTGGCCCCGCTGTGTTGTAGAGGCAGCGCAGGCAGCGCCCTGTGTGCCGGTCACATGCCTCCGGGTCCGTCATGTCAATGTTGTCGTGGCACTGGCAGGGCAGGCAGTGCCCGCCAGGCTGCAGTGGGTCCCCATAGTACCCAGGGGCACACTCGTCGCAGCGCGGACCTGCCGGCACAGGGCGTTGGGCAGTGCCTGGGGACAGGGGACCCCCAAGGCACTGAGCATGCTGTGGCGGCAGGCACCCACCTGTGTACCCAGGGCTGCAGTGGCAGATGACCTGCCGGGAGTGGCTGTCCTGGTAGCAGGAGGCAGCGAAGTGGCGGGGGCTGCCAGGCCCATCGGGGCAGGGGCAGGGCCGGCAGTGCTGGCCAGACCCCAGCGCCGGGTTCCCAAAGTGCCCAGCTGCGCACCTATGGGCAGGCGATCAGTGGGGACTGGGGCTGCTGGCAGCACCCTGCCCTGGCCCAGGCACACACCCCACTCACCTCTGGCACCTCTCGCCATCCGTGTGGTCACGGCAGCGCAGGCAGCTGCCTGTCCGGGGGTCGCACTCCTCAGCGTGCCCGTTGCACTGGCAGGGACGGCAGGCGGGGAAGCCCCAGTGGCCAGGCTGGCAGCGGTCGCAGCGTGGGCCATGAGCACCCTCGCGGCAGGAGCACTGCCCTGTGGTGCTGTCGCAGACGGTGCTCACCGACCCCTCACTGCTGCACTGGCACTCTGGAAGGCACGGCACCCACGGTGTCTGCCCCCGGCACGCAGGGAGAATCCCGCTCCAGCCCCGCCCAGCCCTGGGGTGCCTGGGCTCCTCTCCGGGCCAGGCTGGAGAGCCCCACAGCACTCACCCCGGCACCCGCCGGGCCCGAAGCCAAAGGTTCCCGGGGAGCAGCGGTGGCAGCGTCGTCCCACGACGTTGGGTTTGCACCGGCACTGCCCGCCCTGGGACTGGCACTCAGCGCTGAGTGAGCCCTGGGGGTCGCAGAGGCAGGCTGCGGGCAGAGAGTGGGGTGAGCAGTGCCCACTGCTGTGGAGCGTGGGACGGCGTGCGGGATGGGGGACGGCGCACAGGGCCATACTCACGCAGTGCCCCGTCATGCAGGACGGCCGAGAGGCTGTGCAGGAGGCTGGAGCAGGGCTCGGCCACGGGTGAGGGCCCTGCAGCATGGAAGGGCTGGGCACAGTGGTACCGCTCAAAGGTCTCCCGGCGCTCCATGGAGCCGGGGTCGCCCGCGATGAACATCTCCAGTGAGGAGTACCGGGGCATGAGCACTAGCTGCAGGGAGCAAATCAGTGGGACGTCAAGCCTGTCTCTCCCTGTGTCCCCTATGGCTGCATCCTGCCCCCCGAAGAGTTGTTGTCCCCCATCCCGCTGCCCGGCCGTCCCTCACCGAATCGATGAGCACGCTGGCGGTGGGATCCTGCCGAGCAGCAGCACAGCCCAGCTCCAGGCGGAGGGTGTAGGAGACGCCCCGCTCCAGGCAGACAGGCTGGGGCAGCACCACGTGCCTGAGGGGGCAGAGCAGAGCATGGGCAGCCAGGTGCCTCCTGCAAGCCTCGGCACAGCCTGGGTCCTGGCAAGGTGCTCACCTGGCACCAGAGAGGAGGCTGGTGGAGAGCTGGTCATCGGCCGGGATGGTGTTTCCGCAAGGGCTGCTGGCTGAGACAGGGCTGGGACGCAGCACCCTCACCCTCACCTCCTGCCAGGGCTCTGGGTGCTGCCAGCGGAGAAGGAGCTGTGCCAAAAAGCCTCACCAGCTGCCACTCCCCCTGCCCTCAGTATGGCGATATGTCCCACCGCTGGTCTCATCTGGTGCTCACCTGGGGCTCGTAGCGGATGATCATGTCGTACTCAGTGGAGAAAGGCACGTCGCTCACATGAAACTCCACCCAGCCGCCCTCCAGCATGCGGGCAAAGCCCGTGCCCGTCCACGAAGCTGGGTGGTCTGTGGGGGGCTCACGCTCCACCACTGAGCCCTGATGTGAAGGGGGGGTGTGAGAAGGGACCCCAAAAATCACCTTAGCCAGCAGGTACTGCTCTGCCCCACTGCCCCATTGGCAGAGTGATGCCTGACAGCTTGGGGACACTGCAAAGAGCCATCTGGTGCCCTGCTCTGCCTGATGTTCCCCCCCAGGGACACCTTCGTCCCTTACCTGATGCAGCCGAGCGTCCTCAGCCTCGTAGGTGTAATGGTCCAGGTTGATGTGGTAGAAGCCAGGCTCCACCTGGCCGCACTGTCGTCCCACCACATGGCTGCGGCACCGGCACTGTCCCGTCTCCACGGCGCACCTGGTACCCCGGTGGCACCGTCAGACACAATGCCAGCAGGGATGGCTGACCCCTCGCCCCCTGCGTCCCCATGAAGACTCACAGGTTGTCATAGGCACCTCCCACGTCGCAGTCGCATGGCCGGCAGCCTGGGAGGTCATGGCTCAGCCCCCAGTGCTCAGGCTGCAGAGAGCAAGAGTGTCAGGGAGTGCCCAGCTGCGGTGCCGTGGCCCGAAGCATGGTGCATAGTCCCAAGCTCCATGCACGGCCCTGAGCACCGTGCACAGACCCCCGAGCACTGTGCACAGCTCCCAGCACATCCCCACTCACCAGGCACTGGTTGCAGTTGTGCCCGGTCACCAGCCGCTTGCAGAAGCAGTCGCCACTGATGGGGTCACACTGGCTGCCCTCGGCCACCGTGCCACGGGGGTCACACTGGCACCCTGTGCAGAGAGCCAGCGGCGTCCGGCGGGGCCAAGCCATGTGCCCGACCCCAGCGGGTGCCACCCCGGTACCTACGCTGGCAGCCCTGTGGGTTGGCGGTGCTGAGGCCAAAGAAGCCGGGTTTGCAGCGGTCACAGCGGGGACCAGCCACATGCTCCTTGCAGCGGCACTGCCCTGCGATCAGCCCCCGGGCTGGGTCATCGGCGCCGTCGCACAGACCCCCATCCAGAGAGCCCTCGGGGTCGCAGTTGCAGGCTGAGGGCACAGGCAGGGTCAGCACCCTGACCCCCTGGCCCACCCTGCGCAGCCTGTGCCGCACCGCACACCCCTGGCACCGACCTCGGCAGACCATGGGGTCCCGCAGGTCCTTGCTGGGGTCCTTGTAGTAGAAGGGTTTGCAGAGGTGGCAGCGGCGGCCCATGGTGTTGTGCTGGCAGCCATCACACACGGCCCCGCTGGCATTCCCCGTGGCCAGGAAGACAGCCATGTCAAAGTGGCACCGCCGTGAGTGCTCATTGCAGTCGCACCCTGCAGAGATGGCACAGCATGCGGCACCCCAGCACCCCACCTGGCAGGCAGCACCCCCAGTGCCAAACCTCCCCAGCCCTGACCCTCCTCACCCCAGTACGCAGCACCCCAACCCCCCCAAACCACAACAGGCAGCACTCCAAGACCCCCCCAGCCAGTCTGCAGGATGCCAGTCCCCACTCAACCACATCCCAACACACAGCACCCCGAAACCCTGGCACGGTGCAGCCTGCCAGCCCCGGTACCAGGATCTCTGTGCCAGGAGCCGGTGCCAGCACAGGACACTCACGGCGGCAGGCATTGGTGCTGGAGCCCTCGGCCGGGCGCCAGGGCAGGTCATGGTAGAAGTCCTCACAGCGCTCGCAGTTCAGCCCCTGCGTGTGGTGCTTGCAGACGCAGCGTCCGTGTACCTGCCGGGACACCACAGTGAGGGGCTGCAGGACTGGGCACAGCAGCCACCCAGTTCCAGCAAGGCACGCGGGGCCGGCTCGCCTTACCATGCCGTCGGTGGTGGCGGGGGCCCCGCTGAGCGGGGCGCACTCGGAGGCGTGCCCATAGCAGAAGCAGTTCCCGCGCAGCACCAGCTCGTAGAGCGCATAGTAGTACTTCTCCTGGATCTCCCGCCGCGAGTCCAGCAGGTTGTCCCCCAGCGTGTGCAGCTTGGTGAGGTTCACCCGCAGGTTGGTGACGCGCAGCAGGTCTGGGGTGGGGAGAGACCCGCATTGGCACGGGGCGGCCGGGCCTGTCCACGCGCGGCTTGGCTGCGGTGGGCTGTGCATGGTCACGGGGTCTGCGGGTGGCTCGGTGGAGCCAGGCACGGCTCAGCTCACCCGTGCACCCTCGGTTTGGCTCACACACACGTGGTTGCACATGGCCAGGCTGGGCTGTACGCGGCTGCAGTGGTTCAGCTCCCGTGCATATGGTTGTGCACGGTCAGGCTGTGCACGACTTACCAGGGTTCTGCAGGCCCCCTCAGCAGTGCAGGCTGGGACCCCAACAGTGCAGAACACGTGCCCTGGGTTTAGGAGCACCCACTGCCCGGGGCTGAGCCCAGAGCACGGCGGTGCCTGGCGGGCACAGCCTGGGGGCCCCGCAGGACAGGACGGCTCCCCCAGGACTGCAGCTTCCCAGCAGCCCTGCCCTGCGGATTCCTTTGCTCCTGCTCCCACTCTAAATTTAGCCCTGGGTGATTAACCCACTGCATCCTGTTCCCGGCCCAACTCCTCTGCCCGTCACAGACACCGTCCCGCACTGTGGCTGGGCTTGGCTCTGGCACAGCTCTGGCACACCCATCCCCCTCTGCTCACTCCAATGCAGCCCGACTTTTAGCTGCTCCCACGGGGGTGGTGCAGGAGGGGCCCGAGCCTCTGCAGGCTGGATCAGGCCCTGACCCCCGCCGTGGGGCTCAGAGCAGGGAGAGAGCAGCCAAAATAGCTGTGCCCAAAATAGAACAGCCAGGCAGGAGCCCAGGGCAGGCGACTCACTCTGGATGGCGGGGCTGTAGGGGTCCTGGATGGGGATTGCGGGGTCCAGCACCCGGTAGATCACCTGGGGGGGAAAGCAGGGTGGTGAGGGGAGAGTGGGGGGTCCCCCGACCCTCCCGTGGCGCCAGCAGGGCCTCACCTCCCCCTCGGTGGAGGGCTCGATGTCAGAGTAGCGGGATTCGCAGACGACATCGTCGATGCGGCGTGGGGGCCCGCGGGGGACGTGGGGGAAGGCAGTGGCGCAGTCGTAGGCAAAGTAGCGGTAGACTTTCCAGCTGCGTCCGAAGTCGGCCGAGCGCTCCACCAGCATGGCCGCAGGGCGGAAGGTCTGTGGGACACCCAGCTGCAAGAGGGGCCGGCCCCACAGCCCCCACGGGCTTCATCCTGTCCCATCCCATCTTGTCCCATCCCAGGTACCCACATGCCAGGACCCACCTTGAAGGTCATGATGAGATGGGTGAAGTGGAACTCGGCCTCCAGGTCCAGCTGGATGCTGACATGCTCCACGCCTGGGGATGGCACGCAGGACTGCAGGGAGCACCCACCCACGGGTCCCCGGGGCTCGTCCCCCCCACCCGGCCGTGGTCCAGGGGCGCGTCCGCAGCCGCCAGTTGAGTCACGCTTCCTCAGCGTGGGAGGATGGGAAGAAGAGCCCCCCGGGACGCCCCACCACCCCCGCCCGCTGCTTACCGTTCTCTGACTGCCACCAGGCTTTCTTGGGGCGGGGGGCGAAGGTGGTGACCACGTTCTCGATGCGGTGGCTGTTGGCGTTGGCACGGGTGTCGTAGGGCCGCCGCGAGTCGCAGATGAAGCACTTCTTCTCTTCCTGGGAGCAGGGAGGCCCGGCGGTGTGTGTCCCTATCCCCGCCAGGTCCCCCCGTCCCCCATCCCGTCCCCGTCCCGCTCACCTGGAGGTGGCTGACTATGCAGTAGGGCTGGGGCCGGCGCAGCCCGCAGGTGGAGGTGGCACTCAGCTGGGGGGCTCGCCCCACCAGCAGGTCGCCGGTGGCCGGGTAGCAGCTGCCGCGGGCGCAGCCCTGGGGGGGGTCGGGGGCCGGGGCCCCCCCCAGTCCTGGGGGGTAGCGGGCGGCTGAGGGGCGCTGGGGGGGGGGCGGAGCCCCTTCCGCGGCCGCCCGGAAAGAAGGCGGCAGGGCCGGGCCGGACCCTGGCCGCCACCGGGCCCCGCCGCGGGGGAGGGGGGCGCGGACTCACCGGCCAGCAGCGGCAGCAGGAGGAGGGCGCCGGGGCTCCGCATCGCGGGGGCGCAACCGGGGCGCAAGGGGCGCGCAAAGGGGACGCAAAGGGGGCGCTCGGCAGGTGCCCGGCGGTCCCGTCCCGTCCCGTCCCCGCCCCGCCGGTTCCCGTTCCCGTCCCCGTCCCGGTCCCTCCCGCCCCCCCGGGCTGGGCGGCGGGCGCAGAGCTCGGGGCTGCGCGGAAAGCGCGGGGCGGATCCCGGCCGGAGCGGGGAGCGCGGGCGCGGCGGGCGGGCAGGGGGCAGGCAGGAGGCAGGCAGGCACCGGACACAGGCAGCCGCTGTTCAGGGCTTTATTTGCAGGCGCGGCCGCGCTACAAGCGCCCGCGGAGGGGACGGGACCCCCGGGCCAGGGGGGCTGCGGGGCAAGACCGGACCCCGGCTCCCAGCCCCCGGCGCTGCCGCCGGTCCCTAGCAGGTGGCATATGCGTTGGCCCTCTCCCGGATCTCCTCCAGCAGCCCCCAGACCCGCTGCTCCAACGCCTGCAGCCGCATCGCCTTCGCCGCCATCGCCCGCTCATTGGCCCCGAAGTGCTGCTCCAGCTCTGTGGGACGGCGGCACGGTCGGGGTGCAGCCCCCCACCGTGTCCCCCAGCCTGTGCCACCCTTGAGGCTCCAGGCAGGACATGCCCAGAGGGATGAGGGGAGACATGCACGGGGAGGGGGGCGGTAAGCAGGGTTGGGGTGCTGGGGAATGCCCCCCACTACGGGTTCCCCGCTCACCTTCCAGCTTCCTCTTGCTGCTGCTGGCCTTGTCCAGGAGGTCCCGGGCCTCTGCTGTCAGCTGCGTCACACGCTGCAGGGCCCCACCGGACGCCCCTGCCAGCCCACTCACCCGGTTCTTCAGCATCACGTAGCGCTGTGTCACCTGCGCCAGGTCCTGGTGGCACAAGGGCATGGCGAGGCTGAGCCGCTCTGGCACCCCATACCCCCTCGGTGCCACACTGCACCTGGGCAGGGCCGGGGTTCACCTGGCTGAGTGTCCCCGAGGTGGCAGTGGCACGCTGCGCCCCATCCTTGGCTTGCTGGGCCACATGACGGGCATCCCGGCCCCGCTCCTGCAGGATGGTGACGCGCTGCGCCAGCTCCCGCAGCCGCCGCTGCGCCCGCGACTCCTTCCCCTCCAGCGCCTGCAGCCTGCGCTCCGCCTGGGCAGGCATGGGCACCGTCTGCCAGCATGCACAGCGACCAGCCGCGCCCACGGTGCCAGCCCCACCGCCTTGGCAAACCCACGGCACCCACTCCCCAGCATCCACATCCCGCTGGCACCAGCCTTGCCACCTTGTGTGCTCACAGTACCAGCCTTGCTCTCCACGGCACCGACCCCATTATTCCCAGTGCCCCCACGCACCAACCCTGTTACTCCCAGCGCCACCATGACACCAGCCCCATTGCTCCCAGTTCACCTGTGGCACTGATCCCGTTAGTCCCAGTGCACCCATGGCACTGACCCAGTTATTCCCAGTGCCCTCACAGCACCAACCCTGTTGCCCCCAGCATGCCCCAGGCACCATCCCTGTCTCCTGGCCGTGCCAGCAGCACTGGCTCCACTCCTGCAGCGCTGGCATGCCCACAGCCCCGGCATCCCTACAGCCCCAGTGCCCGTCACCTCCTTGGCTCTGCTCTCGGCCGCCCGGATGGTGTCCCTGGCGCTCCGCAGGGCGCTCCCTGCTGCTGTCGCCTGCGCCTGCGCCACCTCCAGTGCCTGCTGCGTCCCCACCATCTCGTCCCTCACACCCTCTGCTCGCTCCCTGCGGTGGCACAGGCAGCTCCAGCCCCTGCCAGCGCTGCGGGATGGACCCCTGCTCCCTGCCCACCCTAGCACGTTCCCCACCACTTGCCTGGCATCCCGTCCCTGGGCCAGCAGCCCCTGTGCCGCGGCCAGCCCCTGTGCCGTGCTGTTCAGCACTGCATCCACCCCCTCCAGCTGGCCAATGCTCTCCCGCATCTCCCGCAGCAGCTCCTGGATCCGACTGGGGCTGCTGGGCAGGGAGATGTTCAGCACCTGCCGGGCCACCAGCTCGATGCTGCCCGGGTCAGCTCCCTCCTCTGTGGGGACACAGGAGCAGGGTGGGCTCGGGTGGGCACGCTGACACCTGCCATGCCCGTGTGCCCACCCGGTGCTGGCGCTACCTGCCAGGAAGGCCTTGATGCGGCGGATGAAGTCCCGCAGCTGGGACGTTGCCTTCTCCGTGCGGCTGCGGGCGGCCTGCGAGCGCCCCAGTGCCTCCTCCGCCCGGCTCCGCGCCCCCCGCGCCAGCTCTTGCACCTCCTGCGTCTGGGGGGCATGGGGCTGAGTGGGGGGCATGGGGCAGCCCCAGGGAGGGGGCGTGGGACGGTGGGCAGGGGGCACGAGGGGACATGCACGGGGACAAGATGGGGGCATGCAAGGTAATGGTGTGTGCAAAGGAGCATGGGGGGCATGCAAAGGGACATGAGGGGGTGCGCAACGGGGTGCAAGGGGGCACAAAGGGGATGTGCAAGGGGGTGCAGCAGTGGCTCAGGGAGGCACACAAGTGGCACAAGGGGTGTCTGTGAAGGGGCGTAAGAGGGACATGCGGGGGGGGGACGTGCTTGGAGGCACAGAAAAGGCACAAGCGGGATGTGCAAGGGGACACTCAAAGGGGCATGGAAAGGGCACAAAGAGGGACATGGAAGGGGACATCGAAGTGCCATGGAAAGGGTACAAGCAGGACATGCAAAGGGACATGCAAGGGGACACGGAAAAAGCATCAGTGGGACATGGAAGGGGACATCAAAGTGGCATGAAAAGGGCACAAGTGGAATGTACAAGGGGACATCAAAGTGGTACGGAAAGAACACAAGTGGGCCACACAAAGGGGACACCAGGGGACACCAAAAAGTGCCATGGAGCCACCACCCCTACCTTCTGTGCCACAACACCCAGCTGCCCCAAGGCCACCTCCAGTTGCTGTGAGGCGTTACGAGCGCTGTTCAAGGCTCGAGCTGAGACGGGTAGTGCCCCCATGCATCCCGTGCCGCCGCAATGCCGTGTCCCCATGCCATCCCGGCACAATGCTCCTCCGCAAGGCGCTTGGTCACAGCTCCGGTCCCCAGGTACCCCACAAATCTGCAGTGACGACAACGGTGGGGTTGGCAGCTCAACACTGCGTGGGGGCAGACCCCCTGGCACAGGGATCTCCCCTCATGTGCCTGTTTGCCCCCCGCTGGTCCCGCTCTCACCTTCTCATTGATCCCAGCAACGCTAAGTCCCATCACCCGTTTCTGCATCTCCCGCAAGGACTTCCGTGCTGCGACTGTGCCGCGGCGGAAAGCATCACCCCGCTGACGCAGCGCCCGCTCAGCTGTCCGCCGTGTCGCCTGTGCCCTGTTCAGCTCACCGGCTGTGCCGTTGGCCACTGCCTCCGCCTGCCGCGAGGCGTTCACCGATGCCAGGATGCTGCGGTAAGACTCTGCAGGTGCTGGTGTCAGGGTTCAACCAGGATGGTTGCCACCAAACCCCACAATTCTCGCTGGATGCTCTTACCACCGAATCCAGCTGCTGCTACAGTGCTGAGGAGGATTTGGAGGTGGGAGGTGCTTTGGTTAAGACCCCCCAGCTCGCGGCTCAGCCCAGCTAGCCGGTCACGGTGCCGCACATCTGCCTGTGCCAGCTGATCTAGATGTTGCTCCAACTCTTGGAGCTGCTTCCAGAAGTCATCCAGCTCCATCCTTTCGGGGGAGAGGAGTCTCAAGCCTTTTTGGGTGACAAAAGGGGGTCGTCCCCCCCCAGCCCACTGTGCACACTTACCTGGTGCTGTCCAGCTGCCCGGGCAGCCCGTTGAGGAGGGGTCCGCCGGGGCTGCCCCCCTGGGCCAGCAGCCGTTCCACACGCCCCAGGGCCTCCTCCAGCGCCCGCAGGCGGCGGGGGCTGAGTGGGGGCACGGACGCCCCCTCCCTCAGCGCCTGCGCCTGTGCCCCCAGGCGCCGCAGCCCGTCCCGAAGGCTGCCTAGGGCCGAGTCCCAGCGCCCGAAGCAGGGGTGGCAGGGTGAGCAGCGGGGGAAGGCCTCCTGGTAGCCCCGCTGGCAGCGGTCACAGCGCAGCCCCCCAAAGCCCGGCCGGCACTGGCACTGCCCACTGGCCTGCTCGCACCGCGGGCTCTCAGCGCCCAGTGGCTCGCACTCGCAGGCTGCGGAGACGGGCGGCAGCATGTCCCAGCCTCCCCAGGCACCACCGTGTCCCCAGAGTGCCACTGTGTCCCCAGCATCCCCCTGCACCCTCAGGGCCACACCCATGTACCCCGGGCTTCCTATATCTCCACAATCCCACCATGTACTCAGGATTCCCCAAGTCCCCCATGTCCCCAGAGGTCTGTCATGTCCCCAGGGTCCCCCCTGTCCCCAGCAACCCACTATGGGTCCAGAGTCCCTCATGCCTGAAAGGTCTCATCACATTCCCATGTTCTCACCATATCCCCAGGATCTCCTGAGTCCCCAGAGTTCCCTGTGTTCTCAGTGTCTCCCCATGTTGAGAGTCCCACCGTGTCCCCAGGGTCCCTTACATCCCCAGGGCCCCCCATGTCCCTAGAGTCCCACCACGCACCCAGGGTCCCTCCATGAGCCCCTGCTTCCTGAAGACCCCCTCATTCCCTGGGGTTCCCATGTCCCTGCACACCCCACGTCCCCAGACCCCCTATGCCCCCAGTCCCTGGGACATGCCCCCACCTCGGCACTCTTGCTCAGGGTCTCCCCAGTGATGCTCCTGGCACTGGGAGCAGACGCGGCCCCCAAAGCCAGGCCGGCACTGGCACTGCCCCGTCACCTGCAGTGAAAGCGGCGTGCTCAGCTGGGTGGCTCACCCGGTGTCAGGAGGGCAGCAGAGCTATGCCGGGGTGCTGGGGGTCTCACCACATCACAGGCGGGGTGCAGGGCACGTGTAGGGTGGCAGCCACAGGGCTCGCAGCCCCCTGGCCCCCCCAGGCTCCAGAAGTGGGGTGCGCAGCGGTCGCAGCTCTTGCCCACCACGTTGGGTCGGCAGGCGCAGGCACCCGTGCCACGGTCACAGGCGCAGGTGCCAGCGGTGCAGTGGGAGGCCAGGGTTCCCCGCGGGTCACAGCTGCAGCCTGTGGGTGTGTGGGCAACTGAGTGGGGCTCAGCCCGTACCCCCTGCCCAGTCAATGCCCTCTTAGCACCTGGCCCCAGCACCCCAAGTCCCCCCCTGGCCCCAAACCCATGCACAGCCCCAACTTCCCCGATACCAACACACTCCCCTGACCCCGATCCCTGTCCCCCCCCAGCCCCAGCCCCAGGCATAGCTCCAACACCCCCACCAGTCCAAAACACCCCACCCAGCCCCAAACGCCCAGACACCCCCAAAACCTGACTAACCCACACCCCTCACATACAACCCCAATCCCCCTCCCCCAGCGCAGCCCAAACCTTCACACCCACCCTGACCCCTTGCATCACCCCAAAACCCCCTGCACATCCCCAAACCCCTGCACGGCCCCAACCACGGGCACAGTCCCCGCCCCGCTCACGCCGGCAGCTGCGCTGCAGGGCATTGCCGAAGTAGCCGGGCTGGCAGTGAGCGCAGTGGGGCCCGGTGGTGTGGTACAGGCAGTGCAGGCAGTGCCCTGTGCGGGGGTCACAGGCCCCCGGGTCGCTGGCGTCGATGTTGTTGTTGCACTGGCAGGGCCGGCATGCACCCCCCTCTGTCTCCGGTGCCCCGAAGTAGCCCGGGGAGCAGCGGTCACAGCGGGGCCCTGCAGGGAGAGGGGGCTGTGGGTGCTGGGGGTCCCACAGCCCCGGTGCTGGGGGGTCCCTGCTGCATGGTGCCCACCCTGCCCCTCACCAGCATATCCAGGCGCGCAGAGGCAGACAATGTGGTGGGTCTCCTCGTCGGCGTGGCAGGCGCTCCCATGGTAGTGCCGCGTGCCGGGGTAGCCGGGGCAGGGGCAGGGCCGGCACTGCTGCCCTGAGCCCAGCACCGGGTTCCCGTAGTAACCGTCCTGGCACCTGCGAGGATGAGAGGTGAGAGCCCCGGGGTCCATCCCATTATATCCCATCCCACCATCCCATCTCATCCATCCCATCTCATCCATCCCATGCCATGCCATCCCATCATATCCCATCCCACCATCCCATCCCACGCCATGCCATGCTGTGCCCTCCCCTCCGATCAGGCTCACCTCTCACAGTGCCGGCCGGCAGTGTGGTCACGGCAGCGCAGGCAGCTGCCCGTCCGGGGGTCGCACTCGTCGGTGTGCCCGTTGCACTGGCAGGGACGGCAGGCGGGGAAGCCCCAGTGGCCAGGCTGGCACTGGTCACATTGCCGGCCCACAGTGCCGGGCTGGCACCGGCACTGTCCGCTCACCGCGTCGCATAGCTGTGACACCGAGCCCTCCGGGGAGCAGGCACAGGCTGCAGGACGGCTCAGCTCGTGTCAGGGACATGGGTGCAGGGACACAGGGATGGACAGACAGACAGGCAGACAGGGGACCAGCACCAGGGCATGCCCAACCCACAGGCTTACAGCACAGGAGGGCTCACATAAATGCATGGGTAGGCAGACAGACGGGTGGAGGGACAGATGAATGAGTGCAAGGCAGGGCAGCGCCCACCCCAGGCAGAAGCGCGGGGCTTGGATGGATGGATGGATGGATGGACAGAGGGGGAACTGGGACCCAACCCACGGGCTGCAGGACAGCAGGGCTGAGATGGACATGTGCACAGACAGACAGACAAGCGAACAGGCAGATGGGCAGCAAACGGGGCTCTGACAGCTGGACAGACAGACGGGAGGGACAGGGATGCCCAGCAGGCACAGATCCCGCTACTCACAGCTGCAGCCCAGGGGCCCGAAGCCGTAGCTGCCCGGGGCACAGCGGTTGCAGCGCCGGCCGAGGACGTGGGTCTTGCACTCGCACTGCCCTCCCTGTGCCTGGCACTCACTGCTGCGGGAGCCCTGCGGGTCGCACTGGCAGGCTGCGGGCAGCAGGGCCAGCGTGGGGCCGGGGCTGCCCTGCCCACCCCCTGCCCACCCCCTGCCCACCCCCTGCCACCGCTCCTCTGCCCATCCCTGCCATGGGCATGGCCTCATCCTGACCCACTGACCCTGCCGTGGGCATGGCTGAATCCCGACCCACCGCACCGGGCATGTCCCCACCCTCGCCCGCTGCCCCGGGCAGGTCCCCCGACCCCGGCAGGGCTCCCCACTCACGCAGCGCCCCGCCGTGCAGCAGGGCCGAGACGCTGCAGACCAGGCGGGCGCAGGCCTGGGCCATGGGGTGCGGGGGGGCCATGTGAAATGCCTCCAGGCACCGGTACCGCTCCAGCTCTTCCCGGCGTGCCGCTGCTGCCGCCTCCGCTCCGTGGAAGCCCGGCAGCTCTGACACCCGTGGCAGCAGCACCAGCTGTGCCGGGCAGAGGGAGGGAGAGAGGAGATGGGGCTCTGGGGGCACAGCCCTGCCCTGCCATGGGACCTGGGCCCTGCTCCTGGGCCGGATCCATCTACCCCACGGCAGCCCTGACCCTGCTGGGGACTCAACCGCCCCAGCCCCATCAAAAGCCCCAGCTCCACTGATATTCCCACCCAAATTGCCATCTCCACAGGCATCCTCACCCTCATCCCTGTTGGCATCCCCAAGATCAGCCTAAACTCCATCAACATCCCCTGCCCCACTGATATTTCCATCCTCACTCCCATACCCATCTCATCCCTATCCCCACCCCCATCCCATTCCCATCCCCATCCCATTCCCATCCCCTTTCACATCCCCAAACCCATGTCGCCCCACATGCGACCACCACCCCAGGTGGGTGTCACTGCCCACCCCAGCCCATGGTCCCCTGTCCCTGCCCATCACCACACCCCTGTTGAGCCCCAGGCGTGGGGTACAGTGGGACCCCCCTCACCGAGTCAATTAGGATGAAGGCGCTGGGGTGGCGCTGGGTGACACCGGCCCGTTGAAGCCGCATGGTCACCTCATAGGTGGTGCTGGGCTCGAAGCAGAAGGGCCGGGACAACAGCACGTACCTGTGCAGAGGTAGGCATGGGGGCACAGGCACCCCAGGGTCACAGGGACGGCCAGGGGATGGCAGCAGCACCTGGCCACCTTCCTTGTCCCTGTCCCGATCCTCATCCCTCACCTGGGTGACTGTCCCTGTTTCCATCCCATCCCCATCCCTCTCTTCTGGGAGTGTGGCAGGGCTGTGCTTGTCCCTGCCCTGTCCTGATCCCTGTCCCCGTCCCCATCCTCATTTTCATCCCACTCCATCCCCATCCCATCCCTATCCTCATCTCCATCCCCATCACATGCCCATCCCCACTCTCATCCCATCCCACCCCATCCCACCTCTGGCTGTGGGGCAGGCTCTCCCGGTACATCTGCTCGGAGGGCAGCAGGTTCCCGCAGCGAGGGCTGGTGGGCAGCACGCGGGAGCTGACGCCGACCACAGCCTCCCAGTCCTCGGCTGACTGCGGCAACAGGCAAGCTCTTGTCAGGGCTGTGTCGTGCTGTACACGCCATGGCCATGACCGTGGCCACACTCACCTCGGGCTCGTAGCGCAGCAGCAGCTCGTAGTCCATGGGGTAGGGCACGTCGTCCACACGGAAGGTCAGGCCAGCCCCATCTCGCACCCGGGCGAACCCCGAGCCCGTCCATGTCACCATGCGCCCGGCGCCGTCCCGCACCACCTCCTCCACGTCCGGCTGGGCAGCACACCGGCACAGCTCGGCCCCGGCCCCACTGGCTCTGCCCCCCGGCCACCCCTGCCCTGCAGTGCCCCACCGTGCCCCATCCCACCTCCCCCAGGGCTCACCTTGGGGGGCTGCTGGCGGCCACGGCGTGAGAGGGCGCGGGGCTGGGGGACACGGGGGGGGCTGCGCTGGTGCCGCAGACGCCCTTTCCGCCCTCCCAGCTCCCCGGTGTCGTACTCCAGGCAGTCCTGGGGCACCTCTGCCCGGATGGCGCCCTGTGGGGATGGGGTCAGGGGACGGGCACCATGCACGGGGACAGCCATGCATGGGGCACAGCAACAGCCACATGCAGGACATGGTGACAGCCATGCGTGAAGCACGGTGCACAGTGACAGCCATGCACAGACTCGGGCTGGGTGTGCAGGGACCCCCCCAGGAGACTCACTGGGAGCTGGGGGTGGCCATGGCCATGGCCAGTGGCCCGCTCAGCCTCGTAGGTGTAGTGGTCGAGGGCAGCGCAGAAGAAGCCGGGCTGCACCTGGTCACACTGCCGCCCCATGAGGTGGGGACGGCAGGGACAAGCCCCATCCTCCATGGAGCACCTGGGGGCGACCAGCCCGTCCCTCCATCTCTCCTTCTGTCCACCTCCGCTCTCACCCATCCTTCCCTCCGTCCCTCTCCCCATCCCTCCATCTCAGGGGATAGAGCACCTCACCTCCCTCCCTCCATCCCAGCCCCCTCTGTCTCCCCAGCCCTGTCCACATCCCTCCACCAATGTCCCTGCCCTCTCTCCCTCCATGTTTGACCCCCAGCCCTGTCCCCACTCCTGCTCCCCCGTCCCCGTGCCCCGCCAGATGCTGTGCTTGGACCCACTGGTTGCTGTAGGCTCCCCCGAAGTCGCAGGCACAGGGCCGGCAGCCCCCCACGTCATAGCTCAGGCCCCAGAACTCGGGCTGCAACAAGAGAGAGCGGACATGGGGCAGGTGTGGGGCCAGCCCAGCCCTGGGGGGTGCCATGGGACTGGGGCGAGCCAGGCCCACAGAGTATGGTGTGGGGCAGGCTGTGGGGTCGGCTGTGGGGCAGGGCTGGGGCACTCACCACACACTGGCTGCAGGAGCGCCCGGCCACGAAGCGTTTGCAGTAGCAGTCCCCGCTGACGGGGTCGCAGGGGGAGCCGCCCGCCACCGTGCCCCGTGGGTCACACCTGCACGCTGCCCCACACACGCACACACCCCCACATGTGAGGGGCTGTTGCATGGCACTGCAGCCACAGGCTTCATGGTCCTCCCTCACCATCCCATGTCCTTCCATCCCACACCCCTCCATCGCCATCCCTCCATCGCCATCCCTCCATATTCATCCCTCCATCCCATATCCCTCTATCTCCATTCCTCCATCCCCACACCTCCATCAACCCTCCACCCCACATCCCTCCACCCCACATCCTCCCGTGCCCATCCCTGGGTCTCAGCTCACGCTGGCAGCCCTGTGGGTCGCCATGGCTGAGGCCGTAGGCGCCGTGCCGGCAGCGGTCACAGCGGGGACCAGCCACGTTCTCCTTGCAGCGGCACTGCCCCGCGATCATGCCCAGCGCCACGTCTGTGTGCCCATCGCAGGCGCCTCCGTCCAGCGAGCCTGCTGGGTCACAGTCGCAGGCTGCCGAGAGAGAGAGAGACCACTGGGAGCTGCGGCTGCCGGCCCTGGGAGCTGTGAGGCCAGGGCTGGTGGCACTGGGAGCCATGGAGCCAAGGCAAGCTGTGGGGCTGGGGTCCCGTGGCACTCACGGGCGCAGGCAGTGGGGGCGCGGATATCGGAGCGGGGGTGCCGGTAGTAGAACGGCTTGCAGAGGTGGCAGCGGCGGCCCATGGTGTTGTGCTGGCAGCTGTCGCACACGGCCCCGCTGGCGTTCCCCGTGGCCAGGAAGACGGCCATGTCGAAGTGGCACTGCTGCGAGTGCTCGTTGCAGTCACAGCCTGCGGGGATGGCACCGCGGCACGGCATGCGGCACCCCAAACTCCGCCTGCCAGGCGGCACCCACAGTGCCAAACCCCAGCCTGCAGGACCCTCCTATCCCCAACCCCTCAACCCCCAAACTGCAGAAACCCCATCCTATACCCCAGCAGGATGCACCCCAACCTCAAATCCCCCAAACCGCAGCCTGTAGCACCCTGACCCCCACAAGCCCCAGCCCCACGTGCAGCACCCCTAACCCCAAAGCATGGCATGCGGGACGCTCAACCCCCAGCCTCAAGCCTCAGCCCCTGGATGCTGAACCCCTCACGCACAACATGCAGGACCCCAAAATCCCCAAGAACAACACGCAGGACCCTCATTCCCCCAACCCAGTGTGTGGGACCCCAAGCACCCGGGCACAGAGCAGTGCCGGTGCCGGCACAGGGCACTGACGGCGGCAGGCATTGGTGCTGGAGCCCTCGGCCGGGCGCCAGGGCAGGTCATGGTAGAAGTCCTGGCAGCGCTCGCAGTTCAGCCCCTGCGTGTGGTGCTCACACACGCAGCGCCCATGGATCTGGAGGGGAGTACCCAGCTCAGCGTGGCCGCCGGGTCCCACAGGGTACTGTGCCGTGCTGGCGGGTGTGTGCGCCTCACCATGCCGGGGACAGAGGACAGCAGGGTGCCAGGTGCTGGGGCACAGTGGGCAGCATGGCCATGGCAGAAGCAGCTCCCGCGCATCACCAGCTCGTCCACGGCGTAGTAGTACTTGTGCAGCACCTCTCGCCGCGAGTCCAGCAGGTTGTCCCCCAGTGTGTGCAGCTTGGTGAGGTTCACCCGCAGGTTGGTGACACGCAGCAGGTCTGGGAGGAGGGGGTGCGGCACTGTCAGCACCTGCCCTGCCACCCACCAGCCCCATGGGCCTGGCACCCCCGGCCACGCACCCTGGATGTCCGGGCTGTAGGGATCCGCCACAGGGATGGAGGGGTCCAGCACCTTGAAGATGACCTGGGAGGAGGAAGGGGTGGGTGACCTCAGACCCCTCAGACCCCTGGACCCCCCCAGGCCCCTAGCCCCACTCTGTGCCGCCCCAGCCCCACGCACCTCCCCATGGCTGGAGGGCTCGATCTCAGAATAGCGCTGGTCACACAGCACCTCGTCCACCAGCCCCGAGGGCTGGCCAGGGATGCCGGGGAAGAGCTTGGAGCAGTTGTAGGCGAAGTAGCGGTAGACCTTCCAGCTGCGCCCAAAGTCAGCCGAGCGCTCCACCAGCATGGCCGCAGGGCGGAAGGTCTGCAGGATACCCAGCTGGGACGGGGGGCCAGACCCACAGCCCCCACAGGTCTGTCCCATCCTGTCCCACCCCATCCCAGGCACCCATGTGCTAGGACCCACCTTAAACTTCATGATGAGGTGGGTGAAGTGGAACTCACCCTCCAGGTCCAGGCGGATGCTGACGTGCTCCATGCCTGAAGGGGACACAGAGGTGATGGCCGAGGCTGGGGAAGACCCCCCGGGACCTATGGCCATGCAGCCCCAAGGCACACGCACATGGGGGCAGCCCCACTGCCGCCCCAGCCTCACCGTTCTCTGACTGCCACCAGGTCCGCTGGCCGTGGGGGCCACTCAGGTAGATGACGTTCTCAATGCGGTGGCTCTCGGGCAGGGATGGGTCCCGCGAGTCACAGGTGAAACATTTCTCTGAGTCCTGTGCCAGGGAGCGGCATCGTCAGGGATGGGTGGCTGGAGGCTGTGCCAGTGCCCGGTTGTGCCAGGGCCATGCCGGGGCCGGGTGAGCTCACCTGGAGGTGGCTGACGATGCAGTACTCCTGGGGCCCATCCAGCCCGCAGGTGGAGGTGGCACTCAGCCGGGGGGCTCGCCCCACCAGCAGGTTCCCGGTGGCTGGGTAGCAGCTGCCGCGGGCGCAGCCATGGCTCAGGTCGGGCTCCTGCCAACCCCCTGCCGCCGGCATCCCCACTGCAGGGAGTGTGAGGGCACGGGCTGAGGGCTGCACCACGGCCCCCAGGTGCCCCCACCACCCCCATGCACCCTGAATGCCTGCCCAGCACCCTCCCCACCCCCAGCTGTCCCATCCTGTCCCATCCCATCCTGTCCTGTCCCTGCATCCCAACCCACTGAAGCAGCACGAAGCTCCGTGACGCGGAAAGGTGCTGGCAGCAGCGCCGGGGCCTCGTGACCACGGCACAGGGACCGGGACCGGGCAGGCAGCAGGGCAAGCACCAGGCTGGTGGCCACAAAGCCAGGCAGGAGGTGGCTGCCTGTGCTCCCGGGGGGCTGGGCAGCTCCCGGGCTGCTGTGCGGTGCCGGGGGGAGCCAGGAGCCAGGTCAGGCGCTCGCTAATCCCAATGGGGCTCAGCACAGCCCAGATTCCCCGCTGGGTTTTGTGGCAGTCAGTCCCTGGCTCCTGCTGGCCAGGGAGCATTGCCACTGCCACCGCTGCCCAGCACCCTCTGCCCAGGCTGCGGTCCTGGGGCCACCGCAGCCCCCGGCACCGCAGGTGCACGGGGTGCCCAGTGACACGCGGTGCCCCGCCGAGGCCAGTGCTTACCCAGGAGGAGAGCAAGTGCCAGGAGATCCATGGGCAGCCGTGGGCTCTGCCTGGGGGGACACGGAGACGGCGCTGCGGCAGGGCGTGGGGTATGGTGTGGGGCACAGGGTGGCCAGATCCTGGCCTCTCTTAGCTCTGGCACAGCGGTGCACCCCGGGGTGCTCCCACCCAGCTCTGGCATGGCAGTGCACCCCAGGGGCAGCACTGGGAAGTAGGGGCGGGTGGGGCAGCTGGGTCCCACAGTCCCCCAGGGCGGCACCCCGTGCCCACCCCCGCGGCTGTACCCCAGCTCCGTACAACCCCAGGGGCCTATGGCACACAGGCCCGGGTGCACGGCCGTGCCCCACACCCCCAGACCCCATGCAGGCTGTGCCATGCCCCATCCTGCCCTGCTCGGGGCAGATCCATCCCTGCGAGTGTCACTGGCATCCCTGGGGTGTCCCAGCACCGGGCCAGGGCCACCTGGGGAGGGGAGCCAGGAGAGCCGGAGCTGGCTGGGCAAGGCGACCCTGCTGCTGGCCGGGGTCCCACTGTTGAATTTAGGCTGGAGCTGCCTTTTGTGCTTACTTCTCTCCCGGTACCGCCCGCACCCAGCCTCGCAAGCGCTGGATCAAAGCCTGGCCGCGGCGCTGCCCAAACACATCTTTCCTGTCCCCGCGCTGGAGCCAGCCGGGGCAGGGGGCTCGGGGCGGTGGGGGACGCCACGACTCTGCCCCGCCACTGGCCCCGCTCGAAGTTGCACCAAGGCAGTGGGTGAGACGGCGTGGGGCCGCGTGCCAGCGAGGGGATTCCCGAGCCCCGCGAGCCCTGGTACCTGGCGTCCTGCGGCATCTGGCGGGGCCAAGGCCAGGGGTGAAGGCGGTGTGGGACCTGCTGCCCCCCAGGCTGGGCGCACAGAAATGAGCCGGGGCGAGGGCGGCGATGGGATGGCGGCAGCCGGCGGCCCCCCCTTCCCCGCGCACGATTCTTATTCAAATGGGCTGCCCGCTGAAAGGGACGGCGGTCTCCAGGCTACGGGAATGTCACTGCCGATTCCTTCTGCCTGGAGGCCCTCGCTGCCCGCCTGCCCGCCCGCCTGCGGAGGCCAGGCCGGCCAGGCGTCGGCAGCCCAGGCACGCCCCGGCCCCCGGGCAGCATGGCGGGCCCCACTGGCGAACAAAAGGGTGCCTCGTGAGCCAGTGAGCCAGCGGCGCCACATTCCCTGGGCTCCCGGCACGGCGCGGCAGGAATGCGCCTGCTGCTGCTTGCAGCGAAGCGTGCAGAGCAGCATGGCGGGATGGGTGCCCAATGCTCCGGGAACCAGCCGGCGCAACTGCGCAGGGGGTCCGTGGCATTGCTTTTTGTCCCACCTGGGGATGCCCCATGGCGGAGGCACCATCATGGCTAGGCTGCAGGGTGGAGCTGCGCCGGGCGTCCGCCCCACCGGAAGCTCGCCTGGGCACAGCCACGGTGCTGCTGGATGGGCATGGCCCTCCCCAGGGACCCAGCCCTCCCCACTGCTACGGCTCCCGGGGCAAAGTCCAGCATACAGCAGCCCTGGGAAGTGCACTGCAGGCACGGGGGACCCGGCCCATCTCTCCTGAGGGACTCCAAGGCCCCTTTCCTTGTGTGCCACCTCGTGCCGGCTGCCGGCACCCAGCCTGTGCCCTGGGGATGTGCCGTGTGCCAAGGGCTGTGCCATGTGCCAAGGGCTGTGCCGTGCCCCTGGGCTGTGCCATGCCCTTGGGCTCCCCACCTGCATGCCGGCTCCTACCTGTGCCCGCAGGGCCTGGTCTGCTGGGCAGGTGACCGGTGGCCCGGGTGGGCTGTGGAATCAGCCAGCTTGGCCCCCGCTGGGCTCGGGCTGGGCTCGGCTGCTGTTCCGGAGGAGGGCGGCTAGTGCCTGTCTCCTCCTCCGGCAGCTGTGCCAGGCGAAGGGAGGGACCTGCCCACACGGAGCTTTAGCCAAGGTGAGGCAGAGGCCAGGTACAAGCCGGCAGTGGCCCACGCATGACACGGTGGTGCCCTGTGCCCAGGCTGGCTGGGAGCTCGCACAGAATCCCCCCGTGGTTGCTGTGCCCAGTCGTCTGGCACGTGGGGCCACCAAGACAGGTGGCCTGGCCAGGACTCGCCTCGCACCGCACGGGCCTGCCCGTGCCTATTTCAGGGCACATCTCCAGAAGCAGTACCGGGAGCCCCGGGGCGGCACGGCAGCCAGCCATGCTCCCCTAGCACCTGTGCTGGATGAATCCTGCTCCCTGCCCCGCGCTGGCACCGTAGGCACCACCGTGCCCTGAGCCAGGGCCCCACTCACCCCGTGCTGGTCAGTGTTGCCTGGGATCCTTCAGAATGGCCGGTCCAGGCACTGAGCTGACAGCCCCGGAGCCCCGCAGGGAGCACGGTTGTGCACTGGGGCCAGGCTCAACAGAGACCTCACTGTCACGCAGGGATGGTGCCTTTTATTAGCCGAGGCTGAAGGAAGGAAGAGGAGCTATGTGCTCTCCACGCCAAGGCTGCGCTCTGGCCACCCGCCGGCGAGCAAGGTCACAGGCAAACAAAGCAGCAGCTCCCTGGGCTGCTGGCCATAGGGGTGCCAAAACCCGGGCCCCCAGGGACACCCCAACCCAGCGCAGGCTGGTCCCACACACCTCAGTGGGGCAAGGGATGCTGTGGGCAGAGCCCTGCCAGCTCCCTACAGCCCTGCTCACAGCAGGCACTGCGAAATCCAGGGGAATGGCAAGGCTGTGTCCGGCGAGGCTCCAGCAGTGCCAGGTGGTGGCCAGGCACTACCTCCTCGGCTGGGAGAGCTGGCAGGAGAGGAGCTGATAAAGAGCCATTAGCACTGGCCAGTGTGTCTGTATCGCAGGGATCTGGCCAAGCAAACCTTATCTGCTCTGAGGAGATCCAAAGTGGTCTGATAAAAGTGACTGTAACAGGATCTCTGGCCTTGCAAAGCAAGGTAAAAGCGGGAGGGAGGGATCCTCAGCAGGATCTGAGGGACAAGGGGGGTGTCCCAGCCCATGTCCAGGCAGCTTCTGGCTCCTCTGAAGGCTGCTCTGACTTCCCACCCCAAGCTGCAATCCCCTCAGCTCCCACAGCCGAATGCGTGGGGGTGGCCTGTGTCTCCCCAGGGAGATGACACAGCTGGAGGCAGCTCTGCCACAGCCCTCCATCACCCGTGTTTCAGAGCTGCTGAGCATCCCCCACTCTCTGGGGCACCCGTGTCCACCAGCACCTTTCAGCAGTGACCGGAGCATTTTCGCCATCGTCAGCAGACCATGTGGCTCAGAGGGGCGGCAGCAGGAATCGGCAGTGCTCACCGCTTTGGGGCACGCGGAGGAGGGCCCCCCCCAAGCCCTGGGGCAGCCTCTCTCATGCCTGGCCAGCCCCGCTTGGACTGACATCAGCGTGCTCAGCAGGCAGCCAATGCTTCCCTGAACATCCTTAGCAAGTGGGAGAACTGCTTAACCACTTCCCTTCCTGAGGAACAAGCTCCAGCACCAGAGCCTGTGTCTGCCCAAGGCCACGGTCCCACCACTGTTAGTGCTGGGTCAGCGCCCTGATGGCCCCACAGCACAAACTGGATCTGGATTGCACATGGGTGAACAATGGCATTTCTGTTCAAATAGCCGGCCACGGGGTCCCGACGGCAGATCCAGAGAAGTCAGAGGGTGCGCAGGCAGGCAGGAGCTGGCAGAGCGCCTGCCAGCACAGTGCCGACCCAGCATGTTTCTAGGAACTAACCTGAAATGTGGATTAATGCCAGTTTACACTAGTTCAGCACCAGTGGCACTCGTCTGGAGTATCTCCCATCCTGAGCCAGGCATTCTTTAATGGGGTTTGGGTAGTCCCCAATCTCACTGGGGGGGTTGGCAGGGAAGAGGTGGCGGTGGTCTCCAGCTAAACGTGCCCCACACAGCAGCCGGGCACACGGGAGACACCGGTCCATGGAGCTCCTGCAGGGCCGGGAGCAGGAGCCCAGGGAGGAGCAGTCTGGCGGGGCCCAAAGAAAAGCTGGACACGCTGGGCAGTTCTGAGCACCATTTTACTGAAGGGCTGGACACCTGCTAGGACTTCATAACAAAAAGTTCACTTCATTTAAGAAAAAAGACAGTCTGGTTTTTGTCCCATTCCCTCCAAAGAGCAGAATAATACTATTGCTGTCTTTTCACTAAACAATGCCATTCCAAAATATACAACACTGAGTGTGGAGCAGCCCAGCCTCATATTAAACATTAAATATTAATATAGCTTCGGAAACATTCTACACAAACAAATGAAACAGTAAAAAGTTCACTCAAGAACAAGATGGTCAGTTGTTGTAAATTCATCGTACAAAAGTTTGTTACTCGCCCTCTCGCGGGCTGCAATAGCTGCTCCCTGGCCGTCACTCAGGACCCCTGAACATTGGGGGATGCCCGTGGCTGAGCTGGCAGCGCTAGTCCCAGACGGAGCAGGTTGGTCATGCTGCAGCATGGAAACGGCTCTCTTAGAGACAATGCTTGGCAGAGAAGAGCGTGAGGGGCCAGGCAGCGCCCACCCAGAGCCCCCGCATCCCTCAGAGCAGCTGCTGTGCCTCTGCTCGGGAAATGCTACTCCTCAGGAGTGCTGCACTGGGAACCAGCAGGAGGGAACGGCGTCACACACCGTGTCATCCCCACCACAAACGCAAACACTGGTTTCGTCCAGTCCCAAAGCCTGGGTAGCATGGCAGAGCAGGAGCAGGAGGGGAGGTATTTCTGGGGGTAGCTTTGCAGCACCTTCTCTTTTACAACAGCACTGTGTGCCTGACTCTGCCTGTGGGAATCACCAGACTCTCACAGGGGCTGCCTGTAGCAACAGGAACAGAAAGGGCTAATTAAGACAACAAGGAGAGAGTCCCAGACGATAATAAGGCCTTTAAGGGACTCCCCGGGGCAAGGCCTAATCGTCCATGCCCGCAGGGGAAGGTATTTCAGATGCTAACTGGAGGAAGCGCTACCTCCCTTCGAGGGCGTCCAGAAGGTACAAGTCAGCATGCAAGGGGTGGGGGGCTCTGCAAGCCGGGGAGCGGCTCACCTTCCCAGCAGCCGCCCGAGCAGGGCCAGCTTGTGCAACAGATGAAGGGTAGAAACCAAGGGTTAGGAGGGGCACCAGCTCCAAAAGGGCACCCCCTCATCTGTGCCCCAGAGCCTGCAGCACCAGTGCCTGCTGTCATGCTGCCAGACAGGGCAGGACAGGCTCCACCAGCTGGGACAGCGTGGAGGCAATGCTACAGTACGCCACAGACCTGGCTCCTCTGTTTGCAGATCTCCTCCTGGCTGGCCAAGCGCTGCTGGCATCTTTGGTTTCCCCTAATCCCAGCTTATCGCTTTTCTACCAGACCTCCTTGGTCTTCCCAAGCAAACTGAGGGGGTCTGGCCTCAGCACCACGGCTTTGGAGGCAGCAGCTGGCCCAGTTGCGAGGGCTAGCAGTGTCACACCTATAGACAGGGTTCACTCGACACTCGGGGCTGACCTAGTGACGAGGGCTGGCTCTCCTGCCTTCTGAGACAAGATCTCTGCTCCACCAGCCAGCGAGGCACTTGGCACCTTCCTAATAGCACCCAGCTCCAGGCAGGAGCAGGCTGCGAGGAGAGGGAAACCTAAGCTCAGGAAACACCGAGTCCCAAACATGAGGGCCTAGGAACAACCTGCCCTGCCACCCTCCCCACGGGTGGTGCCAGCCCACCCAGCTCACAAAGCCAAGGGCTGCAGCGCTGTTGAGAAGGTGCGAGGTGCCCCAGAACAGCTGTACTCTCCTCAGGCCACCTCAGCTCCCAGAAAGCCATCCCCATCTGACCACAGGGGCACACAGGCCCGTGACAGAAACTGTTACTTCCACACAAACCAACCAACCTACTTGAGCGGCAGCTGCTCCACACAGCCCGGCACTGACTGTGCCAACCACAGCCAAAACAAGGATCCTCCCACCTAAACTTGCCCACCTGCCCGAGAAGCTGCCCAACGTGCGTCACACTGCCCAGCTACAGCTGAGAGACAAACCTGCTCCCCGTCCCCACACGACCCTTGTGCCGTGGCCAAAGGTCCAGCTCCTAGACAGGGTGGGGAACTTGGGACGCTGGGGGAAGAACGGCTGGAGTGGCTGCACCGCCTCCCATTGCTGGCAAGGTCTGGCCATGAACACAGCACAGATACAACTGAAAGAGCCCAAATTCTGTGCTTAGGCCCAAAGTCCCTAAAAACTCCTGCCACAGCTGAAGCCGGGGGACTTCCACCAGCTCCACCAGTGGAGAAGTGCTGCTGGTGTACGAGGCGGGTCCAGAGGACACGTGGCGGAACAGGGGCAGCTACGGAGCAGGGCCATGGAGCTGGGTGCGCAGCATCACCCACCCATGCTGTTCTGCTCATGACTTCCCTGCGATGCTCTTAGCTAGTGACTGGCTGAACTCTGTGCAAGGAAACACCAGGCAATGAGGGGTCTCAGCCCACTGCCCCCCTGACCCTGTGAGCGTGAGCACTGCTCTGAGACGTATCCAGGTAGGCGAGTGCTCACAACGCCCCAGGGAGCACACCTCCTCCTCATACTGAAATATGACAAGTGGGCTACAAAACAAGAGTAACAAAATAATCCCTTCTCATTTTGCAGAAAAGTGCTTAAGAAATTCTGTACAAGGATCGCTCTGGCAGCTGGCTGGGGGGGGGGGCAGGATGCAAACAGTTTGGAAGCAGCAGCACCACGCTACATAGCTTGCAGGGAAGAGGCCAAGGAGAAACTTCTCCAACTAAAAGTAGTGGCAGATGGTGAAATCTGATCACAGTGGACATGAGCTTCAAAACATTTCTACCAATTAACAATGTGATTTCAACTGCTATCTGATGTCAGCTTCCCCTTCAGCTGCCTGCCGGACAAGCTGCTCTCCCCACGGACCTCAGTGACGGACATCTCAAGCATGCAGGAAGCTTAAGGACCTTGTCTGATGGAGGCGAAGCATAAACTCTTGCTTCTTGGCAGCTGAATAAAAGGAGAATGATTTCCACAAAATCAGTGGGAAGAACAGCCCTTTGACTGGTGGCTGAATCATTTCTAAAAGTGACAGTGGCACAAATCCGTACAGTAAAAGCATTCCTAAGAGAGTCTCCAAAACTCTCAGCTGTCACAGTGCCCAGGAACAGCACAGGCCAGGTTAGGCACTTGAATGAATTGAAGGTGACTAATAGAGAAACAGGTTTGAACAACCTGCATACAGCACGCTCAGCAGAGACCACAGCACTCCAGGCAACACATTTCTATATGCCCTGCCAGTTACTGCTGCGCAGATCCCTGGAAGTCACAGAATAACATGGGGTGGATGGGACCTCTGGTGGAAGACCTCTGGTTAGATCAGGTCTTAGGCAGGTCTGGTTTGATCAAACCCTTCATCTTCCCTAAACACCAGAGAGCAGCGTCCACAGCACAGTCCCTTCTGCAGCCTCCTGCATGTTAGCGTTGAAGGCCCAGGACACCAGGAGCACCCACACCCAGCCATGAGATGAAGGATGGTGAAGGCAACCACCAAAAGGCTGCCAGGCACCCTGTCTGCCAGCACGGGTTGACAGGCAACAGTTGCTGGCATTGGCACCAGGGGCTGTAAAGCCCCTCTGTAAATAAATAACAAGCTGCAATCCTTCCAGCCAAGTTCCCAAATCACCTGCGAGGGGGAAGAGAAGACATCAGGAGGGCACAGAATCGAGCCCCAGAGCTGCTCAGTAGCGCAGGGACCCTGCGTCTGATAGAGTTGTGCAGAAGAGCTGACAGAGACTAGACTGATGACGGGCAAGTCCCTGAGCACAGAGCTTGCTTCCCTGGCAGGAGCATCAGTGACACAGAAGCATTTCTAATGCTCGTCTCTCCCTGTGGAGCAGAAGACCTCTTTCTGGTGGCCTGGGAAGGACACCAGGCGAGCCATTGCCACCAAGAATTCGCGGAACTCAGCCTGCTGCCGAGAAATGCATGGCAGCGCTAAGGCAGTGTGTTTTGCTGGATGTGTTAAGCAACAGTACAAGCCAAGTCCTTGACTGGCAAAGACCCAAGCTGTGAAAGACAAGAGGTGACAGAGAAGAGTGGGGAGGTAGGCAGCAATGCAGCTGGTGGCAGAAACACAACGAAGAGGAGGGATGTGGCATGGTAAGTTGGTCTCAGGTGCTCAGCTTCCTGCTCAGGCTGGAGGAAAAGCAACCGCAACCTGAATTCAGCCTCGTTGATGCACCATTGTTTTTCCCACCGGAGGCCAGGCGCTCAGCTGGGATGTCTGCGCTGGACAAAGAGGCTCCAGAGGCAGCTCTCAGTGCCCTTATAAGGGGCTGGGAACAGGGGAAGCCGCCGAGCAGCCTGTCAGACAGCGATACCGCAGGCAGGAGTTCAGAGCCCTCCTTGGGAAACAGCCAAAAAGAGAAACTCCAGTGCAAGACGTCAAGACCTGGCATTTGAGAGCGTGGGAATGAGAAAGGTCTGAAGGAGTGGGAACAAAAGGGACAAAGCAATTTTTGGCCAGTTAACAGTGATGGAGGGTCCCTGTTCATCCAGCATCATGTCAAGAGAGGGAACTCTCTGCCAGGGCATTTTAAAACACAGCAGCAGAAGAAAATAATTCCTCCTCCTCTGCAGCCAACCAGCGGCATTCACAGGTCAGTCGCAAACACTGCAAGTTACGATCTCTGACAGCAACTCAGATACGCACAGTAAAACCACACAGAACCTGAGTGTGTGATTCAGGGCCTGCAGTCATCCCCCGAGGGAGAACCTCCAGCTTGCTCTACCTGGGCAAGGTGGGGGAGAACCCCAGCTGTGCCTCAGGACATCTAGCTTCCCTGCCCTCTCATTCCCTCATGAACCTCCTCTCCTCTCTGTGCCACAGCTTTCCTCTCTCAGCTGGGCATCAGATGCTGACCCCTTTTACAAAGCACTGAAATCCAGCCAGGTGCTAGGGAGGGGCTGAAACGTAAGGAGCTGCGGCTTCCCAGGGGAGTTCATCCCTTCAGCCAATGTCCACAGAGATTACTAGGTCAGACAACTGGTATTTTGAGCTGGTGAGAGAATGAGTGGATTACCGGCCCACTGCTGCAGAGATCTGAGCGTACAGCAGCACAGAGCCGGGCCTGCGCCTGGCCTGACACCGCTTCCTCTCTCCAAGCTGCCAGGTTCTGCTTTTGCAGTATCCCAACACAGACACTCTCATTGGAGACTGGCCCTCCTAGGTGACAGCGACAACACCTACCGCTCCAGTATCGTTTCTCCTGGAGCTTGAAGATCCCTCCATGTGGAGAGCAGACCCGACCTCCGCCAGCGCACGGTCTGTGTTCGCATCCGACAGCATGCCCCCAGAACAGGAAGGCTAACGCAGCTGCCTGCAGCAGTTCCACAGTGCCTCCTGGGGACGGGCAGAGCCTGTGCTCCAGGAGCTTTCACACCTGCCACACACCTCCTCACAACATCCCAGACAGCACAGCAAAGCTGTCACCCATCACAACATGGTGCTGATCTCCCCGCCTACTGCTTCACCCCCACAAACCGACAGAAACTCACTGCATTTAAGTACTGGCATATGTCCTCTCAACTTTTTCGCTCTCTGCTTTAATTCAAGAGCTCAAATATCCTACTGAGCTCTGGGATTGGCAGGATGTATCAAATACATTCAAACACAGCCTGTGTTTTCTCTACCAGTACCCAGAACCTGCTCTGGAAACATTCAGCAACAGCAAAGCAGTTACGTGGTGGGCAGGACACTTTACGCAATTCCTGTTACTCCAGCCCTTCGGCTCTAAGAGTCACAGTTCGTGTCCTACGTCTGCAACTGGGGTACAGGAGAGCAGAGCAACACTGGGTGCTGAGGAGGAATCGCTCTTTGCAGGCAAACCCTACCATGAGTTCAGAGCTGCTGCTACCAACGAACGGAGGAGGCACCTAGAGACGTCAGGCAGATTTGCAGGCAACAGCCTGGTAACACTCCCCCACTCTTATGCAGAGGTAATATCAAAAGTATGATTAAAACTATAGTCAACTATCAGCTGGTAATTCTCCAAATTGCTCGGCATTTCTGGAGACAAACAAGTGGCTATAACTCTGCCTGCCTCTGAGCTGCTCAGGAGAGCCCAGAACAGACTGTCACAACACTGAATCACAAAGAAATCCTGGCACCTTTCAACAAAAGACTGGCTGAAGGGGCGGGGAACAAAAGCTATCGAACCCAATCCCAGAGGGATGGAGAAGTGCATCTTCCCACAGCTCCTGGGCCATATGCACATATATGGATATATAGATATATAGATAATAAAGTTATAAAATTTGATCAAAATAAAACCAGTAAATGTACAGCTTGAAAAAGAGCAGTATCACAGTGCATCAATGTCATGAGAAAGTCCTGTGTCCTCCCCCTGCACGAGAGCGCAGCCTGCCACGTTCAGAAGAGCACCCACGGGAAGCGAGCCCTCTGACCTGCTCGACTTGACACGGGCAAGAGTCACTATCCCATGTTCACGAACAGGTTTTTTGTATTTCTGCAGTCAGTTCTGCATAGCAGTGGTAGACAGGCAGAAACAGGATGAGAGCAGGCTGCTCTGTCTGCAGGTTAGTCGACATATCGTCACCAGGCACCACATATCCAGAGTCGCTCTTAAACTTCTCCATGCTCTGGTGCCAGGCTCATATTTACTTACTTACAAAAAAAAGTGACAAAGTGAAGAAACTCAGGGGACGCTGTGAGAGTGGGACAAGGGCTGAATTCGGATCACAGGGGACAGGTTGACCCTAAGAATCTTCTGTGCTCTCCTCCTCACTTCATCATCAGAGGAAGAGTTGCCCACCTTGATAGCCTGGAATTTCAGCAGGTTCAAAGCGCTCTGAGCCCGTTGTGATTTATTTCGGACAGGAATGGTATTTGCTTTCTTCCTCTGCGGTGCTTCTCTTGCATCCGTAGCTCTTCTCTTCTTCTGCCCAATGCCCTCCCGGTAAGTGCTGCTGTCTTTCCACTCTGTTTTCCCCACCAGAGCTTCCTTGTCTTTGATTTTCAAGGTCTTGGACTGCGGTGCTGTGGTGCAGCCCTGGGACGAGCTGCCTGTGACTCTCCCATTGAGGACTCCCGAGGCCTTGCAAGCATTGCTCTCCTGCAGCACTCCACCTTTTGGTCCCTTCAGAAGATTTAAAGTGAGGGTGGCAGAATCTGGTGCTTTCTTTATCAAACGCTTGTACCCCTTACCTTCTGTTATTTTAGTGGTCTTGCCTGAAGAAAACTGCCTCGGTGGACTCGAAGCCTTGAGGAGTTTAAGGTCCGAGGGCGAGACCCCAAGATGCCCTCGTGTGTATTTGGACTCCAAACAAGACGCGGTAGTTTTTAGCGGCACCAGAGCTTCCAGAACCACCGACAGTCTCATGGCTGGATACACATCAGGATACATGCTTGTAGGGAAGCCCGCTGCTGCAGCCTTGGATGTGCCAGATCTTGTCTGCTTCAAGGAGCTCAAGAGGAGATTTGTGGAATCCCCTTTACAGACAGGCTTAGTGGAGACTTTTGAAGCGTTCACTGAAACACTGGTTGGTGAAGCAGGCACCTTTGCCACAGCTGCAGTATTTCTACCCGGACTCTTATCAGACTTGGCGGTGTTGTCGCAGTTGTGCGGGGTGCTCTCTTTTCTTTGACTAGGTGTGTCTGCTGTGCACGAGCTGTATCCATACACATCCTTACTCCTCAGAATTGTGGGCTGGTAGCCCTCCTCCTTCAGGCCCTGAATGAAGGCCACCAGCTGGGTCTCTGTATCTGAAAGGTCCTTGGACATCGGGTTGAAGACTCGCAGGGCTTCCTCCAGCACTTTCTGACCTGCAGAGGAAATTCTCGACCAGGAATGGACAGCTTTTTCTTCCACATTGTTCACTGCAATATTCATGGCATTAGGCAAGCAGGCGCTTCAAAAAGGTCCAAATTACTGGAAAAACAACCTTTGACACCTCAAAAGGAGAGAGAAGATAGTTAGCTTACAGCAGCTGAAATCATCTCAAGTTTTTAAGCGGAGACCTGAAACCATTAAGTCCAGGCGTGGCTACTCACAAACATCAGTTTGGATTCTGGACATAACCCAAGTTAGAAGCACTGTCAAGACAATCCCATCACTGACTTATCTCTGAAGTAAAACTAAAACATCTCTCACAGAAATATCCTCAAACCTACACAAAGATTTCAGACAATCCCAGCCAACCCATCCCAAGATGAAGGGTTCCAATTTCTCAGTGAAATCTGCAGCTCGTTTCCAGTTTGAGTTTGACATGCCCCAGCTTCAGGTCACCAGATCTCATTTTCCCTTGGTAATGCAGCTCTTCATTGAACCTGATCCCTGTACAAGCACCAAGAATGCCACAATCAAGCCATCTCAATACTAAGCAGCCTGAGCACCTCAAATCCATCCCAGCATCACGATCAATTTTCCAGCTTCCTAATTGATTCTGCTCAAAAATTGATTCTGAGTCCCTGCCAAAGTGGCAGCATCCTCCTGAAGACCTGACAGCACAGCTGGAGGCTATTTCAGTTGTGCTTCATTGATGCCGAATGCTGTGGCAAGGCAACACCGCTCCTTGCTGTTCCCTTCTTTGAACAACGGTCTGCAACTTGCTGTCACAAGCAAACTGGTGCTGATCCAAGGGCACTCGCTGCCAGGCGAGGAGGAAGCAGGAAATTCAAGCAGCACAGCATGAAGGAAACACACATCACCAGGGCCAAGCGTACAATGGCCTGAGGGACAACACTCAGATCACGCTCAGGGCACTACACAGATGTCTGCCTGGGACAAAAGCACTAATTATTGCTTTAAATAAAAAAATAGGCACTGAAGAGCAGTCCAGGCAGGACTTCATGAAGCACCCAGGAGAACTCTGATCCTCTCAGGCTGAGCTCGCAGCCTCGCCAGCTCCACAGCTGGATTCTGTGCTAAGAAGTAATAAAATCTTGAACACCATTGACACCTCTCAAAGTAATAAGGAGGATTCAGTGAAAAATCCTTTTCAGGGAAATGTAGAAGGTGTCAGAGACATTATTGGAGAGGGCAGTGCGCAGGCAAGAAAGCTGTGATGGAATAGTTAGCACCTGAGCAGACACAGCAAGGAACTACTTGTGTCCGACGTTCCTCCCAGAACTCCAGTTTCACTGCAGCCCCAGAGACTGGGATTGCCGGCCCCGGACCGGTGTGCCATGCTGCCGGCGGCTGCAAAAGCAGGGAAGACACACAAGCCAAAAGCTGCCACAGAAGGGGAAGCACAGGTCAGCGGGCGGGTAAGAGCCTCCGCATGACAAACTAATCTCAGTCAAGTGCTCTGCAGACGTCATGGCAGAAGAGGGATTTGGAGGAGGATAATGCAGTTGCTCTGCAACACGCAGGGGATCTCCCATGGAGGAGGGGAGGAAGGCAGGGAAGTGCTCCGACAGAGCCGCGGCTGGCGTCATTGGCCAGCGGTGAGATTTGCCACCTCCAAAACGAGCAAGTGGTAGCAGGCGCAGCAAAGCCAGCAAGGATGTAAAGCTTAATCCTGAGCTGGTAGAGAGGGAGAAGCCAACAGAGCAGCACAACTAACAACATGCTTTCAACAGGCTGCAAAATGGATCATCTTCAGGCTGCAGCAAGCCTGGGAGCAGCCAGGACACCTCAAGGGGTATTCTGATGTAGAACAGAGAGGCTGTGACATCTCAGCGAGGACAGAACATCTCAACATGGATCCGTCCGGTCTTGTTTTGTGCAGGGCAAGTTGTCATAGGAGCAAAAGCCAGCTACAAGCAGGCACACCCCGAGACAGTCTGTCCACCCAACAGCAAGTTCCCTCACTTGAGACACTACTGCGGGACATGCCCCAACTGAAGTGCCACGGGCCTGCAGCGCTGCTGGCAGGGACACAAAGCGCTGGCAGGATCCTCACGCCATGCTCAAGCGATGCCCAGCCCGGCTGTCCCGGAGCACAGCTGGAGGAAAGGGCTCTGCGCTTCTCCGGGTGCCCCGGAAGGGCAGCCGGCCGCGGGCAAGGCCAAGATGCGGGGCTGGGGCAGCCTGTGGAGATGGCGGCCGGCGTGGAGACCCAAGGAGAGCTGGGCGGAGGCCGCCGGGGCGGGCAGCCCCCCGCCCCAGCCTCTCCTCCTGAACCACACTCGGCGGAGGAAATGCCCCTTCCCCGGCGCCCGTCACTCGCTCCCCTCACACACCTCTCCCCAGGCGCGGCCCGGCCCGGCCCGGTAAGGAGAGGCCGGCGGGGTCCGCCGGCCGGAGGGCCCCGGGGCGGGGAGAGTCGCCTGGGGCCGGTGCCCACCCTACGGGGCTGCGGGGAGGTGATTGGTGCAGACAGCGGGTGCGGCCCCCCCGCTCGGCCCCGCGCCGGCTCCCGGGCCCGGGGGGGTGGGGGGAGGGGGCCGGGGCGGGGCCCTCAGCGCCGCGGCTCCGCCTCCAGCGCCCGGAGGCCGCCCCGCCGGGCGGCTCGGCAGCGCCCTCGCCCGGGAGCGCGGGGCCCGGGCACCGCCGGCCCCAACCTACCGGCCGCCGCCAGACCCGCACCCGCCGTTGCGCTGCGACCGCCGCTCCAACATGGCCGCCTGCGGAGCGCCGGAAGCACCGCCCACTTCCGCTTCCGGCCCCCTTCCGCGGACCGGGGACGCGCCCACAACCACGGGGAGGGTTGGGCCACGCCCCCCGGCCGCGGCGTCCCGGCCACGCCCCCTAGCCCCCATCTCCGCCCCCGCCGCGTCCGCAGTGTCCATGGCAACGGCGGGCGGGGCGCCGGTGGCAGGCGGGGCGCCGGTGGCAGGCGGGGCGCCGGTGGCGGGCGGGGCGCCGGTGGCGGGCGGGGCGCCGGCCGGCGGAAGTGCACGGGCGGAACCGGTACCCGTTTCCAGGTAACGGCGGCGCGGTCGCGGCCGCTTCCGGTTCTGGGGCGATGAGCGGCGGGGCCGAGCGGCGGCGGCTGGTGCTACACGTGGACCTGAACAACACGGTGGTGGCGGCGGACGCGGTGTCGGGGCAGGGCCCGCGGGCCGCGCTCAACACCTTCCTCAGCACCGTCACCTGGGGCCGGGCCGGGGCGACCGGTGAGCGCCGGGGCCGGGGCCTGTGGGGACCGGGCGGGAGGCGGCGGCGACGACGGCTGCTGAGCGCCCTCCTCTCTTGCAGGCGAGTGGCAGTGGGCGAGCGACCGCCCCTCCCTGAGCCCCCCGTGCCCCGGCGCCCTCAGCTACTACAGCCGCCACGGCCGGGACCCCGCCTTCACCGAGGCGGGCCCGGGCCGGTACTTCGACAGCCTCCACGCCCGCCACCTGCAGCTGCTGGAGTGGCCGGGCCGGCCGCACGATGTCTTCTCGGTGCAGGGAGAACCCAGCAAGTGCTACCACCTGATTCTGCCCGCCTTCTTCCGCCTCTTGGATGCCCTGCACCGGGAGGGGAGGGCGTTCGCCGTCGTCTTCAGGACTTTCGGCACAGACCTGCCCCGCACGCTCCGGGCCGTCAGCTGCGCCCTGGCTGGACAGCACCCCCAGTTCCCTGCCCTGCGGGATGTCGCGGTGAGCGGCACGCTGAGGGCCCGGCATGCTGGGGAAGGGCAGCCGGATGGCCTGTACGGAACCCCCCATGTCAGGCTGCTCTCAAACCACTCGGCCAGCCTGCTTTTAAAAGCACTAGCTTCTTGCAGAGAGGAAACGCAGGCAACTTCTTGGGAAGAAGCCGTTTAGCTGGGGGGCAGCATGCGTGCATGTGGATCCCGTGTGGGAAAGTCTCCCTCGGGGTATCCCGGATTGGACACAGCACCCCTTCTCCCAGAGAGGGGCCACCAGAGCAGAGCAGGGCTCCCTGGCTCAGAGCTGATCACAGCCATACTCTCTCTCCAGCAGCACACCAGGCAGGGATGCTGGGAACCAGCTTCAGAAGCTGCTTCAGTTGTTCCTCAGAGCGGTGACAGAGATTGAAATGGGGACAGTGTGCAGCTAGGAGGTCATTCCTTTCCATCCCTGGGGAGGATGATTTTTGGTTGGGGGAGTTCTATGCCTCCTTTTGTCTTCTCCCCAGCGCTGTCTTCCCACACTGCGGTGGTGGGGAGCCTCCGCTCTGCTGCTCATTGTCTCTGCCAATGCACAAAACACCCTGTCTGCTTTGGAAACCTTTCCTCTCCTGCTTTCTGTGGTCCTGCAGCTCCCTGTGGACCTCACCCCTGGCCAGATACGCTGCAGCAAGCGAGAGGTGGTGCTGACAAGGGGAGCAGAGCGGCTGGCCACCCGGGAAGATGGAAGAAAACTTTACAACTACTTCAGCTCCTTTGAGGGAATTGGAGGCTTCCAAGACCACTTTGACTGGTGAGAAACAGGGCACTGAGGAAGCGGATTGGGCATTTTCTCCTCTCCTGTGATTTTTCCGAGCTTCTCCCAGTCTGGGATAGCTCCTGGTTTTGAGGTCTCTGTTACTTATGTGCTCCCCATTTTGCCTATGGGCAGCCTAATGGGGCTCTTGCATCTTTCCTCAGGTCCCCATCTCCTGGTGTAACTCCTACTTTCTCCAAACACCCCCTGATTTGCCACTCGCTGCAAAATGCTTCTTTCCTGGGAGGCAGCAGCGGGCAGAGGGACAGGACAGTCTCCGTCCCACTTCCCTGGCTCACAGGGTTGCCCTGAGCCCCGCAGTGCAGCCTGGCCTGCCTTTACCCGAGAGCTGTCACACTCTCTCTCCCCTGACTGTTCCTTTTCCTTGCTGTTTCAGGTGGGCCAGAAATCAGTTCTCTTCCCGGGGTGGGAAGCCCCTGTGGATCGACCCCCATGATCCTGGCGTTCACCACATCTTCATCGATGACAACATCCGTCTGGACGATGCGGACACCATTGTTCATCCCCAGGTAGGCGGCTGAAGGCCCCTCCGGTGCCAGCTGCCTGCGCTGAGGGGTGTCCCTGGTGAGATCAGGCACGTTTTGTCCCCTTTGCAAAAGCGTGAGCCTGCAAAGGGGGATCAAGGCGTAGCCCCGGTGTCACTGCACCCCCGTGTGACCAGCATCAGCGGCAGCAATGCGCGGGGCTGCCTGTGCGGAGGGTGAGATCGGCCATCAGCAGAGAAGAGTAGGGGCTGGCTCCTGTGCTCACTGCTGAGCGCTTCAGCTCCGCCGGGGTGAGTCAGCCCTGCTCCCAATGGCAGCAGCAAAGGCCAGCCAGCCTCAGCGTGTGGCTGTGGCTGGTCTGTAGCACTGAACAGAAAGGGCAGTGTTTGTGATGGAACACGCTTGGAAAACAGAACGTTTATGCAGGCAGAAATGTGCCTGGCAGCTGGGCAACTGTCAATGCTCGAACAAGAGCTGCAGCTCCATGGGTGAGCCTGAACCCCTGCATGTTTTCAACCAGGAGGAGACAGCACGAGGGGGGGAAACCTGCGGCAGCCAGTGCATGGTCAGCTGTGTTTGCCAGGCAGCCAGGGAGTGGCAAGGGATGGGATGCTTGTCAGATATTCCCTTGCATACAAGCTCTCTCTGTTTGTGGATTTGTAGTTGATGGCAGGAGTTGTTGCTGCCTGGAGCAGTCCTGTCAGGAATAGGGTTTGGTCTGTGCTGTGCCTGATGCAGGTGAATTAATGTGGATGGCTCTGCTGAGAGGCCAAGGCCCCTGCGCGCAGCAGCTGCTGCCTGCGTGTCTGCAGCAACTGGAGCATGGCTCACTCAGCTCCACTTGCTGCATTTCAGCCTCGGGCTGTTTCCCTAACCAAAGAACTCTTCCTTTTGCCATCTGTAGCTGGCATGGCTGGTCAGTCAGGCTGCTCAACTTGTCTCAGGGCAGTGTGCAGCCAGTCCCAGGGCTCCCCCACACCAGATCACACAGGCAGGATCAAGTTATGGTGGCAGCAGACCTCACTGGGGTCTGGGTAGCAGATGAGCATCTCACCAGCAGGGCCCATGACTACTGCTGGGGCTTTGCTGTCCTGCAGCCATGATTGGTAGGTTGGATGCCAGCTTCCCCTCTTCTTCTTGTCACCAGCTCTGCAGGCTGTCCCTGCATCAGTGACAGTGACAGAGCAGTGCTGTGAGGGAAACAGATTGCCAGGTGGCCTCAGGCAGAGCTGTGGTAAAGATCAGAAGGTGAACTCCCTGTTCCTTCCTGCGCAACAGGCTGTGGCAGCTTTTGGCAGAGGTTTGCCTGGGGTCGGCTGCTCTGCAGAGCTGTTTTCTTCCAGCTGCGTGGTATGGCCCATTCCTTACAGGAGGCCCAACTGCATGTTGTGATGAGCTGGTTCTGAGCCAAAGGGGCCTCATGGGAGGGAGGGGAAATCTGGAGAAACTTTACCTTCTACTGCTGGAGCAGCAATGGGCGCCCCTGCCCTCTGCCACTGACCCACAGCCAGCATGAAGGCGCCTGGCCAAGGAGGAGGGCTCTGCGCTCTGCTGCCAGGTTCTGCGCTCATGTGCCAGGCACAGCTCTGGCACTGCTGCCCACGGAGGAGGGTGCAAGTGCTCCTGTGCACCGCTCTCTCCCCGCAGGTGTTTTCGGAGCAGGGCAGCAGCAGCCCCAGGCGCGCTCCCACCTCGGAGCTGTACGATGTTTGCCTGGTGCAGACCGACCTGCTGGAGGCCATTGCCGACGAGGACTATTTCCTGCGCTGCGTGAGGAGGTGTGAGGAGAACTACGACCGCTATCTGGCCTGCACGGAGAAGGACACCCTGAGCCAGCGGTGGGATGGACAGTGAATGCCACCTCTTGGGACCGAGGGGCTCCAGACTGGGATACCCCCTGCTTCCTGCTGTGTGCAGGGTTTCTGCTTCGAGCTGTCCCCTCTCCAATGTGTGACATGCCCGCTGGGTCCTGCCAGGAACCTCCGTGCCCAAGCACAAGTGTCCTGGGAGCTTGTGTGACAGAATCCCTGGAGGAAACGACTTTCTTTTCCTCGACAGCACTGTGGGAGCTGCCTGCCCAGCCACACCAGTGTTCACACCTCCCTTCCTACTCCCGCACCAGTGCCTGGTGCGGAGCCAGTGCCGCGGTCAGCTCAGTGTTACCTGTGGCATGTCCGAGTGCCGTTTGCGCCATGGTGTTCTCCCCGGCAGAGCTAGCGATGCTGTGTCGCTTCTGCCTCATTTTAAAGCGAACATTTCTAGCTTGATTCTGGTGTGCGTTTCCTGCCTGCCCTTGGCTCTGCCAGTGCTGGCGGGGGGCAGGTGTCTTTCCCGCTGTGTTCATCTGCAGGGTTCAGCCAAGTGGGGACGAAGGTGACGGCAGAGGGTTTGGGACCCGTGGGCACCGTCCTGACACTGCTGAGAGACCTCGGTGTGGTTGTGCCCCGCATGGGGCCGAGCGGACGCTCTGTCCCCGGCAGCCCCGCAGCGGTGATAGGCAGGGTTCTCTCCAGGGCAGGATGGTGGTCCCTCAGCTCCGTGAGCCCGGTGCCGGGGCAGCTCCGGCAGCATGCGGCTGGGGAGCGCAGAACGGGTGTCCGGCGGTCGCCGGGGCATCTTTGCAGCCCCTCTCCCTGCAGCGGTTCCTTCCCGGCGGGGTGAACGGGACAGGGGCACCGCGGGCCCCGGCAGGGCCGGGAGGAGAGCGCCGGGGGGGGCCGGGGCGGGCGCGGCACCGCCCCCGGCAGCGGGCGGGCCCGGCGCGGGCGGCGGCGCGGAGCGGCGGGGAGAGCAGCGGAGCGGCGGGGAGGTGAGCGCATCCGCGGTCCCTGCCCCGCTCCCGGCAGCGGTCCAGCGCGGGGAGCCCGGGTGCGGCGGTCCGGCGGTGCGGGCGGGAGACCCGGGAGCGCCGGTGGGCGCGGGCTGGGAGCCCTGCTGGGTGGGGGCTGCCAGGCGGGAGCCGCGCAGAGCAGAGGCTCCGGTGGGTGCGGGCTGCGTGCTGGGAACAGGAGCCTCGGGGGGTGCGGGCGGTGCAGCGGGAGCCCCCGGGTGCAGGGGCCCCGGTGGGTGCAGGCAGAGAGCCCTGGGGAGTGGGAGTCCACGTGGATGCGGTACGTGCACCAGGAGCCCGGGTAATGGGAACCTCGGGGAGTGGGAGTCCGTGTGGGTGCGGGCAGGCAGCCCCAGGGTGCAGAGCCTCAGTGGGTGTGGGCAGGGAGCCTGGGGTGTGGGAGTCCCAGTGGGTGAGGGCAGTGCACCGGGAGCCCTGGGGTGTGAGAGCCCCAGCGGGTGCATGCGAGGAGCCCCGGAGAGCGGGGGGCTGTCGCACCGCTCTGGGCAGTTGGCTTGCTGGGGCCAGGGGCAGCGGTGCGTGCCCGGGAGCTGACTGGGGTGCTCTTCCCCACAGGAGGCAGTGGGCAGATCCGGGCCAGTGCCCAGCCAGGCCGAATGGGCGGCACGGCAGGGCCAGGGCCCGGAGACCCCCGGGGTGGCTGAGCCGGCCCATGGCGGCGGGTGCAGGCGCCTTCATGTGGGCCGCCTTTCCCGCCATGCCCACGCGACGCGTGTACTGCAGCGCCGTGCACCGTGACGGGCAGCTTTTCGTGCTGGGCGGCTGCGGAGGCAGTGGGCGAGCCCTGGGAGCTGCTGAGGTGCTTGACCTCCCAGCCCAGCGCTGGACCACGCTCCCACCGCTGCCCACACCACGGGCTGGCGCCGCTGCCCTTGTCCTGGGCAAGCAGATCCTGGTGGTGGGCGGCGTGGATGCGGCACAGAGCCCCCTCGCCTCCCTCGAGGTCTACCACGTGGATGAGGGCAAGTGGGAGAAGAAGGCGGCGCTGGCCCAGCCCTCCATGGGCATCTCGGCTGTGCAGAGAGGTGAGAGGTAGGGATGGGACTCGGCTGCGGGTACCTCTACCATCCAGAGAAACAGGGATGCAGGGGTCGGGGATGCTCACGTGGGATTTGAATCCCACTGCTGCTTAGGATGCAGCATGAGGCTTTTACCCAGCAGCCAAACTTGCCACTTGATGGCAGGGTCATGTTCCTGCCTCAGCAGCCCCATTGCAGCTCGGGGCTGGGCAGTGTGGAGCCTCTCCAGGCACAGGAGCCTTCCCTGTCTGCCCTGGCTGGGAGCCGTGCCAGGGCAGCCGAGCGCCCTGCTCCACCCTGGCTCAGCATGCTGTGTGCCGAGCACGTTGTGATTCCTGCCCCAACTTTGCTGAGCAGCCTCCAAGTCTTGGCACAGGCCAGGAGACCCTGGGCTCAGGGCCAGGGTTGGTGCCATATGTGGTGCCCATGTCTGCTCCCTGGCTGGGCATGCCACGGCATGGCCCTGGGCTGCAGTGGGGCGGGCAGGGCAGAGGGGCCGGTGGGGCAGCGGTGGGAGCAGGCAGGGGTACCGGCCACGCCAGGAGCGGGAGCAGGATTTGGCAGCATGGCTGTGTTGCCATGGTGTCTCCAGGGAGATGGTACTGCCGAGAATAATTAGAGCCGATGGCCTTGTGCTCTGCTCTGTGCCTGATGGATGGGGTGGAGAGGGGGACGAGGGGGTCCCAGCGGGGTCAGGGCACTGCCAGGCTCAGGCCTGGCCACACTCACTGTCCCCCAGCCACCCCAGAGCAGCAGCTGGCCATGGGGCTCAGCACTGCCGTGCTGCCTGCTCTGGAGGGCACAGGGGGACTCCCAGCCCCATGGCACTGCCCATGGCCATCCCTACCTCACTGCCACCTCTTTTGCAGATGGGGCTGTCTACGCACTGGGGGGAATGGGTGCAGACACCTCTCCTCAGGCACTGGTCCGAGTCTACGAGCCAGCGAAGGACCACTGGCAGCCCCTGCCCTCCATGCCTACCCCCTGCTATGGGGCCTCCGCCTTCCTGCAGGGCAACAAGATCTTTGTCCTGGGTAGGTGCCACTGGGGCAAGCTGAGCATCCCCCCACGCCCCTGCCCTCTCCCTCCGCTGCCTCCCCGGACTGGGATGTGACCTGGTGTGCCCCAGGGTGGCTCCGTGCTGCCCTCCCACGCCGGCACTGCAGTCGGCGCGCCCCGTCCCTCTTGCTGAGCCCACTGATGATGCCAGCTTGGGGCACAGCATCTCCTTTATGTGCAGGGGGCCGGCAGGGCAAGCTGCCTGTCACTGCCTTCGAGGCCTTTGACCTGGAGACGAGGAGCTGGATGCGCTACCCCAGCGTGCCCAGCCGCCGCGCCTTTGCTGCCTGCGCCATGACTGACGGCATCGTCTTCAGCCTAGGGGGGCTGCAACAGCCAGGGCCCCACAACTTTTACTCCCGTCCGCACTTTGTCAACACCGTGGAGATGTTTGACCCCGCGCAGGGTGAGCTCCGTGTCCCTGGGAAGGGTGGGAGCATCCCCTGTGGGTCTGAGATGCTTCCCTGGGTCTCAGTGAGGGCCATCCCTGCCCAAGGGATGTGGTTCATCCAGGCTTTGAGCATCAGCCCCTTGCACCCATGGCAGGTCCTGCCCTGCACTCCCTGGCCCCGGGGTGCCATTAGCCTGGGGATGTCCTGGTCTCAGTGTGCAGAGAGGAGCCCAGGTGGGCGATGCTCACACCCTCTTGCCCCCAGGTGCATGGAGCAAACCGAGCCGCGCCATCCGCATGAGGGAGAAGAGAGCTGACTTCGTGGCTGGCTGCGTGGGAGGAAGAGTGGTGGCCGTGGGCGGCCTCGGTAATGCTGGGGGGTGGCATGTGGCCATGTTCCCATCCCTATCCTTTGTGGCAGATCAGCGCGGGGAGATCAGCTGTGCAAAGCCATGGGGATACTATAACACTGTCAGCAGCCGTGTCCCTCCTGTGCCCCCCAAGTGCTGGGGGCACCCTACTTCCATGCCCCACAGACTGCCCCCACTGAGCCGCTTGCCCCTTTCACCCCTGGCTGGGCTTTCCTCGGCTCACGTGCAGTGTGGTGGGCTTGTATATGCCATGCTGGCTCAGCCCCGCTGCACAGGGCTGCAGCCCCACATCCCTCTCCTGAGAGAGCTGGAGAAAGGTTAGTGCTGTCACTTAGCAGCAGGGATGCAGCGAGGAGGGCTGCCTGGGGAGCCCAGTGCCCACCACAGCACCCCCAGCCCTGCAGCAAGGGCTGCCGGACCCCGCTGAGCTCACCCAGGTGATGACGCAGGGCAGGAGGAGGTGTTGGGGAAGGCAAGCAGTGCTGGCAGGATCCCTGCAGCGTGGCATTGCTTCTGAGACCTGCTGTGGCTGGAGCTGCCCTCCCTTATCCCCCAGTGCTGGCTGTGGGGTGCTGGCACGGGGGCAGAGCCAGCGTGCGGCATCGGTGCTGGCAGCCCTCCCTGTGGGGACACTGCTAATCCTCTTGTGCCCTTGCTAATTGCCTCTGGGATCGCGGAGACCCCGCAGCCCAGGGCTCGGGGACCAGCTGCTGCTGGAGGCTCTGGCTGGGGCATCGAAGGCATGTGAAGGAGGAAAAGCAGAGCCTGGCATCTGTGGGGGGCTGCAGTGGGGCTGATGCCATCCTGTCTCCCTCAGGGAACCAGTCCTGCCCACTGGACTCGGTGGAAGGGTTCAGCCTCTCACGGAAGAGGTGGGAGCCACTGCCCCCCATGCCCACTGGTCGCTGCTCATGCTCCAGCTGCCCGGCACCCAGCCTGCTCTTCGTCATCGGCGGGGTGGCCCAGGGCCCCAGTGGTGCCGTCGAGGCTCTGTGCCTGCGCGAGGTGCCCTGAGCGGGACCCTGGGGATCAGCCCCGGCCGAGCACTAAGTGCCTGAAGACGGGGACAGGGTGTGTAAGCACCCGTGCATGCGGGTGACCTGGCTCCGGGGAGCTGCTGTCCCATGACGCTGGGCACCGGAGCAGCCACGGTTTCTTGCCATGCTTTGGAAACTCCTCCCGGCTCCTGCACCGCTGCAGCAGTGGAGCCCGGGGCAAAACCCTGCCTGGCGGGAGGGCCGCAGCCGGCAGCACGGAGGGAGCGGTGGCAGGACTGTCGCTGGCCGCACTGCTCTGTCCGGCCCCGTCCGTGCCGCGGCATGTCCGTGCCATGTGTGTAGCAGTGAGTGCTGTGTCATCGTAGACCCAGTTGATGTCTCATGTAGCACAGAGGTGCCCTGTATGTAGCTCAGTGCCTAGGAGGTGATGTAGCGCCTCGAATAAATGAAACACCTGGAATTTTATCCCACTGGAGTCATGTTGTCCCTGGTTACCCCACTCCAGGCAGGGACATGCCGCAGCCTGCTGGGAAAAACCCCTCCCAAGGGAGAGCCCATCCAGCCCTTCTCCAGTGGGGCCCCGTGCCATGGGGCCCCGTGCCATGGGGCAGGGATGGCTCCTGCTCCTTACCCCACCACCAGGGTAAGCGGAGCAATGCGATGAAGGGATCTGTCCCTCCTTTTGCAGAGGAAGACCTGAGCAGTGGCCGCCCAGCCTCGGCACAGCCTTGCTCCTGCTCAGTCTCTCCTGTGGGCAGAGGGGCTGTGGGGGGTGGAGGCAGCAGCAGGAGAGGGTCTTTGTCGGAGGGAGCCAGGGTGCGATAGAGGGCAGGGAATGGCGAAGGCTGCCAGGATGCTGAGAAATAAGATAAGGTGCCTAATGATGTTGGGGCCTCTGGGCTCCATCCAGTACCACAGCCCTGTCTCAAGGGATGGAGCACGGTCTGGTACCTGGGTGAGCCAGACGCTGCTGTGTCCAGCTCTCCCAGGCAGGAACACCTCATCTCTCGCTTACCATCACCAGGAAGGGAAGGTAAGCTCTGTACCGGTGGTGTTGGTGGGTGACATTCAGGGGTGCACAGTGAGACTGGTGTGGGGGTGACTCCCCAGTTGCCCGGTGCCGTGGGCTCACCTGAGCCTCGTCGGTCTTGGCTCCATGCAGTCACATGCCCCAAAGCACAGAGTGGCGGACGCAGATGCAGATGAGGGATTTGATCTTTTAATTGTATGACACTAGAAAGAACTCGCAGGTCTGGGTAAATATCAAGCACAGATGCCTGACCTTTTGGAGAAGACAGCCAGCACGATCCTCGGATGGGTAGCAGGGCTGGAGAGATGGGAGGCCAAATCCTGGTAGAGCGCGGCAGCATCTGGCACACTGCTGGGGCAGGCTGCACCATCTGCCAGGGACATCGCGGCGTGGGAAAAGTTGGAAATGATTCAGAGAAGAGCATTTGCAAGACGTTCTCTGTGCCATTGCCCCACCACCTCTGCTGCCCTCCCAATGCAGTGACTGTGGGGTCTGTCCTGACTTGCCGCATGGCCATCTGCCTGCATTTTAGGAGGAATATCCTGGGATACCTGGGCTGGCAGTACCTCGGCTGAAGCCATCCTTGCATCTGCCTCTGGAGTTGCCATAGAAACCACCACTGTGCCAGAGCCAGCATCAACAGGGAGCCCCAAATTACTGATTGAGCCGTGCCTCAGCAGCCGAGGGGATGTGCCAGCAGCTGGAGAAGGTCAGTGGCTCGCACTGTGCTGGGGAGCATGGACAGAAGGACCCCCTCCTCTGAGCACGACGTGGCTCCAGCCTTCTCCTGTGAGGATTGCAGCAGCACTCCCTTTTCCCAGCGCTCCCTGACCTGCACTCAGCCCTGGTGGGCCTTCCCTTCTTGGGGTCCTGGGAGGTGATAGACCCCTTGGTGCCACCACAGGCTGGGGTACCTCTCACAGAATCACAGAATTACTAGGTTGGAAAGGACCTTCAAGATCATCAAGTCCAACCATTAATCCAGCACCACCATGTCCCCTAAACCATGTCCTGAAGCGCCACATCCACACGTTTTTTGAACACTTCCAGAGATGGCGACTCCACCACCTCCCTGGGCAGCCTGTTCCAATGCCTGACCACCCTCTCAGTGAAGAAATTTTTCCTAATATCCAATCTAAACCTCCCCTGGCGCAACTTGAGGCCATTTCCTCTCATCCTATCACTAGTTACTTGGGAGAAGAGGCCAACACCCTCGTCGCCACAACCCCCTTTCAGGTAGTTGTAGAGAGCGATAAGGTCTCCCCTCAGCCTCCTCTTCTCCAGACTAAACAACCCCAGTTCCCTCAGCCGCTCCTCCTCATTGTGCTCCAGCCCCCTCACCAGCTTCGTTGCCCTTCTCTGGACACACTCCAGCACCTCAACATCCTTCTTGTAGTGAGGGGCCCAAAACTGAACACAGGATTCAAGCTGCGGCCTCACCAGTGCCAAGTACAGGGGCACAATCACTTCCCTACTTCTGCTGGCCACACTATTTCTGTTTCCAGCAGCGGGGCCGATGGTCCCTGCCCCGCAAGGGGTTTGCCCCTTTCTTGGCAGACCTTGCCTTGTGCACGTGATTTCCCAGCACATCAACCTGCCGCAGCGCCATTTGGCTTGGCTCTTCCACCCAAGGCAAACAGAAATCTGTGACCTCTCCTAAAAGTGTGTATTCATCATTCTTTTCTATCTCCACTTTTGGGCACAGGACTCCCACTCAAATAAGGGGAGGAGAGCAGCCAGGATGATGGCCAAGGACATCTCGGGGTGGTCTTCAGGCAAAGGGATGATGGTCCTGACCACCCTTGGAGACTGACACATTATTAAATGAAGAACTCCCATGAGTTTCTAATGAAATGTGCTACAAAGAAAAAAAAGTTGAGGGACATACCAAGTATATTGCTGTCTATCTCCTGGCAGCTTCTGCTAATTTTTACTAAATGAAAGGCTTCAAGTATCTGGCCACACTCCCTAACGCTAGAAACACAGTCTGTTACTTCAGATATAAGGAGAGCTACCAGCCAGCGCCTGGCAACGTGGCTAATCTTCCCAGAGTGTGTTAGGGAGGGGGGAGACTGAAAATGGAGGTAGCTGTCAGACCTATAATTAAAAAAATGTGTTTTCTTGTAGAAATTTCTTTCTGTTGTCAGGAGAGATGGAAATACAGAAATTCATCTATCATATTCCACTAACTCAGTACATGCTCAAACCAGAAAGCTCCAGCCACACCAGAAATAGGAATGGCTCTGTATAATAATCTAAAATAACATGCCAAGCCTTATCGCTGGTGTGCAAAGAACCAGCAAATCCTTTCCTGAGGGCAGTGGAAGGGCTGTAAACGGGTACAGGGCTCTACAGTCTCTGCTGAAGGGGGTTCTGGGCCAACTTTCCATTTGCAAGCAATAAAATGATAGAAAATCACCATTTATGATGCAGGGCCATATAGGACCTGGATGCACAGCAAGGCTCTTGGCAGCAGCACCATGCACCCGGCTGTACAACGGAGCTATAGGCAGTTCAGGAGCAGAACAAGGCTTTTATTTACTCAACAAGCTCAATAAACATTAATGTTCCTGTCAGCATGGCTCTCTGGAGGGAGGTTTGCCTTCCAGCCCATGGCTACATTGGACAGCCCGGCCATTATCCCACACCTGAAGCAGTAACACAATCCAGGCTGCGATTCCCTGCTCCGGTCCTAGAAAATCAACCTGTTAGAGGCTCATTGTGCAGCTGAGAGTTAACAAGCCACCGTGACAAATCCGAGCTATTTATACCAGCCCTAGCACTGTAGTGACAACCAAAAACAATGCAGCAAAGTCACTCCAAGAATTTTTTTATGGGTAAAAGTCCAGTTTTTGTAAGTGAAAGCTTTATTTCTGCAGGATTTGACTAAGAAACCAGATATACACATCAAGAAAGCCATTATTTTGGCACCTCTGAGCTCCAGGCTGCCTTTAATACTAAAGTCAAAAGAGCATAAAGGGGACTGTGAGTAGTTCCCCTAATCTACCCATGAATTTATACCAACCTTATTTCTACAGTAGTTTAGTGCTTACTGAAGACCTTCAGAACTGGCAACCAAAGATTTTAACCAGTACTGAAATTGTTTTGAATTAAAGGAGAAAAAAATAGGCAAGTAAGTGTGCCTGTTTTCCATTCCTGAAGATGGAGGATATAGAAACACAAGGAAAAAATTCCGGTAAAACCATATTTGAGAATCTTTCTCCAGGGAGTGTTTAGATGACGGGTTATTTTTGTCACACTTCTAATGGGTGAAATTAAATTGTTCTGCATTTCTGCGAGCGGTATTTACACGAGAGAGCACACAGCCTCTGGACATGAAGTAAACAGGCGCCATGGCCAACGTGCTCCTGTGGGAGCAGCCCTCGGCATGCCGGGCTCCAAGCCTCCTCTTCCTCACCCTGCCCCGTGATGGCCCCCATGTGCCCGGGGGTCTTCTCCCAGATGAGGGGGTGGGAGGGCAGGCTCCAGCCAGGCGTCTGCTGTGGGTGGCCTGGGGAGAGCCCAGAGCAGGGGCTGATCCAGGGACCCCCAGCCCCAGGGTGAGACCCTGGGACCCCCAGCCCTGGGCTGTGAGGCCGGGACCCCCAGGCTCCGGGGAGGCCCGGCGGGGCAGGCAGGCCCAGCACGCAGCGGCACCCTGGGCCCGTGGGGAGCCACCGGGCCCAGCCCTGGGGTAGCCATGTCGGCCGGGCCTGCCCTCAGCCTGCAGGGCCGTGTCCCCTGCCAGGCTCCCCCCACGGCGAGGGGGCTCAGGGGGACGCTGCCCCCTGAGCGGGGCTTATCCTCTCTCTCCATTCTCCTCCTCGCTGCAGGGGAGCGTGGCAGCATGGCTGCTGCGGGGTAGGAGAGGCTGTGAGCGCCGGGGCCATGGTGAGGGCTGGGAGCTCCCAGCGAGGGTGTCAGCTGTGAAAAAAACATGAATTTTAACGTCTGGAATATCAAGGAGATGTTGAGCACGCCGACAGCCACTGGGTGAGCTTGGGCCCCAGGGCGGGTAGGAAAGATCATGAGGAAATTGTCTATAAAATTAAACACTTTGGGTCTTTGATAGTGACTGGGTGAAACTCATCTAGAATTGATCTATGGTTAATTACAGTCTGGTTAATGGTGGCTAATTAGCCTACTCTGTGATCCTGTTTGTGCCTGCATTGCTTCCAGCCTGCCAGGCACCACGGTAGATCCACCATTGCCAGGAATTTAAAAACCAACATCGGCTGAAAGCTGTTCTCTGGTTTATTCAGGGTTTATTCAGGGAAGTCTTGTGGCCTATCTACGTCTAATTAGATAAGTCAAATGTTCCCTCTTGCCTTGTGCAGAGCGTAGATAAAATTAATCGTGATTTGCAATATTGTTACACATTATGTAATTCTAAAATTATCCCATATACTGCATTTATAGGCGTGGCTTAATTTTTTCCCCAGCAGAAGTCAAAGAGCAACTAGAATTCCCCACATCTACAATATCTATTGAAACAGCAGATATTATTTGGAGAGAAAATACGTAAGATAGGCTGCATTTTTTACCGCAGAGGATCACATGGCTAAAAAACACGGCAAGATTTATCCCTTTGACTCTGGAGAAGCTAATTGATGAATTTAGTCCTCTGAGCCTCTGTTAAACAGCACACTTACATAACTAACTGTTGTTCAGATTTACAGTTTTAGTCCTACTGTCTCTTTGGCCTGATGTTACTACGATGATGGATGATAATGAAAACTTAATAGTAGTTTCCTTGCCCATTATAAAAATACTTGTCATATATATATGAATTGATTGAATTTTGCACAGATGCAGGGGTCGAAGGGGAGCCAATTCAGGGAAAAGCATGTTTATATCTGTCATGGTTTTGTCTTCATAAATATGCATAGCATAATTCTATTGTCTTCTTGGTACCTGCAGGTTTCTTTTGTTTTTAAATTTAATTTTCAAGAAATTACTTCTAAGTAGTTTGAAAAACTGTGGCTTTCATTCTGGTTAGAGCAGGGGAAATTTAGAGAATATATATATATAAAAAATAATATTGTATGTAATGATAATAATATTTATATATTAGGTATAACTATATATAATATAGTTTTTTGCATATATAAAACATTCTGTGGAGTCATGCAATAGGAAAGGAAATGAGTGGAAGAAATACAGGTGCCATTTTGGAAAGGGATCATTTTATTTCCTTTATCCTCCAAAGTAACCTGTCAGCTACAAAGCTTTCCCTTTTAACTCATTTATTAATGCAGGAAGAAAATACAGGCAAGATTTTAACACCCACTCTTCAGCATTCCACATTTTTTGCAAGTTCAAATGGGTCAAACAGGGCATAAACCATTACTGAAAATGTAGCTGGGTTTTTGGAGGAGTTAAGGAGAAGGAGAAAGTTCTCAGGAGGAAAACTGACTTTTTCTAAAGGAAAAAAAAATTACTCATAGGAGCGTGTGCATGTGTGTGTGTATTTGAAATAAGGGGAAAGGGGTTGATTTTCTCACCTCAGCAGGGTATGTTATATAATCCCCACAACACTGTCTTTCAGGGAACTTTAAAAATGAAACAAAATCAGCCTATAATCTAGGGAGGGTATGAATCACACTGTGAGCTCTTTGCAAGTTTGACTCAGGGTGTTACTTCTGAGAGCAGCTGCCACCAGGTCTTTAAGAAATGCAGAGCTCCGGTGACACAATACCCTCATGGCAGCGGTTCTGCAGAAGCTCGAGGTTGCTCTGGGTTTTATTTGTTATCAGTCATACGCACACGTGCTTCTTCGTAACTGCTAGCAGCCTGAGAAATAGGATGGGGAACCAAAGCCCCTGTTTTTCCTGTTTTTATGAATGAATATTGACATAATAGAGATCCTAGAAACGCAGGAGAAGGCAGATTATCTAGTTGGACGCTGTAATATCAGGGTGCCAGTTATTTAAGAAGGTGGGAGGAGGTCATACGGATAGAATGACAGCTGTATGGTGGAAAAAGCTTGGACTCAATTTAAGTGTATCAATAAATGACACAATTTTTGTGGATTGAAATGCCACACTTAATTAGGGAAAGTGTCACGTTAGAGCAGCGCTGCTGGTTGCCCAGCCAGAAGGGCAGGTGAAGAAAGATCGCAGAGCATGTGAGAACAGGAGCCGCAAAAGCAGTGACGCTTCAATCACCTTTTTATCGATTGGGTAAGCGTCACCGGGCCGTCATGCTGAAAGCACATTTTCAGACACCATAAACACCTGCCTCAGCCAGGGAACCCACAGGGGAACTGATGTATCTTGCCTTGGTCCCGAGCTGAGCACAAAACCCACATTCAGGGTATTACTCTTGTGGTGCTGCCAGGAGTGTGACAGTGGTGAACTGGAGTTAACATCTCTGGAACAGCAGCAGAAGCCCAAAAATCCACTACTGTTTCATTTCAAAAAAAGACACTGACATAGTAATAAGGAAGGTCGTTCAAAGGGAATTAAACTGGACAGCTAAAAGTGTTAAATGTTTGCCTGAGGCATAGAGATTATTTAGACCTCATGTTGAAGCTCACAACAAATGCGTACCAGCTATCAGATCAGACACAACAAGGACCAGTGCTGGACTGGCATGGTAAAGATGACTACTGAAAATGAGAAGGCATCCTTCAAGAAATAAAAGACAATTAAAAAATAGAAAAATAGAAACCAATATATTATGATTTTAAATTGAAGTTACCAGAATTTTCTTGTTCCATGAGAAAAGCAATAACTTGCTAAAGGCATAAAAGCTACTAATATACCTACTGCCAAAGACATCAGAAGGAGAAAGCCTGCCAGAGAGTGTGTAAGGGCAATATATGATGAAAATATTAAAGCGGCATTCAAAAGGGATGCTGTAAGTTAAGGCCTACTCGGGCCACTACTCTCCATGGCTTATTTCTACTGTTGAGAAAAAACTTCCAAATTTGACAGCCTCATTCAATCCATTATCCCACGAAATTCCATCCCACATAGCAGAGCCACATATTTTGAAAAGGTCCCAGAATAAACAGAAAATGGAGACCGGCAGGACAAAAACCAAGGGAGCAGCCATAAAAATCCTGAGCCTCGGAGGAGTGAGAAACTGGGGGCGGAAGTGTGGGCTGGAAGATGGCTTCAGACTGGGGGGGCAAAAACCCCTGTCTCCAAGATGTCTAATTCTTAATATGGTCAGGGATACGTTTTGTGTAAGTAAACAGGGGCTACTCCGGGGAAATCCCAATCTCCTCCTAAGGAAAAGGCCCTGCTACCCCGTGACCGGCGACCGGCTCAGGACAAAAGGCTAACATGGTTTCCAAGGTGAGGAACATCTGGGCGGTATTGAATCACAGCCAAATGAATAATGGAGTGGCTCAGAGAAAGCAAAAATTACCTTGAGGATTTAAAACAAGACCAGAAGGACTTAGAGCCTGAAATCTGGAAACTGGAGGCAGTGTTTGAACTGAATAACTGAGAGGGATTTTGTTGTGGTTAATGCATTAGGGCCAGTGCCAAAATCTGTTTGTAGAAATTCCTTTTAGGATATGGCGCAAATGATTTGCAGCAAGCAGGTCGTGCTGTTCCTGAGGACAGAAAACAGAATAATCATTTTATGCTGTGGCCATTCCCAGTGAAGAGCTGGCAAATGGCTGGAAGCAGCAATAGCAGCTAAACCTCCTTGATTTAAATTCCTCCAGGCCCCTGGATGCTGAAGTTCCTTTGCACTCAAAGCCAGCGCTGATCCTTGCTCACTTGCTGAACACATTGGCAGGCAGCAAACAGTGACAACGAGAGCAGCATGGCAGAGCTAGAGACAGTTCCTGTAGATATAGCCTAAAGCCAGGAGGAAGAGCAGGTGACAGCAGCTCCCAGAATTTCTGCTGGATTTGTTGTGATGCAGCCCTGGTCACTAAATGAGGAGGAGCAGAAAGGGCTGGGAGAGGAATCTGGAGAAGAGGAACTTTATTGCACTGATCCTACTCAAGATTACTACCGGGAGAAAAAGATCTCTTCTTCTTGGGTAAAGAGGCTTTACTGCACTTTGAAGAGATGTGTGAGGAAGGTGTAAGTGAGCTTCACCCACAGTGCTTGCGAAGAAGGGGGATGTTGGCACAGGTTCAGTGGGGGCAACAGAACCAAATAAAATCACTTACAGCAGCACCACAGATAAATGTTATTTTACAAATTGTAGAAGACTCAGTTTTCTCTTCCAACTGACTCTTAAAACTTGTTGGTGATGCCTAAGGATGGATCCAAACAACAAAGTAAAAATTGTTTTTACGGACCAATAAGGCCTATGACAATTTATAGTTATGAATTTTTAGCTTGTCAATGCCCCTAGAAACACCTAGGAAACATAGGAAGAGGGTGTTTATCGCGTGCTGTGTTTCTCTTGGTATGTTGTGTCTGACAGCTGTTTGGGGGCAAGGAAGAACATTTGAATAAAAGGTGAACGTTTGCATATGGTTGTGCTAAAATATTTGAAAGCGGAAATTGGAACTTAGAAAAATGAAAGAGGCTCCCAAAAGATCTAACTTCTGTGGAGGGGGAATTCCCACTGACAACAGGGAAACTGAGACTCTGAAGGACTAGCTGACTCCCCAGATATGCAGAGAGCTGCAGATTTTTTAGATCACGCTCATATTACAGAAAGGGTTGAGTTGCCAATATTGCAATACCTTGCGTAAAGTCAGGTGGGAAAAAGAAACGGTTCCATCAGTCAGCAGAGGATGATTTAGCATTTTTTGGAGCTGACAAGAACTTACAATGGCACTTGTCATATATCTAAAGCTGGTTTTGCTTTGGATGCGCGTGCTAGTGCCAATACCATAGGAACACTTGTGCACGAATGCATGAACAACTCAGGGAATGGCTTGTGTTAGCAGAAAGCTAAAAGTTCTCCTGAGGTAAACTACTGCATTACCTAGGAGGACTTCTAACAGGGATTAAATATCTAGGATGTTTCCTTGCTGTTTATAAGGAAGGGTTTATATTTAGGATGGGGCATGCATCCCTGCAGCTCAGGCATCCTGAAGGGAATGGAGCTGTGCTTGCCTGATCGTGGCTCTGATCACAGATCTGGTTGTGGTTGTCTGATCTCGCCATCAGGGTTAGGCCTGGGCCAAGTGTGGCCAGGCTGATGTCTTGCCCAGATGGTCTTGTTAGCAAATGAATTACCAGCAGTCTTAAGCAAGGGAGAATGAAATGCATTGCTCAGGGAAATACTCTGGGAGTGTATTCAAAGAGGTATCTGTTTTGTCTCCTGCCCCTCATTTGCAGAAGTGCCATCATTTCTAAACCAGCCAGTGAGATAGTGGACTTAAGACAGAAAAATTAGGCTCCAGAGCAGTCGACAGCCACCTTTGGTCACAGTGTCAGTGCAGAGTAAGCCTAGAAAGTCACTTGGCTCATAAAGTCCTCTTGACTCAATACTCCTCAAAATACCACTCATAAAACTCTTTGTTATAGGAATCTTTGTACTTCAGGCATTAAGTAATGTGAAGGGACTGAGAAAAGGAGCAGGTTATGGGCTGTGGTATTCACCACACTTTCAAAGTATGTTTGACAGGACAGTAAAGGACATAGGTATTATAAAAACACTTCCTTAAACTGAGAGGGAGCTTTTTTGGCTAGAAGACAGGAGTATTTAGAAAACTGGTGCAGGAGATGTGATATTCACATCGCAAGCAGGGGTCCTGCCCATGTGGGGTCATGGCAGCCCATGTGCTCATGTCTCTGCCTGACATGCTGGCTGTAGATTAAGATTTTTTTTCTTTTTTTTTTACAAAGCTTAGCTGAGATGGAAACAAGAAGCTGTGCTAGTAAAAGTTGTATTCAGATTTCTTGCCTAGTAGATTTTGGGTCCAGAGACAGATTAAGGGAGAAGTTTTGAATTCAGACAGATATACCAGGCTTTTTGAGAATCCAGAAACCCATAACTCATCTATTTTTGCCTGTGGCTCAGTGTACTCAGCGAGCTCAAAGCCAAAAGTATTAATACGATATTGTCACTGACACCACTATATAATAAAAACAGAGACTGAGCAGTTTAAGTTCTGCTACTAAATCCCTTCCCTGTCGTGTGCATGATGTTTGGGATCCTTCCAAAACTGGGGATTAACCCAACACATCACTGCTGATAAATGTTGGGTGATCATCTTTTGTTATACACATGATTTAGTCTCCTGTTCCTTCTCCTTTACTTACATGATTTGATATAGAAGTAAAACACTGCATAAGAGTCTTTTTCATTAATTTTGGTCTGTAATTGCCAATTCCAAAGGCAGCAACACATCGCTCCATTTTGGTAGCTTAAAAAACTGCAAAAACGGAGAGTATAAGCCTGGCCCAGCTTTTCTTAAGTTTGGACCTAGTCTAAGCACTTCATCAGACCTTTTGGACGTGGAACAATGGAATAGCGATTGTGTGAAAAATGAAAAAAGTCTGTATCTTTGCTAGCAAAAAATTGAAGCCTGCCTCTGACACAATGCACAGCGGTGCAGCTGTGTGGTGAAACCCTTGTCTGAGGGAAGCTGGTATCGTGCCATGATCCTAGTCCATAAAGCAGTAGAAGCCAAGTCTCTGAAGAGGAGTAGAATCAGAGCAACATAGCACAAAGTCAAGGCTAGCCAGAAAAGGCTTATTTAGGCAATGCTTAGGGGAAAGAAGAGAACTTTTGAGTAGCATGTTATTATGTTTGAAATATTTCTAACAATTCAGATCAATTTGTCCAGCCATATGCTACCCATTTATTTGTTGTGCATCAGACTTAAGGCATCTGGAGAATAAATGCCCAAGAAATGTCAACTATCAGGCAGAAAGGTTTACTTTGTTGGAAGTCCCTTCCAAATAAGCCGAGGAGCATCTGATTTACAACAGAAATTATTATTCAGAGTAGTGAAAAGGGAGAGACCTGACACTTGCTAGGAGCAAACTCCAAGGTGTCCTTTAAACTAGGACTGACTGACTAGGCAGCTAGGATGAACTAAATTAGGTGGCCGGTCCTAGTTTCGGTCTTCTGTCTGCAGGACGTGCTGGAGAAATACATTCACTGAGAGGGTGATCAGGCATTGGAACAGGCTGCCCAGGGAGGTGGTGGAGTCGCCGTCTCTGGAAGTGTTCAAAAAATGTGTGGATGTGGTGCTTCAGGACATGGTTTAGGGGACATGGTGGCGCTGGATTAATGGTTGGACTTGATGATCTTAAGCAAGGGAGAAAGGTGCTTTCCAACCTAGTGATTCTGTGATTCTGTGATTCACCCCTCCAAGGTGAATGCAGAGCTACCACACTGCATTTGTTTGGATGTGGCAGTTTAAGATAAGCCAGTTGGCTTTGTGTAGCAAAAATACACTGTTAAACATTATCCAGTTATAGGGACAGTACACTCCGAGTGGAGAGTGAAAATGAACATGTTGGGGTGGGCCATGCTTGAACGGTTCCAGCAGGTCATGTAGGGAATTCTGTTGGGCTTTTTAATTGCTCCAGACTCATTCACAACCCACTCTGCCCCATTTCAGGCCTAATAAGTTTTCCATCCGGAGCAGCGCTCATAGCGACTACTCGAGTTTGAGCGATTCTCAGCTGCTCTTCGGCTCCCAGTTCTGCCCAGAGAATGTGCAGTCGGCAGTGGCGCCGCTGGAGCTGAGCACGCAGCTGGGACAGCACAACTCCCAGGACGTGAGTCTTGCTCTCATTCAGCCCTGTGCAGGCACACAGCCACCATTTAAAGTTAATGGAAAATGCTGAAATCAGGTGGTAACATTTGCAAATGTTAGTAACTGCTGAAATCAGGTTATCTTCTTTATACATATACATATTTACTGTGACTAGAAAAAGTAGCAGCATTGTCAGCTGAAAACCTAGTATTTATAACAGATTGCTATAAATTATTATTGATAGGTGTTATTTCCTTAATTCATTTTTTAATTACTGAAATGATATAAAATTATTCTCAGGCTAATGTCTTTAGACCACCTAGCTAAGGTAGAGTATTCCATCTATCCCTCTTTGAAAAATACTGTGTTTCTCTGCAGAGGTATTCAGTATTTACTTCCATTGGCTGAAAATTACCTTGCTGTATTGTTGTTATGGAAAATGCTTGAACGATTTGGGATTAAGAGCTTCTATGCTCAGAATCTTTCTCCTATAGCACGTGGTTTCTGATGTTACCAGCCTCACTGAAATAGTTCCTGCACTGTCAACAGAGAGCATGAGATCCAAATGAAGACACCTGAGAGCAAAGATTAGGAAAGAGTAGTGGTGCCAGCTTGGTGGCCTTAGGCTGTACTTCAGTTCCAGATCCTATCTGCTGTCCTCTGCATTTTGCTGAGGATCTTGTCCATTAACTGCAGAAGCTTTTCATCAGACACAAAAAAAGAAATTCACTCTTCATGATGACAGAAGAAAATTCAATAGAATTTGCATTTTCTTTTTTTTAAGGAAAAGGCATTTCCATTTTGGTCACACAGTGTCTGGAAAGTTTGTGGAATGAAGGTCTTTACAGCTTGCATATTAATATTAAATTTCTAGTTCTGAAATACATATTGAAGCATGTGAAAAACTCATCTACAGTCTGGTGATGTTGCTAGTTGGCAGCAAAATTATGTCATCCACCAGGAAATTCAATAGGATTTTCTTTAGATTCCTGTACAGGGAGCTCCCACTGACATCTTTAACTTTTCCACAATTCCAGGAACACGGGAATTCATTTATAGTCTCTGTGTTGAGCATACACAAAAAAAATCTGCACACCTGATGATCACAACCAACTGAAAATGCTCAAGATGAGAGAAAAGCCTGAGTCCGGACGAATTCAGGCTGAGTCTCACTTCCACAGGGAGTCAATCTAACTAGGCACACTAAGTGAGCCATAATCTCATGAAATTCTTAATCTCCTCGTCCAATCTAATCTGTCACATCCAATCACTGTGATCTCTGTCTGCAAAGCACTTGATAAACAATTTTTTTTTCTCACTAATGTTCTGATTATTTTTATACTTCAACATTTTTCTTTCTTTTGTGCAACAGAGCGAGCCCAGCATTTTTACCAAATACCAGACAAAACCACAGTTATTTGATGAAGATACAAAAGAAAAAGGTTCATTTAATTTTGCTGCAGGAAGAGTGAAAAGTGTCTTGGAAAATTTTGAAGTGAATAAGAACAAAATAAAGGACAAATATGATCGGTATGTAGACATCCATTGGAAATTCTTTCTGTGCTGGTGGTTATCACTCCCTGCAGTTCCCTCTTCCCCTCTTAAAAGTCATACATGACAAAGCTGCATATTTCTCCAAGAAAAATATCTTTTCAGGTTTTAAATAATCTCTGATTGGAAAGAGTCACAGGATAAGAGAATAGGGTTTATTTGCAATGTGATTTATGTAACACACTCAGACATAAGCCACAAGGAACAACAAAACTCTAACCTGAATTTACCTTTGTCCTTCTTTATGTAATCAGCAGGGGTTTTTTTTCTGTATTCTCTGCGAAAGCCCATATTTCTCAAAATTTTATACACTGTTGTTGGGACTGATCGAAGGGACTCTGAGGACGGCCTTCACATTTAGGCCAGATGAAAAGATTGCCAATCATACTTGTGGAAGGTGCAATGATTACACCTTTATAAATCTGCATGTATCTCTAGAATTTTTCTTGTATACAAGATTTTTACATCTTTTTTTTTTTTGGTAACAGACAAGTGTAATTTGGTAATGTAATTTGCTTCTGCTCTTTGTCAGATGTTAAGAATTAAATGTACCTGTAGGTCCTAAAAGACTTTAAGGAACAAGCTAACTGTTTCAAGCTCCAAAATGAAAGATGGCACACTCCTCAGTGCACCTATAAATAATTCTTAGTGCTGCACATTTTGTAATGTAACACCCAAAGTGAAATGCATTTTTATTAAAAGCCTTTGATCAAATCAGGCTACGTATCTGTTTCTCTTTTGCAATGGGCACTATGCTTCTGATAAGGCAAAATTTTATTCTTATTAGAGAAGAGGAAGATTTTTGTAAGTGAATTATGAGAAATGAACAAATAGTTTTAAATGTTTAGGCAGAACTCTTAATTATTCTTTATTTCTTCTTTAAATGAATTATGCTACTTCCTACACTCCAGACACTCCCAGATTAGAAACCTGTTTATAGAAATAGCTATATTATCTTTACAAAGATAAATGTATAATTTATCCATTTGTATCCCCCGCAAGTTTGACTAATAAAATTAATATCTTCCTTTCCATAAGGCTAGAAATATTTCAGAAGCTCTGCCTAATTCTCATAACTAGACTCTACCTGGCCTCCACCTTTTGGTTGTTACAATTTGGATCACTAAATGATTGATTTAAAATGACCTGGTTCATCAGAGAAGAAAAAGGTTATCACTTTGCTTAGCAACCATCCTTGCATTTTGGTTTGATGGGTTAATCATGAATATAGCCTGGTTGCTTGCTCAGCTTAAAAGGATGGATAGCAGAAACCACACGCATAATCTCAGGAGAAAAGGATTTGCAGTATTTGCTCTTCCTGGCCTGGGCTTTGTTGATGCTGAAGCTTTTCCCATGTTTTTCCTACAGTTATTTTAGTCCAAATACAATACCCATGTATCCCAGCAACTGGCAAGTCACCTCCACCAAGGCTGGGTCTTTCCGGAGCAAATAGTGTTGTGGTGGTAACACCCCAGCAGCTAATGGACAGTTGTGTAAGTGCCAACTAAATCTTTCAAGAAAGGCACAAATGCTAAGGCAAAAATGGGACAGTTAAAAAAATAATAATTTCATGTATATGATATAATGAATGTGTACATTATTTTTTTCTTACTTTACATAGCAGAATCCATACTTTCCTAAAACAAGTAAGGTGACTTGAAAGGGTTATGCCCCCTGAAGTAAGCACGTTTCTGTGCTTACATGATGCACTAGGCTATGCCTTGCAGTGTCTCATGTTTCAGGTTTATTGTGATCTTTTCAAATTCCTGTCTATTTCAGTATCTTACGTATCTGTTTTATACCTTTTGGTTTTTTCATTTTAGTGAGGTTTTAAGCACCTTTATCTCCAGTATCAAAGACAGTCTTCAAGAGGTAAGTTATATTAAATTGAGAGTGCAGAATAATGAAGAGTTAGAAATGCTACAGAACATTCACCTCCTCTCATTTACTGTGCTGATATTTGAATTCTTACACTGTTTGTCTTGAGCATTCAAATACTTTAAGCCAACATTTGTCAATTTTTTCACATATACCATTGACTTTGTGGCCTGGCCTTAGGGTCAAGGTCTTTAGGCCCTTGCCTCAGGGTCAACAATGGAATTTCTCTGGGTCCCAGGAGCAAGAGCAGGCTGTAATGGCTGTCTGCAAATATCAATTCTTTTTTCCTTCTTCCTGAAGAAAGTGGTCTACTCTTGGGAATAAGTCAATGTGGTCTTACAGTCTGAAGGTGAAGATGTCTCCCTCAATAATTTTGGAATTAATTTGATTAATGTTGTTATTTTTTTACAGATTAGTATCTCTATTTCAAAATCTGTTAAGACTTCTGCAACATTTCATGAGCCTTTTGAGCCATTCCAGATGTCCTTTGGGGTTGCAACCAACATCTGGACAAACTGTTTCAAGCGACATATAAATAACCATTTTTCACGCTGTTCCATGCCACGAGTTGCAGTTGTCATTCTGTGGCATTTGGGGCAAACAAAGAAAGGGCAATGTATTCATTTTCTCGTTTACCTTTGTTTTTGCAGTTGCAAGCATGCTTGGGCAAGTTTGAAGAAATGTTCGATTCAAGAAATAAATCCATTTTGGTTCACCTTGAAACCATTTCCAAGACACGTAAGTTCTTTCTGTATTTCTGTTAACAGCAGAGGGCACAGTCAAACTGCTGAATGTCAGCATGTCGTCTGCAAGCTGGGGTGAACTAGGCAAGTCATGCCACTCACAGCTGCTCTGCATAAGGGAGAAGAGCAAACAAGACTACACTTTGGACTACACTTGTTTTTCCGTTCTCACTCTTTTGGATTCTCCTTTTCTTTGTCTCTTGCACTTTGTCAAAAGAACTCGGGTGATGCGTGCCCAGACACCATGCGTGCATAGATAAATGCACCTCTGTGTTTTTGTGTTCTGTCTGGAGTATGACTGTTTTTAGACTATCTGGAGCACTAATGGAATACATAGTAAAAATAACTTAGATATTTATATCCTGAGTATCCAGTTTCAGTTTTTAAGGCTTTCTCAGAGTTTCACGTGTTAGTTTGAAGTCTTCCGTCTCTCCTCTACACTTGAAATTATTATATTTTAGATATGAGCAAAACTGGTGCTAATGATTTCTGAGGTAAGAAGCAAGTAGTGAAGCACAATTTTGCCATGATAAAAAAGTGACCTCCCAGAAAAGCCAATAATGTAAAATACTTTTGAACAGCTCCATCTCTGAAGTGGCTGGTTACAGCAGTCTTTACTGAGGAATGTGCTTCAGAGAAATTGTTTCTAATTTGGCTTAGATCTGAGCCTTTAGGAGTGCATTAATTTTTCACGCTAGCATTTTTTTTAAGCACCCTGTCACAACTCTGCTCTGTGCTTGCCCTGCCCTGTGCAAGAGCAAGAGGCCAGATTTAACACATGAAAGAAATGTGAAGTGAGCTATACCTTGTGAGTGCAAGTGCTTCACAAAAGCACTGTAAAATTTATTGTGTGGTAAAATGTGGCTTTTACAAAGCACAGCTTTGACAGGTACCCTTTAAGTCAACACAGCCCTCTCAGGCAAAAAGTGGAGTCTGGTGCATTCTTTGCGAGGCCGTGATAGCCTGTACGTTTGAAATACCAATCTTGTTATATTAAGAACACTCCCTTGCTGTGCTTGGCAAGTGGTCTTGGAGGGACCTTAATGTAAGCAAGAATCTGTCTGCTTTGGCCAGCACAACAAGCTTCCTATTATGTGTTTGCCCATCTCCTAATTACTTCAGTGCCTCAACTTGTCCACTCTGAGGCAGGACTTTGCTGAATTTTGTATACCTCTTGCACACAAATTGTTGTCATGGCACTGAAAATCAAATCTGTTGTTCACAGTTCCCCCTCTTCATTCCATACCATTTGCTCAGCTGTCCTGCTTCTTCTCCATACCCGTTTTAAATAAATCTGCCTTGAATGAAATGAGAAACCTCCCAGAGGTGCCTGCCGCTAGATTTTCAAAGCAATTGAAAAGAAAAATTGGCACTTTCTCTAATGCATCATGCTGCAGAATGTTGAATACATAATGAAAATCATCACACTCTCCACAATGTTGTTCTTTTTATATTTCTGGGAGGTTCATCTGTCACTGGTTAATTGCTGATAAACACTGCCATTTGACTGGTATCACAGTGATGGATAATTAAGTTCCCACTAAATAAATACTTGCATTAGTGCCTTGAAAAGATCCCAGCTGAGGCAATTTCCTTGAGAAACTGGTATAAAATTCCTAAACTCAGGTGATAAAAAGCGAAATTCAGAGCTGATAAAGCACTGAATGCCAGTGGCTGAAGATACAGTACCTTGGGATGTGGGTTACATGGTACAGGCATGTTAAATCATGGGCAGTGGAGGATTTCACACGTTAAGAGAGGAATGCAAAAGATGAGAGCTTCTCTCCAAAGAGAGTAGTACATCAGGACATTCAAACGGCTCTGAAAAGCAAAGAAAGGTGGAACTTGAAATCAAGTCCATCTTTGTTAAAAGCATATAACGAGTATCACAGGCCTCATTTAGAGCAGTGGGTAGCAAGCACATTTGGCACAGTCTCCATAGTCACTGGGCGAGAACAAAACAGAAAATATTTTTCAAAATATATTTCCAAAGCATTACCAAATGCTGCTGGGCAAGCGTGCTCTATGCATTAAGATAAAAAAGTGTTCTCTTCTGAGTGTTTGTCCGTATGTGCTTGTACACAGTGGATAGAGCTGTGTCTGGCACTGGAGATGAGATAACGTTTGCCTGAGCAGCTTCCGCAGAGGCACAGCTGCTCTACTCCTTGCACACATCTTGGTGTGCTGTGCACAGGGATGTAGAGAGGCAAACAGACCTAATGTCCTCAGTTCTTCCACTTTATACAGAGTTTCTCTGGTTGACTTGCCTGCTTATCATTTGCACTTTATTTCTGGCTTCAGCTCCTCTAACTCACTTCTTTTTATATTTTTCTAATTTTCATTTATATACCCACACTGCTATCTAAACCTTTCTATTTTTTTAATACAAATCCCAATTTCCACAGCTCAGCCCTCTCTGAACTGCTTTGCTTTTCTGGTATCTGGTAGTTCCAGCTGTGACAACTCATAACACCTTGACTTCATTGCAAATGAGAAGCATATTCCCAGCCAGCATACCACAGCCAACCCTCTGACCCTCCTGTCAGCAAGGGTGACAAAATAAGGTGCAATATGTCCCTTACAGAGATATGAGCTGATGCAATTCTCTGACAAAATCCAGTGCCTGGCAGGCAGTTTTCAAACATGGATTGCTTCAAGATCCCCCGGCCCAGCAGCTGCTGGCAAAGTTTCTAGTGGAATGCACTGTGTTTATAATGGTGTGATGTGAGCTTGTTTACTGTGAACAGTATGGGCTGGGCTGGGTGACTGCCTTATGTTCTGTGTGGATTGAAAAGTCAAAAGGTTTAAAAGTGGTAAAAGAAATGCCTTTCCCATGCAGATGCAGCTGTGCAGTGACAGGCAATGAAAGTTGAGGTGAGGGACTTAACTAGACTCCAAAACACCTCGGCATGGATGGTCAGAGGATGTGTGCTTGTCTTGGCAACTACTGAAACCCCTCGTTGTCGCACTTCAGGGCTTCGGGCACTATCTGCCTTAGAGCAGGCTGAGATCAGGGGCAGCTCATCCCACAGTCCCCCGATGCAGATGTCTTCTGCTGGACCCAGGCTTAAGCAGACACAAACCTGACAGCCAGCTACTCAGGGTATGTCCAAGCAGGGTGCAGCCGTGGCAGACCGTATGTCTCACCCACTGGCACAGCTCAGTTACTGCCCAGGAGAAAATACAGAGCTCTGCTGAGCTCCATAGCTGGCTTCCCTGCTTGTGTCTCACTGGGTTTATATCAGCTCCTATTTTCCCTGCTGAACTTGGGCACGGAGGAACCGACATCCCTCCAAAGAGTTATTTAAAGCCTCTGCGCTGTCAGTGCCAATATAAGGATGAGTTGCATAGACGATGATAGATAGGCATCAGAAGCAGTTGCTGTTTAATATTCCTTGGCTGGGAGGCTGACACTCCCTCCCTTGGCTGTTCAGACTCTAGTTTTCAGTTGTTGGGAGTGCAGATGCACCTGAGTGCAGGCTGATTTGTGGGGAACCCTCTGCAGTACAGAGTGGCAGACCTACCCCGAGGTCCTACAGCCTTTTATCTCATGCCAGACTTCAGATTCCATATGTTATTAATGTAAACCAGTAGCATCTGAAGAAAATGGTACAGCAAATCAAAACACAGCGATGTTCCAGGTTGTAAAAAACTGCTTTGTTTAGAGTAAAATACTGTAAGAGAGGCACAAGTCTGTGCATAAGCCACCCATTAACCAAGTAAAGATTTTTCCTCTATGATCAAGTTATTCAATAACAATCTGCTGCAGGGTTTATTTGAAGAAAACTTTCTCTGTAGCAGCCATTCTTGATCATTTTCAAAGACAAGAGACTTGACTAACAGGGTCCTTGATCTGATCTCATTTGGCCATCTCAATGCCTTTTTTTAAAATCTAGATTAACGCTCATTTTTATTTTGTTTAATAATGTTTAACAAGTCTGAACACTCCTCTGGTATGGAAGCCAGAGAGGGAAGGAGAGTGCCCCTCCTTTGTACCGATGGGTTTTTTTCTGCAGAATACTCCTACACGTACAAATGAAACATGTTCAAAAGACTGGCTGTTGGTTGCTTGCCTGCAGCACACTGTGCTGAGTCAAACGTATGTGCAGATCACAAGCCCAGTGGATGCAGCGCTATTTTTAAACTGAGGATACCATGTTGTAGAAGAACAGACAGACCAGGGAAATCAGAAAGTTTTAAAAATAATTCTGAACTAAAATTAATCTATGGGGAAGAGCAGCAAGTCGAGGTATGCTTGATGATGCCAGCCTTCCTATATCCTCAGTATGTAGAGATGGAAGGTGATGAAGTGCTCCATGAAAGGAGCTTCCTCCTTCAGTCACTGCTGCTTTCCTCCTCTTTATAGGCTTGAGGCCAGGAGGGGGCTGGCAGGGTCCCCAAAAAACTAATCTCGTATTGCAGGTAGCCCTTAGGTCTAACCAGAGAGATACAAAGTCTAAAAGGGTCCACTCAAACGTTCACTCCACCATTACAAACCTATTCTGCAAGCCACAGCTTTCCTCCAGGGATTTGTAAAAAAGTCTAAGTCTGTCAGAGCAAAAGACTAAAAGCTTAAAAACAGCAGTGAGAAAGCAGCGCCAACCAAATTACCCCTAACAGTAGAGAGCTTATTAGTCTAAATATGTGCAGAATCCTCAGAAATCAGCCACGCTCTTATGGACAAAAAGGCAAAGCCATGTGGTGATGGGCATCCTGAAGAAATGGAGAAATTCCCCCCAAGCCTAGGTCTGGGAGGTGGTTTAACTCAATGCTGTGTGAGGAAGACACATGGACAAGGCAACTGCAGGGATCCTTCTCCCAGATGTGCCCAAACATCGCTCCTTTGGAGAAAGGCAAATAAAGATAAAAATACAGCTTGGCATAGGGGGTCCCTGCTGCCGAGAGGCAGCTCTCAGCAAGCACCCCATCCCTCGAGTGTTGGCCTCACTGCACCTGAGCAGCAGCACCTCCAGCTCCAAGCCACCAGACACCTCTGGTTTGCCTGGCTGCATAAGCCAAACGTTTTCAATCTCCTTTCATAAGAGGAGATTATCATCTAAGAACTTAATTATCTTGTAGCTTTTCTCTGCACGTGTCCCAGTTCAATCTCTTTTTTTTCTTTGCACGTAGACAGCTGGGACTGTGTGTGGGCTCCCAGCCACCCCGGGGTGCACAGCAGTTCCTGTCAGCCGGAGCCTGCGCACCGCTGCACGCCACGCTGCCCTGTCTCACCTGTAGTCCCTGGTGCTGGCATTTGCATCTTTGTGTCACCTGCTAATTACCTAAATGCTGGCTTTTGCACCCAGGTGACTATGGCAGATTTTAAGCAGGTCTTGAGGAGAACCTTCCAGAGCCGCCTTGTCCTTTCATGCTACCCCTCTCAAGAGCTGATGTCTTTCCTTTAATTGAGGCTTATCTACTTCATTTTTCTCAGCTTTTTTCATATTACATGACAACTTCCATGAAACGCTTTGTTTGAATCTATGGAAAGGCCACTGCATTGCCTTTGTCTAAGAAGTCATCTATCATATCCTAGTGTATTACATTAGTCAGGTACAATCCGCCTTTTATAAGATCTTGTTCCATTTCCCTCCATGTCTTTGAGTACTCTTTCCCTTAAGGTCTATTCTAAAACCTTGCACAATATGAGAACAAACTTCTAAGCCCATAATTGCTCAGATCTCTTTCCTTTCTTCCTTCCCAAATGTACCCTTTTATAATGTCCCTGTTTTTTTTACAGAAACAAAGCCTGTACAATCACTTTCTGCCTGCTTCTCCCTAATAGCTTTTAACTCTTTGACCATTCTATCTAGAGTTTGACAGAAGGGCAGAGCTCACTAAGATAATTAAGTCCCTGCAAGTTTAAAAAATAGCTGGGCAGGAGGAGAAGAGATCCCGAGTGCTCTGCAGCTCTGCAGCCTGTGAGCACACCTCTCTGGGGCAAGGGGTGCTGCACTGAAGAGCTGAGATAAATACTCCACGTGCAGGAATAGCTTCAGCTGGGCTCTTGGCTCTGCCAACACCAAAGTCAATCAAACACATTGGATCTGTAGCAAAAAAGGATTAATTAATTGCAGAGTTCATGTAGCCACTTGTTGGAACAGAGGCTTTATTCTGATTTTTCTCAGGTGCGCAGTGCTAGTCCAGGACTCCAGAGTTTCTGTTATCCCAGCCTGTTGGCTTGGTAGCACTCTGTTTTAGCAGGAGTGCTTTGCATCCTGTTCTGTTCCAACCGTCCAACATTTCACCCCAGCCCTCCCATCTGTACACACCTTCCTATGCTGTTCACAAGAAAGACCAGACATGTTTAGTGAACAGCTCTTTCTCTCCATCCTAATTTATCATTTTAAAGGAAGACTTCTGTAAGATTGCTAAGGATTTTTCATCTCCACATACGCTGCAGACTGTGTTCCCAGGCTGTAGTTTGTTAGGCAGTGGTGCCTGTAAGAATAATTGCAGCTGCATTTGGGGAGTTATATTATTGTCCAATCATATAATAAAAATTCCTATTTTTTATCAGTTTTTCAACAAGACTGACTGAAACCAAGAGCATCTTTCTCCAATTTAAAACCCTCCCAGGGTCCATGCCCCCACAGGACACTGCTGGGGCCCCCACTGCCTTCCAGCGTTCCAGCTGCAGCTGCCCAAGCGCTGGGCACAGCTGCCTGGTTCAGACGGTTTCTGTCCCCATCTCTTCCTGTGCCCAGCAACTGGAAATCCCAATTCTTTTCACACTCCTTCATAATTCCCCACTATCCCTTCAGGCAGCTTCCCTTCACTTACCAGCCTCCTGTGCATTTCTGGCATGTATTCTCCAGTTGTACTTCTTAGACATGAACCTCTTGCATCTCCATCCTGTTACCAGCAATACTATTCCTGTCACATGTTCAAGCTCCCATTTACCATCAGCTGGTTCCAGAAGAAGGTTGGTTATACTGCGGTGGGTCAGCTATATTGGGGTCTCCCTCCCCTGGCCATGCTTGTTGGCAGACAACTAAGCCTCATCCTCTTTGCTTTGAGCCAACCAAGTTTTGCAGCTTCACGTAGCCTTTCATCTCCAGATGCCATATTAATAGAGCACAATAAATGAGGTTTGGCCTATACGCAGCATCTTATACATTTCAAGTGCTTTGCATTAAACATCTACCCTATTGTTCATCACTTGGGGCTCGGGGAGATCTCAGTGGGCGAATCACTATGGTTGCACAGCACAGTGAAGTATTTCATGCCAAGCCGTGGAGGAAGCAGCAATAGCATTGACAGTACCTTATTCACGTTTACAAATGAAAGGCCAAAAGTGTATTTTATTGATTTCCCTGTTTAGTGCAAGATGCTCTTCAAAGTCACTGTGGCTCGGTGCTGAAAGCTCTGACAGATAAAAGCCAAACGGAGCAGGCGCTGCTGGAGATGGAGAGGAGACTTGCAGCCGTAAGTGCAGAAATTAATCTTTTATTCTGAATCTTCATTCTGAATGTCTCTCGCTTCTTCAAAATATTAACTGAATATTAAATTGCCTTTGAATGGTGGATTATAAAGTAGACTGCTCCTGTTATAATGGAGGGGGAAAGACATATTAAAGTGCTAATTCTAGGCTAGATACTGACTGATGCTTACCCAAGCGCTGGCTGACAGTGCTGTAAGTTCTTGATGAAACCCTGGTCGGTGAGAGGAGCCCCACAGAGCCCTGTCGTGGCAGGACATGATGGAGCACTGCTTCCTCACCTGGCAGATGCCTTTGCTGGAGGAAGTGGTGCAGTGCGTGCCTGCGAGGGAAGAGCATCTCATAGAAGTGCAGTGCCTTGTCCCTTCAGCTGGATGGTTTCCCAGGGAAAGGAAAAAAAGAGATGAAAAAAGAACAAGTGGGTCTCAGAGACAAAAGAATGAACTGCCAGAGACCTCCTGGACAGGTCTGGTTTCTCCCAAGACGCTGCTGCAAGAATCGCTTTTGGCAAGTATGTGTCATGCTGGCGTGTGAGAAGGCAGCGCTCCTGGGAGAGGGATCACACAGGGGGTTAGGGGTATACCCCAATCCCAAACCTCTCACTTTTTTGGGACAGTTTGAGAATATATATTGCACAGGGAGATACAGATTGCTGATCTTTGGGACGATACTCAATTTAAGGGGTCTAACTGGCATCTAGTACCTAAAAGTTTCTTGTTTGGATATTTTTGCACCTTTTAATGCTTTACTGCTTCTGCTCTGCTCGCTGTCTCCCCAGAAAGATATGGAGATTTTGGATGTGAAATCCAGTGTCCAGCTGCTGAAGGAGGGTCTGGAGTCGCTGCCAGCTCAGCTGAGTGATCAGCACCTGAAGCTGTGTGAAGAACTAGGCTTCCTGAAGCTCCCGAACACCTTAGCTGAGCTGCACACATTCGTTTCCAGTGCCAGACTCACCCCACACATGGCAAATAACTCTTCCCAGACCTCCCCTGGCCTGTGCCAGGGCTGCGCTCTGGGCGAGGAAAACGCACGCTGGCAGCGCTGCCGAGTCAGGGGGGCCTGCAGCTCCTCGAGCGGGTCTCAGCCCCCCCGCATGGCAGTGGGGGAGCAGCACGGAGACTCCCCTGTGAGGAAGCAGGTCACTGGGGACAGCACACCTAAGGGTGACCTAAACACAGCTTCAGGAGGGAAAGTCTGCCCCATTGCTACAGCAGCCTGTGGCAGAGAAAATACCTCTTTGCAGGAGGTGAAATATGGTTCGGAAACACAGAGCTGCGCTAACCATCCTTGCGTGTGCTGCGCTAACAGTCACTTTTTGGGGAGTAGTCAGAAGAAACACTGTCCTGCATCACAGGAGGTGCCTCTACCAACTCCGCTGAGGAAGGCGGTCAGGAGAGGCACTCGAGGGTTTGAAGTCATGACACTGTCACAACAGAGGCAGCCTCAAGTTTGCCACGTTTCTGTACAAAAAGATATGCCTGGGGGAAAAGACAATAACCTGTCCACAGACCGTGAGGTGGAGAATGCAGCTGTAGGGAGCAAAGCAAAACAGAGGCCAGGAAGGATCCCCTGGAATAAAGCGAAGGGGAGGAAGAAAACGTGCCCCGCTATGAGAAAAGGCGAGCTCTCTCGATGTGCTGACGGTGGGCTGAAGCAAAGGAAGGTAAATGGGACTACTGAGTTGGAAAGTTCCAGAAAAAATTGCTTTCCTAGATACACGGTTGCTCTCAATTTAGGAAGCTCTAACCCGGTTTCTGCAGCTCCCAATCAGCAGATCCTCAGCAGCACTCAGCCGAGGCTTACAAAGAATTTCCCACCTGTGCCATGCTCCAATAAAAACCTGCAAGAACTTGCAGACAAAAGAAAGAGAAGTTTGGAAATTAAAACAAGAGCAAAAGTTTCCAGTATAAAAAGGAATCTCTGGGATTCCTCTCCCCAGGATAATATATTTTCCCTGTGCAGCACAACAGGTGAAAAACAGATGAGCTGCTTCAGTCTCCGAAGCCCTGCACATCCTGCCAATACGCTGGCTCAGCAGAATACGGCCTGTTGCTCTTTAGTTTTTGATAGCGATTATTCCGATTGAAAGGGTTTTGTTTCGCATTTGGAGCCCTCAGTGCAGGCTTGGCCATCTCAGTCGCAGTTTGTTCCACTCGGTGTGTTACCAGCTTAGTCACAGGCAAGGCTCGTGCCCGGATGTTTAAAAGTGTTATTGCCCACTTTGATGTATTGTAAGGGACTATGTGGGATCTGAGCTTGGGAAGCTGATGGGATCTATATCACTTTACCTCCCTGCTCCCAGTGGAGATGCCAAGGGCTCCAGCTACCGTCATGGTTATGCAGCAGAAAAGTACCTGCGGCATCTGCCAAGACGTTCACCGTGGAGGAGACAGAGCACAGACAAGCAGCTCAGTCAGATTTAGCACTGAGATCTACTTGAAACTTTTCAACTAGGTAGATGTAATAATATCTCTGTGGCCAGGGTCTTTGTTCTGTTTCTCACTCATAGTCTCTGTGTTGGTTTGTATGCCTAAAACTTAAGCTTTTTAGCTCCCTAGGCAAGTAGTAGTGTTGTTCTGGTTGAGTTTGATAAGGTTCAGATTTGTCCCAGGAGTTGTTTATGAGCTTTGGACGGAACAGGTTTAGTTGAAGAAAACAAAATCCCAACATCTCAGGTTCATCTACTATTGCATTTCTTCTCCTTTTAGGCTGAAGTTTCTTGGTTTCAGAAAACTCAGGAAATTATTTAGTTTCTGTTTTATTCGTCTCCTGTATCTCTTGGCTAATCAAGAAATTCTCCAAAGTAGACTTTTCAAGGGCGATTGTTCTCAAACAGAAGCCAAAAGACGTGATGTTCAAATTCAGAGGTGAAGTCACTGACGGATAGTTCTCGTCCTTTAGAAACCTGCACCTCTCCAGTCAGGAGTCACTCCAAAATTTTCAAGTCAGAAAGGACCAGCCTGCTCACCTGCACACACCTGGCTGCCGCTTCAGGTATTTGTGTCACGTTTCATTTTTGATCTGGGCTGTTACCAGCAAAAGAAGCATTTCGGTATTGACAAAACATGTTTATTGCCACGAATCCAGCTGGTCCAGCTTTGTCGTCCCGAGGGGGAAGACTGGGATCCCTTTTTCCTGGCTTTAATAAACTCATTGTGTCTTCACCAAAGTCCAGTGTCTGTGTTGGTTTTTCGGGAGAGGCAAGGTCCTGTTTCAGCAGGTGAGCAGGCGGCTGCTCTCTAGCTGTTTAACTCCCCTGGATCGTGGCACCGGGAGGATTTGTTTTTTCATCCCCTCTCTGATGTTTAAGGAAGGAAACCTCCGCCTTTCCATTTTAACATTGGTTCGGTGACGTTAATTGTCAAGGAGAAGGCGATGGGGGCAGGTGTGGGGAGCCCCAGAGCCTTGGGACCGCCCGAGGTGGGCGAAGGGGCTGGGTGATGGCTGCCGGCAGCAGCGGCTGTTCATTTCACATTGCCCTCCTGTACCCACTTCCCCAGCATTCCCGGCACGACCTTCGCTGGGTAAAACCTGCTCCGTGGGGTTCACCACCCCCTGTGTTTTGGGGTCAGTGGGGACAGGCGCAGGCCCCTGCACAGCCCCCAGCCTGGACGCTAACCCCGGCTGCGCCGCAGCAAGCTCGGCAGTGCATGGCTGAGCTTGGAGGGACCTCTGGAGGTGTCTGTGTCAAGCCAGAGCAGGCCCTGGCTCGCCAGCACCCCAAGAATGGAGCGCCCGTGCCATGGGATGCAATGCAGGGCTGCCCTGGGGACCCCCACAGCCCCCCACCACACGAACATGATGGCACACAGCAGGGTCACCAACAAAATCCCCGGAGAAAGGAGGGGTAACGGCAACGGCAGCCAGCGGTGCTTCCCCCCGTGCTGGCCACCTCCCTGGGGGAGCAGAGGGGAAGTCCCAGGGTGCCACCCTGGCCCTTATGGCCCAGCCCCACAACTATTCCCGCTCAGGGTCTCCTCCGGGATTTTTGTTGGCAGCAAGAATATTTGTCCCAATATGGCTGTGACAATGGCAACTCCTCTCCCAGCCTCGCCAGACAAAAATGGAAGTGTGCATGCTGCCGGTCCTGCCCCGGGGCTGGCATCCCCAGCCAGGAGCCACCGCAATCCTGCGGGATGCGGCAGCCTTCCCACAGGCACCGCGCTTACACCCTGGCGGAGCAGGTCCTGTCTCCCAACCTGGACTCCCAGAGCACCAAGCTCACAGTCTGCAGCTCCTCACCAGAGCCATCTGTGCCACCAGGCGCATGGGTCCCTGCGTGTGCAGCCCCTGCTGTGGGGCTGCCGACACCTGTGTTTGTGGGGTCTCATCCCACCCGTCGCTGAAGGTCCCCAGAGAAGATGCCAGGGGTGCTCTCCCTGTCAACACAGGGCTGTGGGGGGCACGGAGCAGCACTGTAAAACACACACAGTGGTCATGAAGACGCAAAGCTGAGCTCCAGGCTGTTTGCAGGCACTTAATTGGGGCAATTTTCTCCTAAACTGGGGTTTCATCCTGCTGCTGTGAGGGAGAGCCTGGGAGAAGAGGAGGGCACGTGGCCAAAAGCGGGGAAAGCCTGTGAAACCCTGGCAAACATGGTCACGGGGGTCTGAGAGTGCAGGTCGCATCGTCTGCCCAGCATCCCTGGTTGTGCCAGCAGGCAGGCAGGCAGGCAGGCAGCTGCTGCGGTGGCAGGGAGCTGGGCTCTCATCTTTTCATCTGCCAGTGAGTCACTTGGCAGAGGAGGAAACCGTGGACGGCACCGAGGACGTGGAGGTGGCTGCTTCACCCGTGCCTTGCACTAAAGGTGCCCCAACAAATGCAGTATATGGGGGGCACAGCCGGCCCCTTCCCCATGGCTCTGCCGCATGCTCCATACCACAGCCTCCCCATCCACTGGTTGCGGTGATGCCCGGTGCTGTCAGTGCCTGGTGCTGGCAGTGCCTGGTGTGGTGTAGGCTCACTGGCCGACCCCCCAGGCTCTGCCGTTGCCCAGCTCTCTCCCCATGCGGCCTCCCCGGCGCTAATCCCCAGATTAGCTGCCTGTCCTGCCTGCTTTGTGGGGGCCAGCGCGTCGGCATTGCCCAAATTCCCCAGCCCCTGTACTCAGCTGGCGGCCGCAGCCCCCCCAGCCCCACCACCTGTGCCCAGCCCAGGAATCGCCCATGCAACCACGGTGAGCCCAGCCCAGGCACGATGCCCTGGGGATGGAGAGGTGGCAGGAGCAGGAGGGCAGCACTCTGTGCTGCTGCCGGCATGGCACTGCCGTGGGCACCTCAGGTGCCACACGTCGCCGCTGGCCTGAGCGAGAGAAGGGTGATGGGCTTTGCCAAAGCTGCAGCAACTCAGGCACAGCCTGAGGGAGCCAGGGTGCAGGCAGGGAGCCGGGGTGCAGGGGTCACCGTGTGGGGCAGAGCCCTGAGCTGGTGTGACTTTGTAGCCCTGTGGCCGTGCCGACACGAGCCCAAGCCCTGGGCAGGGTGGGCAGCTCTCCAGCGGGACAATTAGCTGATTAACTACCTGCACCTTGGCAGCGCCCCAGAGCCCAGCAGCTGCCAGGGTGCTGCGTGCTCCGTGCAGGGCGGGCAGGAGGCATGGGGCGGGCATGGGTAGGGGGGTGCCAGGGCCACTCACGGACCTTCCCGGGGACCCTGCTGGGGGTGCCCTCAGCCCACCCCGCCTGCCCCATAGCTGCCGTGGGACCGGACTCGGTGAGAGCCCAGCGCTGGGGCCTGCCTGCCCCACAGGCAGCATCCCCTCTGCTCTCCTGCCCCGTGGGGACCTGCCCCGGTGCCCCACGAGGCCACGCCCCGTGGGACCCGCCCCACGGGGGACCTGTCCCAAGGGAGCCCACCGCAGTTGAGCTCCACCGAGGACCCACTAGACCGACCCGCCCTGCCCCGGCCCTGCCCCCTGCCCCGGCCCCGCACGGCGGCCCCAGCCGCTCCCGGGCGCCCCGCGCGCCCCTCCCGGCGCCGCGCGGGTTCCCGCGCGGGTGCTCGCGGCTCGGGGCGGCGCGTGACCGGCTGCCGCCGCCGCCGCCACCGCCCGCTCCACCGCAGAGCCCGGCCCGCCCCGGCAACGGCACCGGCACCGGCAGGTCAGCGGGGGGGCTGCGGCCGGCAGCGGCACCGGGGCCTCCCGGGCTGCGGCGGGAGGGGGCTGGCGCCACCGCGGCCCGGGCACCGGGTACCGAGCATCGAGCGGCGAGGCCGGCCCGGCGCGCTCCAGGCGGAGTCTGCGGGATGCGGCCGGTGTACCGGCCCCGCCGCGCAGCCCCGCCGGCTCCTGCACCCGCACCGCGGGGCCGCCGCCGCAGCCGGGCAGCCCCAGGCCCGGCTCGGCGGGGCTGAGCCGCGTGTGCGGCGGCGGCGGGGCGCGCGGAACCGGGCATCCCCGCGCCGAACCGGGCATCCCTGCTGGGATGCAGCCGGGGACGCGCCAAGGTGAACGGTGCGCGCCGGAGCGGGGCCGCCGGCAGCGGGAACACCGGGAGGGGCACTGGGGAGGACACCAGGGGAGGACACCGGGGAGGGGACACCGGGGATGCTTGGGGTAGGGACCACTAAGCACCAGGGACCGCCAGCACCGGGGACGCCGGGAAGGGGAAGGCTGGGAATGGGGCCACTGGCGGTGGGGACAGCAGGGGGGGCACAGCAGGCATAGGGCCAGCTGGGATTCAGGGACAGCCATGACCCACCGGGGACGGAGACAGCTGGGAACAGGGCCCAGGGCCATCCCGGGCAGGGCCGGCCGAGTCGGTGGCCTGATTGCCCCGGCTCACCAAGGCTCCCATCCCCGCAGGGCACAGGGCCGGCTGGATGCTCACCATGGCTGCGGCACAGCTCCTCACGTGGGGACTGCTCCTGGCTGGCGGGGTCCCTGCCAGGACCCGGGAGATGTTGCCGGCGGGGCTGTCCCCAGGTGGGACCCTGCAGCGGGGCAGGGACCACCTGCACAGCCCTGCCTGGGGACAGCAGCAGTGGCTGGGACCATCCCCTGCCTGGGAGGCGTCAGGGGAGCCGAGTGGCACTGGGACTCCCGGGAGCGAGCAGTGGTGGGGCAGCAGTCCCGTGCGCTGGTCCCCACTGGTGCAGGCGAGGGATGACACCAGGGCACCCCGGGGGACAGAGACCACCACGGCAGGTGCTGGGACCAGGGCCTGGAGGGACGTCGGCGATGCCCTGGCCATGGCGAAGGAGCACATCATTGCGTGGCGAGGCCATGAAGCCGAAGGCCAGGACAGACCCCGGGGGGGGACCTGGCTGCCCCACAGCTCTGCGCTGGGGACACCAGGCCCTGAGGTGCCCACGGACATGGGGCCAGGCTCCCCAGGGCCACCCTGGGCAGGGCAGGGCCTGTCCCCAGCTGGGCAGAGTGCCACCGGGCCAGCCAGCACCTCCAGCCGTCAGCCATTTGTGTCCACCATCACCCTGACACCCATGCCGGCAGTGGGGACAGGGATGGGGACAGCAGACACCCACACAGAGGGGTGGCCAGCGGCAGGGGGACCCACAGTGGCCCTGGGTCTCCCTTGGGGCACACAACTCACTCTGGCTAGCAGCCAGCCGGTCCCACTGGGCACTGTCCCCATCTCCCACCCCACAGGCACGGGGCCAGCCCAGGGTCCCCACGGCTCCGCAGGGCTGGTGGGCAGACAGGGTGACCTGGGGAGACTCCCCAGCCCCTCCCTGGCTCTGCCCAGCTCTGCAGCACAGCTGCCCACCACAGCCCTGTCCTGGGGGCTGGCCGAGCCCTGGACCCGGGTGCTCCTGGCCCACCAGCGCAGTACCCGGAGGGCTCTGCTCAGCCGTGCCACTGCCAGCCCCAGGGATGCAGCCGCTCACACAGACTCAGGGCCGATGGCGCAGGAGGGACCCCAGCCCACCCTGGGGGCTGCCCTTGGCACTGGCCCCACGCCACCACCTGGCTCCAGCATGGCTTCCCCTGGCACCCCCGGCACAGGTAGGAAACGGCACATCATGGGGGACCCCTCAATCCCCTGAGCCCCGCTGTGTGCCAGTGCCCAGCTCTGCACTCTCTTGCAGGGTTGCTGCCCGAGGAGGATGTCGGCTCCCCGCAGCAGGTCCGGGGCGCTGTGGCCCCTGTGAGCGCCCTGAACGCCACCAAGGCTGCCCCATGGCCAACAGCACATCCCACCACAGGGACACCTGGGACCCGGCGCTCAGGTGATGCGGGGCCAGAGCTGAGCCCATCCGGTCAGTCCCTCCTGGGGCATCAGGGCTGGGGTGGGGGTAGCAGCTATCTTGGGCTGACTGGCCAGGACACAGTGACACCTTCAATCAGGATTGTGCCCAGCGATGGCCCTAATCTACTCCTAAGATTAGTGCTAAGTGCCCAGTGGGATCGTCCCCAGGGGGTCAGGGACGTGCCCGTGGGTCCTGCTGGAGACCCTTGGGAGGTGCCAGTGGGCGCAGCCCTTGTTGACAAAGGGCATCCCCCCCGGCAGCGCCGGGGTGTGGCGGCTGATGCATCTCAGCCATGGGGTGCAGGTGGAGGCCGGCTGTCACTGAGCTGCATGTGGGGTCCCTCCCCACTCCTCAACAACTGTCCCCCTCCTTCCTGTCCACAGACACCCCAGGGATGCAGCCCCCCACCCACGGCACTGCAGCCTCCTCAGCCACGCGGCGGCAGGCAGGGGTGACACCGCAGCCAACCCCCCGGCATCCACCCACCCCACAGCCACAGCCCAGCCGCCCCCCGGCGCCAGGGGCCAACGGGACGGGGCTGCGCTGGGCCGAGCTGCGGCGCCAGCTGGGCTTCACCTGGGAGGCCCACATCTATGGGGCGGCCGCCATCTTCCTGCTGCTGGCACTGGGCTGCCTGGCCGGGCTGGCAGGGGCGGCCGCCCTGCGTCCCCCCAACCCACCCCGTGTTTTAGGGGCCCTTGGACTGCTGCTGGCCGCCTGCCTGCTGCGGGCCACCTTCCTGCTGCTGGACCCCTATGGGGCGCAGGGCCGGCTGCCCCCGCGGGTCCTGCTGCTGCTCAGCACGGCCCCCTTCCCCCTGCTGCTCAGCGCCTTCGCCCTCCTGCTCCAGCGGCTCCAGCACCTGGCCCAGCTCCAGCTGCTGCCAGCCCGGCTCCAGGGGCTGCCGGCACTGGCGGCTGCCACCACGCTGCAGACCACAGTGCTGGGTGCCGCCGACCTGCTCCCGCCTCGTCTGGGCCCCACCGCCGGGCTGGGGCTGCAGGCGTTGGGCTGCGGGGCTGGGGCCCTGCTGCTGCTGGGGGGGCTCTGGGCGTGCTGGCGTGTGCTGCGGGTGCCCCGGGAAGGGCCGGGGGGTGGCGGTGGGCCCGGGCGGCGGCGGGGGGCTGGGGCACTGGTGGCCGCGGCAGTGGCGGGGCTGCCCGTCTGTGGGCTGCAGCTCTACAGCGCCCTGTGGCTGCGGGAGGTCCTGGGCCCCCCATGGCGCTTCTCCCGGCCCGGCTGGGCGGCACAGCTCTGGCTGCGGGTTGGTGAGCTGGGCACGGCCCTGGCACTGCTGGCGGCTGCCACTGAGCCGCCGTGCCACCACTGCCACCGGCGCAGTCCCGCCGGCCACTCCTGCTGGGCCAAAGCGCTGCAGTACTTCTGCGCCAGCCGCAAAGCTGATGCGCCCGAGTACCCCAACAACTGCTACGACTGGGCCAGCGGCAGCACCGGCAGCACCGGCCCAGAGCGGGCAGCTGCCAGCGACATCTCCAAGAACCTCATTCGCAACCCGGCGGAGCAGCTGCCCCTACGGGCGCTCAAAGACAGCAACGAGGCCTGGGCGGCCGCCACCGGGATGCCGGGGCTCAGCCCCAAGTGCCCCAATGTGGTGGCTGCCCGCTCCTGTGCCGCCTTCGAGCAGGGCTCATCCCCTTCACTGGGGGAGCTGGTCTTCCGCCCACCATCCCCCATCGACCTGCGCCGCAGCATCGACCAGGCTCTCTGCCGCCGGCACCTCCTGTGTGACAGCCTCTTCAACCGGCCCCGCCGCGGTTCTGGCACCTCACTGCACAGCTCCCTAGCCCCCGCCGAGGCCCCCGGCCTGGGCCGCATGGCACGCTGCAGCTCACTGACAGAGCTGCCTGGCCCCCGGCAGCCCCCCGGCAGCATCACCGTCACCATCACCGCCTCGGCCAGCTCACTGGAGAGCAGCTCGCTGAAGATCAGCTGGAACCCCTGGCGCCACGGGCTGTCCTCGCCCGACAGCCTGCCCCTGGATGAGGCACCCAGCCGGGCCCCCCTCCTGGTGCCCACCGTGCCCCCTGGCTGGGAGCGCGAGGGCCCCCGCAGCTTCCCGGCCCTCGGCAAGGCGGCAGACACCCGCAGCCTCTCCAGCGACACCATCGAGCTCTGAGTTGGGGAGACACGGGGCCGGGCAGAGACTGGGGGCGGAGGGTGCAGGGGTACAAGCCCAGTGTGGGGGCCTGGGGGAGCAGGAGCGGGGAGCCGGGCCAGGCCACCTCTATTTGTGCCAAACCAGAGAAATAAAGTTTCTGTTGGGAGGAGGTGGCCCCGTTGGCATGTGGAGGCAGCAGTGGGCAGCAGCACCCCTGCCCCCACGCACCCCCCTGCCCCATGCAGCCAGGCTGGGTGTGCAGAGCTTTATTTCCTGAGATATGGACACACGGACAGATGGGCACACCCCGACAGACAAACCACAAACGCAACAGCCACGCTCATGCATCTGGCAGGGCCCCCCCACCAACACAGCGTCCCGGGATCAGCCCCTGACCCCCCGCCCTGCGGGAGCCCCCGGCGCCCCCAGCCTGGGAGGGGAGAGATGGGCTCTGCCCAGGGATGCAGGGAGGAGGCAGGGGCGGCTCTCCCAGCCCCATAGCTCAGGGCAGAGGGGGGGGACCTAGCCCCCCAATGCCCCACAGGGAACAGTCTCACAGGGGGACAGTGCCCAGCGGGGGGACATTTGCGGGGCAGGCAGCAGGGCTGAGCCCTGCTAGCACCACCGCCTTGGCACCCAGCGGTGCCAGAGCACACCCCGACCTGCTCCCATGCCCTCCCAGCTGCCATGGTGCTGGGCCTCTCCTCCAGAGCACCAGGGGCTGGGGCAGCATGCTGTGCCCCCCCACAGCGCTGTACTGCTCGGCACTGCCACGCCGGCAGGAGGGGGCTGTGTGGGAGCCCCCCGGGGACCAGGCACCCCCGGCTTGTTCTGCAGGGGCGAGATGAGACCCTGTGCTGATGGGGCTGGGGGATGCATGCAGGGTACAGCACCGTGCGCAGGATCCAGCCTCGGCAGGCAGCCCCTGCTGGGTGGGGTACCCTGCACCCCAGGCTCAGCCTGCCCCCCCAGCCCATGCCCAGCAGCCCCAGAGCTATCTGCCCTTCATGAAGCCATCGAGGACACGGTCGCTGCGGTCGGAGAGCCAGTAGCCAGCCATGGCGGCCACAGCGCCAATGAAGATGGCGGTGAAGACCATGTCGCCCTTGGCGGCCAACGTGGCGAGGGCGCAGATCATCACACCAAAGAACATCTGCTGCAGCACCACCACCTCGTCCTCCGTCACGTCGTCGAAGAAGCCCTTCTCCGGGGCGTCTGCAAGGATGGCGCTCGTGGGGGAGCATGGCCAGGCAGGCAGAGCCCCCCGCTGCTGCCCACACCCCCTACCCACAGCCCATGCCCCCTCCCAACTGCATCAGGCTGTACCGGGGGGCTTGTCCTCCACGCAGTGCCCGTCCTGGCGGACGTGGCCGTGGGCGCAGACGCAGCGGTAGCCGCCCTCCGTGTTCTCACACACCTCCTGCGCCCCCGTGCACACTGGCTCCTCGGCGCTGGCACACTCGTCCACATCTGTGGGGAGAGGCAAGGCTCGGAGAGGGCTCGGGCAATGGGGAAGGGGCAGAGCCGCGCCCCAGCCCATGGGAGGCACTCACCCAGGCACTTGGCTCCATCCCGCCAGTAGCCCTTGTTGCATTTCTTGCAGCGAGCCGGCCCGGCGCCCATACAGCCGATGCAGGCCGTGGAGCAGTCTGCCGTGGGGAGAGGAGCTGGAGTCACTGCCGGAGCCCCCTCCCAGCCCAGCCTGTGGCAGCCTGGGCCAGGGGGATGGTCCCAAGCAGGGGGGAGCCACCCACAGAGAAACAGCCCCACACACTCCTGCCTAACCTCGGCACTCGTAGGAGCCCTCCGTGTTGACGCAGAACTGGTTGGCTCGGCAGTGCGCCATCTCCGTGCCGCACTCGTCGATGTCTGAGGAAGAGGCGGGGATGGCCCTGCTGAGCCCCGGCTCCTGGGACACAGCCCCCCGCAGCCCCGAGCTCGCCTGCTGCCCTGCCGGTCCCACCACAGCCCTCACCGATGCAGCGGTGCTCGTGCAGCACCCATCCCCTCTTGCAGCGAAGGCAGCTGGAGTCCTCCGGCCCCGTGCAGCGCCCACAGGCCCAGAAGCACTCTGCGGGCAGGGGAGAGTGGGCATGGGTGCAGGCAGAGGAGAGCTGCCCACACACTGCCACAGCAGCAGCAGGGCAGCCCCCCAGTCATGCAGCCCCCCTCCCTGCCGGGCCAGACCCCTACCTACCAGCACATACCAGATGGCTCTTGTTCCGCAAGGCCTCATAGTAGCCGTCACCACACTCGGTGCAGAAAGGGCCACCGTAGCCCGGGCTGCAGACGCACAGGCCGGTGCCACGGCGCGTGCCATCGCCATCACACCTCCCATTACCGTTGCAGGGCTGCTGGGGCCCACCAGCGCAGGCTGCACAGGGAGAGACCAGCTGGCTGGCAGCCGGGGTGGGGGGCAGTGTGCCGGGGGGCCCCTCCAGCCCGGGCAGCACCGTCAGCACTCCCACGGCACCCCACTCACACCACAGCTACTCACGCCGGCAGTCGGGGCCGTAGGTGCCGGCCGGGCAGCAGAGCGCCAGCCTGTCCATGCACAGCCATTGGAAGAAGTCTGGGTGCTGCTGCCGCCTGGGGAGGGGGGGACATGGTGCTCAGCCCCCTGCCATGTCTCCGACCTCCCGTGTCCCTGTCCCCAGACTCACTCATGGAACCACCACTGCTCCACGTGCTCCTCGCTCCGCTCCAGCAGCTGGTGGCAGGCGAAGTCCGAGGGGGCACAGACGCCCTCCAGCACCTCCAGCAGACGGGTCTCGCTGCAGGGACAGGGGAGTCAGCGTGGGGATGTGTCCCCCCAGGGCAGCTGGCCCCCCCCCAAGTCCCCCCTGGCTGGGGGGCACCCACCTGTGCTGGTACTTGGCCAGCTTCTCCTCCTCCCAGGCTGTGTTGCCCCCACCGAAGCCCTCGTGCTCCGTCCGTTCCATGCCCTGGACACACGGGGGGAGGGGGGGCAGCACAGGTGTGGGCCTCTCCCCATAACCCACTTCCCGTAGGGTCTCACCCAGGCCGTGCCTCGCCCTCCCCAGAGCCCAGCTGCTGTGTCCCCTCCAGGACCCCATCCAATCCCTCGGGTCGCCGTGGGGAGTGCCCCCCCCCCGATGTCCCCGCAGGCACCCCCCACCCCTACGGGCCTCCATCACCTCCTTGCCCCCCACCGCCTGTGTTCCCCCTGGGCCCCTCAGCCGCATCTCCCCACCCAGGACCCCTTTGGCCTCTGCTCACCGGCCACCTCCAAACTGCGTCACCCTGCGCCAGGTCCACGTCCCCGACCTCTGTCACCTGTGGGGCCCCCACGCCACTGCCTCCCTCGCCCCCGGCTCCCCCGCGCAGCAGGGGCTGTGATCACCCCACATCCCGCCAGGTTCCGTCACCCCTCCGTGTCGTGTCCCCCCCCACGCCACGGCCCACCCGTCCCGCACCCTGCTAAAGCTGTCGGCGAGGCCGCGGCATGCTCGGCAGGGCTCGGCCCCGGCCCCGTCCCGGGGCCGGTCCGGGTCCGGGTCCGGGTCCGGGTGGGCGCGGGCGGCCGCCAGCAGGACCCCCCCGAGGAGGGCGGCCCCCAACAGGGCCCCCCCCCGCCGGGCCGGCAGCAGCGCGGCCGCCAGGCGCCGCCGCGGCCCCATCCTCCGCCCCGCACGGGCCGCGCCCGCTGACTCAGCGCCCGCCGCCCCCGCCAATGGCCGCGCTCCCGGTTCCACCGCCCCCCCGCTCCCAGCCAACCCGCTCCGTCCGCCGGGCCCCGCCCCGCCTTAAAGGGGCCGCCGTCAAGCGTGCCCGGCGCCTGGATGGGCTGGGTCGGTGACCCCGCACGGAGCGGGGGCGGCTCCTGCCTGGCTTGGACAGGCTCTGGGCCGCTCCTCATCACCCCTCCCAGCCGAACTGCTCTAGGTCATCCTCCCCCTCCAGCGAAACTGGCCCAGTTCCCCCCCATCCCGCCTGGAACTGGCCCAGTTCCTCCTCTTCCCCCTGTGAACTGGTCCAGCATCCCCTCACCCCCCCAAACTGGTCCAGTTCCCCATCCACCCTTCAACCAAACCAGCCCAGTTCCCCTTCACCCCACAACCAGCCCAGACCTCCCCTCCTGCCCTCAACCTCCCCCCTTACCACCCCATCACCCCTCACCCATCCCATCCCAGTCCCTCCCCACCCCAACCCACCATGGACTCACGCTCGGCCAAGGCACCATCACCACTTTATTCCCCCAGCGCCCGCCGCAGCCCTTCGGCCACTGCCGCCACATACGGCTCTGGCCACCAGCCCCCCTGCCGACCCGGTCCCACCAGCGCCCGTAGGAAACTCCCCGTCTCGCTGGGCAGCGCAAAGGCAGGGGCTGCCTGCAGCGCCAGTGGCACCGCCGGCACCAAGGCCTCAAGCCGGGCCACCACATAGTGCCCGTTGCCTGCTGCCAGCGCCGGCACGGCACAGGACAGAGCCGCTGCGAATGATTCGCAGGGTGCTGCGGTGGGGACATCATCGGGGCCAGGGCCATGTTGGGGCCTGGAGATGCTTTCAGCAGCCCTGGGCCCCAGCACGGCCCTGGCCCCAGTGTCCCACTGGTGTGCGGCAGCCACAGCTGCCGGGGAGAGGAGAAGGATGACGGTGTCACCGTTACGCAGGGCCAGCTGGTGCTGGGCATGCAGCCATGGCAGTGGCCCCCATGCTGCTACCCCGCTGCTGCCTCCCGGTGCTGCCGCTACCACCAGCCCCAGCGGGCGCAGGGCTGCCATCAAGGCGCATGTCGCCCGCTCTGCTGCCGGCTCTGCTGCATGCACCAATAGCGCCCGCCGGCCTTGCAGCGGGCCTGTGGGATACCATCAGTGCCTGAACCCTGCCTGGGCACCCCACACATGATCTATGGGGTAGCCACAGGGGATAGCAGGCTGGGACCACCCCAACGGGTGATCCATCCCCTGTTCTGTCCCCCTACCCACCCTAAGGGACAGCCACGGTGGGAAACAGCAAGGACCACCCTGATGGGGAACCCACCATGCTCTGCCCCCTGACCCATGGGGGAAGAGGATAGACATCCCTGCCTCCCTCCCCCAGATCCCAAGCTTGCCCCATGCTCACCCTCAGAGCCGTAGTCAGCCCTCAGGGACTTCAGCCAGCCTGCAGGGAGGAGAGGTGGTAGGCAAGGGTGCCGGGGGGGGCCCAGGCCTGGCATGGCCCCCAGGCAGGTACCACTCACCTTTCACATCCTCCTTTTTCAGTAGGAGCAGGAGCAAGAGGCTGGCAGCCCCCAGCAGCACCCCCATCCACGCCAGTGCCCAGCGGGCACGCAGGTCTGCAGGGCGGGGGGTCAGCACCTGCCAAGGGTCCCTGGTGCCCACCAAGGATCCCCAGCACCTGCCCACTGGCTCCACAGGGTGGGTGCCCTCCCTCGGCCCCACACCAGCCCCCCTCTCCCCCAGCATGGCTGGTGACACTCACACTTGTGCATGGGACAGGCCCAGAGCATGACCTCGGTGCCATTCTCAGGGTGCCAGATCTACAGGGATGGGGACATGTCACACGCTGCCTGATCCATGTCCGCTGCCCACTGGCTGCCCACACTGACCTGCCTGCACTGCCCCGCCGCCACATCCCGTCGCAGCTCCTGCTCCAGCAGTCCAGGGCGCCCAGCTCCCTGCAACGGCAGCAGGGGGTGAGCTGGCTGTGCTGCTGGTACCACCACCGGTACCACCGCCACGGGGGGGTCCCTGCCCCTTACCATGCTGGTGAAGTCGGCAAGGGGGGTGCAGGCACCCTGCTGCAGGGCGCACAGCGACGTGTTCCCCCCACGCGCCAGCAGCAGAAGGTCATCAGTGCGTCCGGGCAGCGCTCCTGGGGATGTGCCAGGGGGCTGGGGGTGGCGAGGAGAGGCCAGAGGGCACTCACCCCCCAGCCTGACCCCCAGGTTGCCCCTGCCCTTCCAACCCCAGCAGTACTCACGGTCCCGCAGGCACTGGGTCAGCCGGACCTGCCCGCCACTCCACACCTGCCCCAGAGAGCAGGTTAGCAATGCCTGGGGCTACCCTTGGGGCAGCCATGGGGCAGGGGGATGTCCTACCTGCACACAGAGGTTGGGGTGTGGCCACAGCCCCCCAAACTCTTGGGGTCCCTGTGGGCAGGAGGGATGCTCTATCATTGCCACCCACATCCCCCCTCTGCCCCCAGCACCCCACAGAGCCACACTCACCTGCCCCACGGCAGGCTGCTGCAGACCAGGCAGGGCTTGGCAGGGCCCGGCAGGCTCCGGCTGCCAGCAGGGCACCAGCTCAGCTGGGAGGTCACAGGGGGCCAAGAGGGAGCAGGTCAGTGCCCGCCCCACAGCATGCAGGACCAGCTGGCTGCGCATCCACAGCCGTTCCCAGGCCTTGGCATCTGTGGCAGCACCGGGAGAGGGGTGTCACCCCTGGGCGGTGTCCACTCAGGTCCCCCTGTGTCTTGGCCCCATCATGTCCCAGCCTGCCCCGGCCCTGCAGCATGGGTACCATGGGAGAAGGGGCACAGGGTGGCCCGCGGGGGGTCCTGGGTCTCTGGCCAGACCTGGAGGGAGGAGAGAGAGAGGAACAAAAAGATTTGGGGTGCCCAGGCTGTGATTGTGACCTGGCTGGCCCCCTTGGGATACTGGAGGGTGTCACACAGTGCCCGGAGCCCCTCTGCTTTGGTGGCAGCCCTGCCACCGCCACAGTGCCCAGCCAGGCACCCACCTGCAGGCAGAGGCAGGGCAGCACCTCGTCGGCCGGCAGGCTGTAGTTCATGGGGCCGTTCTGCCACCAGCAACCAGATGTGGGTCACCCCGTGGCAAACTGACTCCCAGCGGGGTCACCCAGCCCAGGGGGACCCGACCCCAGGGGACCCTCTCCCAGCACCCTGCCTGTAACACAGACACAGCTCCTCGGGGCGGGGGGGGGGGGGGCAGTGGCCGGAGCCTGGTGAGGGTGGGGAGTGGGTTCATACTCACTGTGGTCACTGCACGCCCCGACCCACCAGCGGCATGGGTCTTGTTGTGGTAGAGCCAGAGGGTGTAGCTGTGCCCTGCCACGGCCCCCTGCAATTCCACGACCACCTCCTTCGGCCCCGGGGAGATCTGCAGCCTGGGCACTGCGCCGGGGGCAGCTCAGGGCACTTGGCACCTGGCACCACCTGCCTGGCGCACCAGCGCAGGGCACGGCACCCCGGGGGTCACCCTCTCCCCCAGCACCCACCACCCAGAGCTCCCCAGAGGACGTGCGCCAAGGTAGGGGGGGGTCCCAGCGCTGCCATGGGTGGTGGAAGCCAGCACCTACCTTGGCACTGGGGGACGGCAGCCTGTGCTGCAGGCCACGAGCAGTCTGCGGGGACAGGGGGTCAGTGGGCAGGGGGGACAGGGGCCGCCACGGCAGGGCACACCAGGGCCTCACCTGGCAGCCGCTGCCACTGGCTCAGCCTCCGGCGACCCTGCGAATTGCTGTATGCCGTGACGTGGAGCTCGGAGCCCAGCGGCGCCTCGAAGCACCGGAAGGTCACCCAGCCCTGGGCAGGAAAACCACCACCGTGCTGAGGGAAGACACTGGCACTGCTGGCACCTGCCTCCCCAGGGCACGGGGAACAGGACCACTCTGCCATGGAGATGCGATGGTGCCAGCACCCACATCCCCATGCACTGCAGTGCCCAGGGACGCTCATCCCTGGTGCCCCACACCTACGTACCAGGGGCCGGCCGGGCAGCGTGGAGGCCAGGGGTGCCTGGACCTCCATGGCCACGCAGCGGGAGGAGGTGTACGCGTTCCCGGAGAGCAACAGCAGCCCAGTGACGTTGGGCTGGGACGAGGCAGCCCCATCCACCGGTGACCACTGTCCCTCCTCATCGGGGTCCTCCGCCCTAGGGATGCCTGACGGTGTGGGGCGGTGGGGCTCACCGGTGCTGGGTGGCAGGGCCAGGCGCAGGCGCACCGACAGGCAAGGCGAGCAAGCCGCAGGCCCAGTGCAGCGCAGTGCTGGCTCCAGCCGCAGCCGAGCCAGGGCCAGCCCGCGGCCGGGCCACGGCGGCTCTGTCCCGCACACCACATCGGAGTCTGGGGGGGAGACGGAGGGAGGCCATGCGTGCGGGGTCCCACGACCCGGGTGGGCTGGGGGCTGTGGCGGTGGCACTTACCCAGGAGGCGGCAGGCGAGGCCCTGGGGGGAGGCGGGGATGAGGCCGGTGGCGCTGCCAGGGTGCCCGGTGCCCCCGCGTGCTGGCGACGCCGACCCACCTGGGAGCAGGCCAGGGTGTCGCGGGGGCCACCGCGCCCGCCCGCCGTCCCTGCCGCCAGCACCAGCACCGGCAGCAGCAGCCACCCCACCGCGTGCATGGCGGGGCCGGGGCCGTGGGGCGCCCCGGCCCCACGCCGTCCACTCTCGACGGCCCCGCTCCCGGCTCCACGGGCCCCACCGCCGCCGGCGGCTCCCGCTTCCTGCTCCGATCCCGGACACCCGGGTCCTAGCGCGGCGCCGGCGACCGCCCCGGGGTGGGGCCTTCCCGCTCCCGCACCGACCCACGGACGGGAGAGTTCGGGGCCCCACGGGGACCAGAGCGGCCCTGTGGCTCGGGCACCAGGCCGGCCCTGTGGCTCGGGCACCAGGCCTGCCCCTATCCCACGGCGTGGGCACGGTGCCCAGGCGGGTCCCGGGGAACAGGCAGCGGCTGCGGGACGCGGTGCGGCGGCCACGCCCGGGCGTGCTGTACCCTGCCTGTGCGTCCCCTCGCCCCCCGCGCTGTGGGGCGGCACCGGGCGGCCCCCACCCGCCGTGGGACACCGGCCGAGCCCCGGCACACCAGACGGACGGCGGGGCAGGGTGAAACGGTGCCTTTATTGCTTCCATCCCAGCCAAGGTCCTGCTGGCAGCCCGGGAGCGAGGAGCAGGGCCGGGCTGTGCCCAGCACGCAGCCCTGCCGAACGCCCGTGCCCGGGCAGGGACCCCTACTGCTCGGCTCCTTCCAGCGCCGCCCCGGCCCCTCACCCGGCCACGGCGTCCCGAGGGGTCTCCCCGGGTCCCGGCTCTCCTCCGGAGCAGGTCCTGTGTGGAAATAAAGCTGCCCCCGCTCGGGACAGCGCCTCCGCTCCCAGCCCCGGGGGCCTGGCCGGATTCTCTCCCTGGCTGCACATCCCACAGCTGGGGCCGGCCCTGCTCAGGCCCCCGTAGCACCCACGGGCACCCCTCCTGCCGCCACGGTGGGCACACTCAGCCGAGCCCCACACCTCCATATGGGGGCCCTTGCCCTCACTGGGGGGCTGCACCCAGCCCCACCGGCCCTGCAGCAATGCCCAGCACAGCACTCAGGTGCCAGCAGCTGCTCTGGGGGGCCGGGGTGGGGGGCCACCCTCCCCGGCCCCCACCTCCAGCAGCCGGTGCAGGAGCCCTTCTGCTCTGCCCCAGCAACGGCGGGGGGCCGGAGGGCTGCCCCGCAGGGCACCCAGCAGCCCGGGCAGCTGGCGGGGCAGGCGGTAGGTGGGCAGGGGCCGGAGGGGCCGAGGGACGTCACGGGGGCTGCAGAGCCGGCTGAAATAGGCCAGCACCCAGCCACCACCACGGCCCGCCGCCCCCAGCTCCCCATGCAGGCAGCTCATGGCCGCCCCAAAGATGTCGTGGGCATCGCTGGGGACCCCATCAACTGCCCCAACCCGCCACCGGCGGAAGAGACGGGCACTGCCTCGGCTCCAGAGGAGGAGGACGGTGCCACGCTGGCGGCCCACGCAGCCCCGCTGGGCATAGAGCCAGGGCAGGGCACCCACTCGCCCCACGCCACCCGCTTCCCACAGGTCCAGGTGCACGTCACAGCCCAGCCCTGTGCGCAGCCGCTCAGCCAGGGCACACACCAGTCCTAGGTGCTCCTCTGAGTCCGGTGAGTACAGCAGGAGCACAGGGCGCCCGCCTGGGGCACCTGTGGGATGGAGGGGACAGCAGTGACAGCCCTGCCCTGAGCCCCCTTGGCATCCCTTGAAGACACACCAGCCTCCCCCAGGGACACCCCAGCATCCCAGCACCCACCACCCTGCACCAGCACCCACTTCCCTGGGACCCTCTGCAGCCCAGGGAGCTCTCACCCCCCAGCACCCCAGCCCCATGGGCACTGTGGCCACAGTCCCCCCATCCCACAGTCCCCCGGGGTGCCCCTCACCGGTGGCCGGCCTCCAGGCACCACGGCAGTTGAGGAGCAGCACAGTCACTACCAGCCCCAGCGCCAGCGCCAGCCCTAGCAGCCCAAAGTGCCTATGGGAGACTGGCAGAGGGGTGGTGAGGGGGGGATTCTCCTGCCCCCCACCACCCCCCAGGACCCCCACTCACCATCGGGGCAGAGCAGCTGCTTCCGGGCAAAGCGCACATCCGAGCGCCACACCTGGGGAGGGGGCTGGGTGAAGGGGGGGCCAGGCTGGGGTCCCCGCCACTGTGCAGATGCCGGCATGGGGTAGAGGACACCTTACCAGCGCGCAGCTGCCCAGGACCTGCACTGGCAAGAGCAGTGCCAGCTCCCCCGGCACAGAGCCCTCCGGCTGCAAAGTGCAAGGGCTGGGTGAGCGTGGCTCAGCGTGGCTCCATGTCCCCCCATGTCCCGCCCAGCCCTGAGCCACTCACCTGCGTGACGGTGTAGAGGGGGGCCTCGGGCTCGCACTGCCCACCGTGGCGCTGGCAGAGGGCTGCACTGAAGGCTGCGGGGATGCTGGAGGTGAGGCGCAGGTGCAGCTGCAGCCCCCGGGCGCTCACCGAGACGTTCCAGGCGGTGTCTGCAGCCACCGGAGAGAGAGAGGGGATCACGGGATACCCGAGGGGATGAGGGGTGCAAGGGACATTGAGGCAGGGCTGTGCTCAGCCCCCACCCACAGGGCTCACCTGGCCGGTGGGGACACTCCACATGGCTGCTGTTCCCGTAGGAGAACTGGGGGGATCTGGGGGTCAGTGGAGGGGCCGCTGCACCCAGCCCCTTCCCAGGCAGTACCCACCCACCCATAGGGGCTTACCCGGAAGCAGAGCTGGGGGTGCACGTCTACCTTGTCCAGTGTGTACGCCTGGTATGGGCAGAGAGCATGTCACTGTCCCAGACCCACACAGCCCACAGGTACCCCAGCACCCACCCACCACCCTTGGGGGACCCTGGAATCTGGCAGGTGCGCCAGCCAGGGGCACAGCCCTGCACCGCTCCAGGCTGGTGCCCCACGGCACCCCAAAGCCAGGACCTCTCACCTGCTCCTCCTCGTTGGCCGTGGAGTTGGGGACATCGTGGCAGGGCGCAGTCTCAGCCGCTGCCTCTCTCCAGCACAGGGTGGCCCGGGGGTGCAGGGGGCAGCTGGCGCTCAGCACCATGGCCATCTGGTCCTTGCTGCTGGCACTGTAGTCATGGAAGCGCACCGAGGACCACAGCTCGGGGCCGTCTGCGGGGCACCACGTCAGCGAGGAGGAGGGACACAGCCAGGGGGACCCCCAGAACCCGGCTCCCATCCCGACAGGCACTCACAGGCAGCTGGCTGGTCACGGAAGGGGCAGTGCTTGCTGCGTGGGCTGTCATGGTGGGGGTAGGAGGCCTGGGGGGGGCACAGTGAGGCAGTCAGTACAGGATGTGCCCCCACTCCTCCTGTCTGCCCTTGCTGCATGGGCAGAGACAGGCAGGGAAAGGGACCCGCTGGCCACAGGGGATGGTGACGCACCTCGATGCACAGGCAGGGCACCAGGAACTCATATGGCAGCGAGACACGGTGGCCCCCCGACACCAGCACCTGTGGGCATGGAGGCAGTGTCAGCTGGTGGGGAGCGTGGCCCTCAACCCAGTGGGCGATGGGGGCAGCTGGTGGGGGGACCGGAGCTGTTACCTGCCGGTGGAAGGGCCGGGGCAGCTCCTCACACTCCAGGGCCAGCTGGTGGCACAGCCGCACCATCAGGGCAGGGCCCTCAGGCACCCACACCTCAATGGCCCGTGCCTCGGGGACCCAGGCATGGGTGAAGATGGGCCCTGCAGAGCAGGCAGGGGTCAGCCAGTGTGGGCATCCCCCCAGGACAGGCCCCCAGGTCCCTCCCAGCCTCACCAGGCGGCTCGGTGGCAACCAAGTGGCTGCGGCTGATGGCCAAGCCTCGGTCAGGGATGGTGTGGAGGGAGACGAGGACCTGCCGCCCACTCTCTGCTGGGAAGCAGTCGAACTGCACCTGCCACTGTGGGGAGCAGGGGGTGAGCAGGACACCCACGGCTCTGGCGTCTGGCCCCACGGTCCGCAGTCTGCCCTGGACTCACCGGCGAGCTGCCCGGCACCCAGTGCCGCTGCCACACCTGCAGCCAGCCAGCCCGGTTGGAGCCCAGCTCCAAGAAGTTGAGCTGCAGCCCACGGACACCACCGAGCCCTGCGAGAAAGTGGAGTGGGGTGCTGACACGAATGGGAGGAGGATCTCCCCACCTGGGGGTGCCCGGCCCCGCCGCCCCTGCCCATACCTGCGGCGGGGAGGGCCAGGCGCACCCGCAGGCAGGGCTGGCAGGGCTGCGAAGGCAGGCACAGGCGGGCCCCACTCAGCGCCAGGGCGGGCGGCGGCAGCGAGCGCCCGGGCCGGGCCGGGCGGCGGCAGCGGGGCCGGCTCAGCGTGCTGTCGGCTGCCGGGGAGAGCAGTGAGGGGCGGCTGTGCGCCGGGGGTCCCCGCACCGGGAGCCCCGGGCCGGGGGAGCTCTGTACACCGGGAGCCCTGGGGACCGGCTGTACTGGGAAGGGGGGGAGCCCCGGGAGCCCCGCGCCCCGGAAGCCACCCCGCCCTCCGGGAGCCCCGCGCTCGCAGCCCGGCCCCGACCCCGGCCCCGGCGCTACTCACCGGTGGCCCGGCACTCCTGCAAGCAAAGAGACGGGGATGAGCGCTGTGCCGCCCGCCGCTCCCCCCGCGCCCGGTCCCCGCCGCCCCCCCGGTGCTCACGAAGTTGGCGGAGACCCGGAGGCGGGTGACGGCGGCCCCGGCCCCGGGCGGCGGCAGCAGCAGCAGCACCGCGGCGGCAGCGGCGAGCAGCACCAGACGCCCCATGGCCGGGCCGGGCCGCCGTCGCCGCTCCCCGCCCCGCCCCGCCGCATTCCTCTGCCGGCACGTGCGGCCCCGCCGCCCCCCCCCCTCCCCGCGGCCAGGCGGCGCTTGCTGCAGCGCAGACACGCGTGGGAGCGTGGAGGGTACTTTATTTCCAGACAGCAACACATGGAGGAAGGAGAGGCGGGGCAGCAGAGACCCTCCACAGCCCGGGAGCTGCCCCAGTCCCGGGGGTCGTGTCCCCACGCCCCTCACAGGCAAGCCCGGAGCTGTGGCATGGCTCAGTCATGCTTCTTGGTCCCCAGGGACACCCACCCACCGGAGCTGCGCCAGCACCGCCCCACAGGGCCCGGCTGCGGAACCCCAGCCCTCATGGCACCCACCCGTCCCCACTCATTTCTTCTTCTTCTCCTGCGTGCTGGTGAACCAGGAGTCCAGCAGCTTCTTGCTGTAGTAGAGCTGCCAGCCATGCACCTGGGCGGCCGCCACCACCACCAGATACATGACAGAGACAGCTGAGAAGCCAAAAATGAAGCGGTAAGCTTTGCCGTGACGGTAGAGCTGCTGCGCCATGGGGAACATCTCCATGGCCCCATAGATGAGGGGAGCCACGGAGAAGAGGCCGGTGCTGATCATGGAGAGCACCAGGTAGCTGATGTTGTTGCGGGGGAAGGAGAGGAGGCCCAGGAGGGAGGGCAGGATGCTGAGCAGGTAGGGGTACTCCCACTGGTAGGGCATGGCCACCTGGTCGTGGGGCAGCAGCTTGAGGTGCCCCACGCACATCTGGGCCAGCAACAGCAGCCAGATGCCCACGTGCGCGTAGATCAGCTTCTTGATCTCCGACTTGAGGGCCACACTGGGGAGAGAGCACGGGGCTGTCGGGGCCTGCCATGGGGACATGGCCCCCCAGCCCCAGCGGAGCCACTGGGCCCCTGCAGCAGCGGGACACATACCTCATCTGGTAGTGCGAGGCCACACGCTCCCGGTGCTGGAAGTCACTGCCGTCAGTGCCAGCGGCGCGGGGACCCCCACGGGAGGCCATAGCGCCGGTACAAGCTGCCTGCGGGGGCGCAGCGTGAGGCGGGAGCGGGCCCCGCCTCGGCGCTCCCTGCGGTAGCCCCCCGGACCCCCGGGGCAGCCTCGTCCCTTGCCCGCAGACTCCAGCCCACCGGGGGGGCACCCCGGGCCTGACTCCCCCCGTGACAAACCCCCGTGACAAGCCTCCGTGACAGCCCCGGACCCCCTTCCCGTGACTGCCCTACCCCTGCCTGACCCGCCCGGGACAGACCCCCGTGCATCCCCATGGGTGACACCCCCGGGCTCCCCTCCCCACCAGCCCAGCCCGCCGCACCCACCTGCCAGAGGGACGCTCTACCCACACTTCCTCCTCTCTATGGCCGCGGCCGCCGGCCCCGAACTCCTGAGTGCCGCTCTGCGCGACCCGGAAGCTCGGCTCTATGGCCGTGGAGGGGTCCTTCCCCCTCGCGTCTCCGCTCCTGCGCAGGCGCAGTGCCGCCATGGCGGGCGGGGGCACCGCTGCGCGCGTCCTGTCGCGCGCGGGACCCGGGGCGCGCGCCGCGGGGACAGCGGGGCGCTGGCGCGCACGTGGGGGCGGTGCGCGGGGGTGCGTGTTCGTGGGAGCGCAGGGACGTGGGGGCGCGCGTGCACATGGGGTGCACAGCCGCGGGGGCGCGGGAGCTGTGGGGGCATATGGGGATGCACACGCGTGGGTGCACGGGGACCGTGGTGGAACGTGGGGGTGCACACGCGAGGGTTCACAGGGGCTTGAGGAGACGCACGGGGGCTGCACACGCGTGGGTGTAGAGAGGTTACGGGGTGCGGGTGGGAGTGGGGATACGCGTGGGGGTGCACATGCGTGAGAACTGAGGGGCTGGGGGCGCAGGGGCATGCGTGGGTGTTTGGGATCAGATCTGGGGGCACACACGTGGGACTGTGGGGAGGTGCAGCGTGGGTGGCCGAGAGGGCGGGGGTCCCCACCCGTGCCCCCGGACCACTCCAACCCCCCGCAGGTGGGGGCGGCCGCTGGGCCCCGAGGAGACGCTGGGGCTACTGGAGGCCTCCGTGGTGCACCGGGAAGGTACCGGGGGGCCGGGGCGGAGGCGGGGGGGGCAGCGGCAGGGCCGCATCCTGACCAGGCGTCCTCTTGGCAGGAGCCCTGCTGGCACTGAGCAAGCCACCCGGCCTGCCCGTTCTGGGTGAGTGCGGGCGGGGGGTGTCCGGCTGGGGGTTCGGGGGGGTCCCGGTGGGCGCTGACATTCCTCCCCTCCAGGGCGCTCTGGGGAGCTGAGCCTGGCGGCACTGCTGCCGGCGCTGAGACGGCGCCTGGGTCTCCCTGCCGAGCTCCACGTAGTGAAGGCTCCCGCCAGGTCAGGGGGTCAGGGGGTGCTGGGGGTGTCAGGGGGTGCTCCGCCCTCCCCCCCCGGGGGGCTCAGACTTGCTACATCCTGCAGGGAGTGCTCTGGCCTCGTCCTCCTCTCCAGCTGCCATCGTGCCACCGAGCAGCTCCAGCAGTTCTTCGCCGATGCCCGCCGGAGAGGCCAGTACCCCGTCACATACCAGTGAGTCCCCGGCGCCCTACTGTGATGGCACGGGGGTGCCCGTCCCCCCCTAACGCTCTCTCTTTGCAGCGCTGTCACCGTGGGGGTCCCGGCGGAGGCGGAGGGCGAGATCCGTGCCGGGCTGTGCTGGCAGCAGCAGGGTGATGCCACCGCGGTAAGGGGGTGCCAGGGGGCTGGGGGGGGGGTGTGCCCCGGGGGCGGTGCTGAGGGCTGTGCTGCCACAGGTGGTGCCGGTGCCAGTGCCGGGGCGCCGCAGCCTGGCCAGGAAGGATGTGAAGAGCACCCTGACGCGCTACTGGGTGTTGGGCGCCGCAGGGGGCTGCGCCCTGCTCCAGCTCCAGCCTAGGACAGGTGAGGGGTCCCCCAACACCCCCTTCCATGTCCCCTGCCCCAGCATAGTCCCACCCCCACCATGTGCCCCCCACAGCCTTCCCGGAGCAGCTCCCAGTGCACCTGACGCTGCTGCTGTGCCCGGCGCTGGGCGACCACCAGCACTCGTCCCGCGTGGGCAGGGTGCTGGGGGTGCCCTTTCTCCTGCCCCCTGAGACCACCCCGACACGCACACAGGTACGTGGCAGGGGGTGGGTGCTTGGGGGGGTCTGGGTGCTGGTCCCTCAGGGACCCCGCTGAGCTGCCCCCCGCCCCCTTGCAGGTGCTGGACGAGGAGCTGCGGTGCCGGCTGGGGCTCTCCCCGCAGCAGCTTCGCCGCCTCCCGCTCCACCTCCACCTGCAGCAGCTGGCACTGCCCGAGGGCCCGCTCTGCGCCCCCCCGCCCCCCCCCTTCCTGCGCACCCTGCGCCGCCTGGGGCTGTCTGGGCACCGGGATCCCTAACGCTCCCCCTCGACCCGCCCCCCCATTAAATCCCCACTTGCCGCTGGGGTGGCTCAGTGCCTGTTTCTTTTCCTGGCACACACAGGACATGTGTCCACCCCAGCCCCCTGGCTCTACTGGGGCTGCCAGCCCCCCCATCCTGAGCAGAGCCGGTGAAGACAGTCCTGCCACCGCCCCCGTGCCCGCCCTGGTTCCCAGCCCCACGGCGCAGTGGTGTCCCTGCCGCCATGGCTCTGTCTGGCAGGCCCAGCCACAGGCGGGAGCGGAGACGCCTTTTCCTGCCTGCTCTCTGCCCGTGGCTGAGGAGCTGCTGCGGTGGCGCCGGCTCCTGCCCGCAGCCCTGTCCCAGGTTCAGTCCCGGCTGTGCCCATGCCCTCCCGCACACAGAGGGGCAGAGCCGGGCTCCTTGTCACAGACGTGTTTTGCAGCCCCTGTGGGGGGTGCGCTGGGTGCTCCCACCCAGCGATGGGGTCCGGCTGCAGGTGGGGGCAGCTGGGTGCCGCTGTGTCACCCCAGCTGGGACAGGCAGGGTGCTGCTGGTGAGCCTGTCCCTTCCCAGGTGTCTGTCAGTGTCGCAGCTCTTCTGCGTCCCTCCGGCAGCTGCCATGTGCCTTTTCCCTGCAGCAGGGCTCAGCTGCCCCAGGCAGCACCATGGGGTCCAGTTGCGGGGTGCCAGCCCAGGAGGAGAGGAGGGGGGCCAGCCCACGGGTGCCATGGGGCTGCTGGCCAGGGGGGCTCCCTGCGACGGTGGGGCAGGTGCCCTGGCTGGGGGACAGACACGAAGCCGGGGCAGAGTTGCCTGGGGCTGCCTGTGCAGGCGGCTGAGCTGTGGCAGCCCCTGGCTTCTGGTACAGCAGCCCAGGGGCTGTGGTGGGGCTGGGGGGGCAGAGCCGGGGGGCAGCCGTGGCCCCATCGCCCCCGAGGAGCCAGCTCCCCCTGCAATGCTCCCAGCAGGGGGACCTGGCTGGCTCTGCCCTGTGGGCCAGCAGGTTTAGGGAGCTGGGGGCTGCTGGCTGCAGCGGTGGGGGGCTTGCGGCAGGACTGGTGCCGTGCTGGCTGGGGCTTCCTCAGGGAGCAGCCTTTCACCATCAGCTTCAGCCCCACGTACAGGGGCATGGGCACAGCCGCCTGCAGGAGGACATGGAGGGAGTAGGGGGCTCAAGGTGCCCAGGGGGTGCCTGCCCCTCAGTCCCCCCAGCCCACCTCCTTGTAGATGAGCTCAAAGGCGCCAGTGGGGCAGGTGGGGTCATCCCTGCGGTCAATGACCACGCACAGCGTGTCCCTCTGGACGCTGGCACACAGCTGGCTGGTCACCACCGAGGAGGGGGCCATGGTGGGGCTGGCGTTGATCTCCAGCAGCCAGGGCTGGCAATCCTCCCCGAAGACAAAGTCAGCCCCGTAGAGCTCAAAGCTTCCTTTGCGGGACCGCACCAGGTCCTGGGCGCTGCGCAGGGTGCCCACCACCGCCGCCTTCATGCCAGGCACCATCACCTGGTGCCAGGCGCCTGCCCGCCCCTCCTGTGCCAGGTACGCCTGGAGCTGCCGGCAGGACCAGGTCTGGTCGGGGGGCAGCTGGGGGTGCCGGCCCCGAGCCGGCCTGCATTGCTTCTGGATGGAGACATTGCAGAGGTGCCGGGCGCTGGGGCAGGGAGAGCGGGGCTGGGTCAGTGGGGTGCCGGGGTGTGGGGTGCCAGGGTGCTGGGGTCTGGCGTGGCGGGCACTCACGGGTTCAGGTGACGCAGGGAGAAGGGCTGGGAGCAGAAGCGCAGGTAGCTCTCTCCATAAAACCAGATGGTCAACGGGTTCCAGTCGGTCACCAGGAACCACTGACGGATGTCGAATTTGGTGCCAAAGATGAGCAGCAGCCGCTCCACGTACTTCTGTACCACCCACTCGCCTGCCCGCACTGAGGGTGCCACGCAGCCCCCCGCCAGCCGCAGCACCTCTTCCAGCCGCGCCGTGCAGACGATGCCTGCGGGACACAGTGCTGGTGGGACCCCTCCTTGGTGGGCAGCCAGTGTTCCCTGTATCCCCTGCTTCCCCCAGCCTTACCCCTGCCGCGGGACTTGGCGCCAGGCTTAACGATCCAGACGTTGTGGTCGCCCTCCATGCCGAGCTGGGGCAGCTGCCCCGCCAGGCACCGCAGCAGGGCCTGACACTGCTCCCGCTGCGTCCCGCTCAGTGCCAGCCTGGCCCCCTCACTGCAGGGGGAAGTGGGGGGCTCAGTGCCAGCTCTGCCACGGTGTCCCCCCCATCCCACTCAGCACTCACTGCGCCACACGGTAGTATGCCTGCAGGAAGCGGTCCCAGTCGGTGCCCGCAATGCGGGGGGATGAGGTGTCCCTGTCGATGTCCTGGTGCCCCAGGCTGCCCAAGTGCTGCCTGCAGATCTGCAGGGCCTCCTCCACCAGCTGGGGGGGCAGCAGGGGCCCTGACCCCACTGTGGATAGCATGGAGTGAGGGACATGGCTCATGGGGACCCACTGTGCCACCCTCAGGGCCATAGCACAAAGCCTCCCCATGGGATGAGTGGCTTTGGGTGCACGGGGATGGGCTGAGGGGCAGAACACCCATGAGGTGGGCTGGTGGGATGGAGTGGGGAGTCCCAAGCCACAGCCCAAGGCAGAGGCTCAGCCCCCAGACATGTCCCTGACCTCAAACTCCACATGCTTACCTGGCCCCTTGCTGGGTTTCGGGGGCTGTTCTGTCCCCACTGGTATTTCCCCAGCACTCTCCAGGGCCACTTTGAGCAGGCTGCGAGCCGCTGTCAGGTGGAAATCCTCTGCAAGGTGGGCATCATCCCTGCCTGGTCCCATGCAGGACACACGGGGACCGGGAGCACGGAGGGGACAGGAGGGCAATGGCCCTGTGGGGTCGTGCCAGCCCCGAGCTCACCGATGAAGGCTTGCCGCTCATCTGGGTTCCCCAGCAGGTAGCACCGGGGGAAGAAGATGTCGGGGTCTGCTTGGGTGAACCAGGGCAGGTTTCGCAGGCTGAGGCACAGCCCCTCCTGTTTGTTTAGAAAAGTCTGGCAGCCTCTGCTAGACCTCCCCCCTCATCATGTCTCCCCCGCAGGCTCCAGGCTCCCACCTTGGTGGTGAAGGCGCCCACCTGGGCGTAGTGGTTCAGCACCTGGTCCTGCCGCAACAGCCGGCAGTCGACGGCGCTGTGGCGGTTCGTCCAGATGAAGTATGGCACCTGGTCCCGCACCAGGCGGGACTGCGGGAGGGAGGGGGCCAGGGTGAGGCATGAATCCCTCCCATCCCACCCTGGTCCCCCCACCCCAGGCTGGCCCCATGCCTGGGGCGTCCCTGGGGAAAGGGTGCTGCGTGGTCAGCATGGCTGGGCCCAGCCCCCACAGCTAACCATGAGGTCGTGGATGCCGTCAGGGTCCTCGTCCCACCGCTCTTCTTCCTCCTCTTCCATATCGGGTGGCCATGGGGAGCGCAGGGCCTCTGGGGTCCCCAGGGAAGGCCGTGCCCCGCAGCATGCTGAGCCCAGCTGTGGGTCCAGCACTGCCTCCCCCTGCTCAGCACCATCACCTCCCTCCTCCTCCTCCTCCTCCTCCTGCAGTTGCTTCTCCTGGCTGCCGTGACGCTGCTGTGGCCAGTTGCCGACCCTGCTTGCATCAGTGAGCTTCCTCTCCACCCAGCCCCGGGCCCGCAGCAGGCTGCGGATGACGGGGTAGGGGCCCTGCACCGTGAAGATCTTCTTCTCCTGGGGAGGGACCCGAGAGCTCAGCCTGCCCCCACCCCTGGTCCCTCCAGCGCAGCTCTCGCCCCCGAGCCATAAATGCAACAAATGGAGGTGTGTGGCACAGGGTGGGGTTCAGGCCCCTCACCTTGATGGCCCTCTCCACCTGCAGCCTGGCCCTCTTGAGCCGCTCAGGGTGGTGGCAGCCGTGGTGGCCGGCGGTGACGGGTGCCACCTGCCCTGTGAGGATGGCCCCGGCTGAGCCTGCTGGCCCCATGTCCCCAGCCCCGTGGGGTGGGCAGGGAGGGGGAGAAGGTGCCTACCTGCCTGCCTCTGCCAGACTGAGCCGGGGGTCCCTGCTGTGGCATTCACCAACCCACCAAGCCTCATGCTGGTGTCCCGGCCGCGCTGCGCACCCCCGGGATGCCTCGCTCCCCCGCTGTGCCCTTGACCCCGGCTGGGCAGGCCAGGGGACAGCTGGGCCATCCGAGTGCTGCCCCTGGCGGGGGCTGTGCCTGCAATGCTGCTCTCCCTGTGGCACTGTCTCACGGGGGCCTGGGGGCAAGGGAAGCTGTGGTGGCTCTGCCTCCCTCAGGCACCAAGTGGGTGCCCCATCCCCTCGCCCTGCTGGGGACTGAGGTGAGGGTCCAGCGCAGGATGCAGCCCCCCAACTCCAGCACCACTGCAACGGCAGAACTCCGGGCCCGGCTACCACACTGGCTGCACCACCCCGAAAAGGGCACAAACACCAGACCCCCCAGCGCCACAGGTGCAGCGCCCCCGGTGCCCACACCCCTACCCACAGCCCCCCGCCCCGCACCGGCTCCCCACTCAAACCTCACAGCCAGCCCCCCCAAGCCCTCTTGTGTCCCCCTGGTGCCTCAAAGCCCCCTTCAAGCCCATCCGTACACCCCGTCACCCCCCACAGCCCTGCCTGCACCGTCGGGACCGCCCCCGCTGTTTGCCGTTGCCATGGCGCCGCCAGGCCCCGCCCCCTCCCGCCAGGCCCCGCCCCAGCGCCGCAGGCCCCACCGGTGCGGCGGGAGGCAGGGAGGAGGCGACGGTTACAGCAAACGAGACCGTTTAAAAAACGAGACGAGACAGCGGCAGCGACCGGGGCCGCTTTGCCGCAAGCGGGGGCTGCTCCCAGCAGGGCCCGGCCCGGCCCAGCCGGCCATGGGGCAGCGCAGGCGGGTGCCCAGTGGGCACAAGCGTCGGGAGCCACGGGGTCCTGCACCACGGCCTAAAACTGAAAGGCGAGAGAAGACACACAGCCGTCAGTCCTGGCCCGCGGGTGCTCCTCCGGCCCTCGCCCGCCCTCTCCATCACCGGAGGGTGGCCGTTGCTCAGGGAGCTCCATGCTCAGCTTCTCCCTTTGCCTTGCCCGGGGACTGCACTTCCCAGCATGGCAGCCACCAAACAGGCCACATACCCTACAGCTGCTGCCTGCCCCCGTACGTGCTCCAGGGGTCTCAAAGCCAGCATTTCAGGCTGGGCATGAGGGTCATGGGTGGTTGGAGCCCCCACCCCACTCCCAAAATAAGGGACCCGCCTCCTCCCAGTTCAGAGCCTCACATTCTTGAGGAACTCCTCTGCCACGATGCGGGCCCTGGCGTTGACAGAGAGCTTCATCTCGCTGATCTCCTTGTCAATCTCCTCCATGAAGTGGATAACAAAGTCCACCAGCTTGTGCTTGTACATCTGCTCCGTGTGGAAGTTTGTGATCAAGAAGCTGATGTCATAACCCTGGGGAACAGAGGAGCACCCTGCACATGAGCACCCAGGGCCACCCACCATGTGACCTCACATCCCAGTTCCGCATTGGGGACCCCCCTGGTGCCAGGTGCGGAGCTGCTCTGCCCCCTCCCTGTCACCTCACCTCCACGGGCTTCCTGCGCAGGATGAAGAAGTTCTCGGCCCTCATCATCATAAAGCGCATGAATTTGTGGCACAAGATCTTCTCGATCTCATCGGCCTGGGGAGAGGAAAGGGGAGTGAGGCTTCCTCCATGCCAGGTGTGAGCTGCCAGCCCGCCACCCATGACCCCCACCTTACCTGCTTCACTGCGATGCTGACACGCACAGAGTTAATGGAGCCCTCAATGAGGACTTTCTCCTTCTCGTTCCTGCTGATGATGACTGGCTGCAACAGCAGCTCTTTGCTGCTCCTGCGAGCAGAGGAAGGGCAGGACTGAATCAGAAGGAAGCATTTGCTGGTCAGAAATTGGGGATGGGAAGTGTGCAGCTGGGGAGCTGCAGGGATCACAGAGATAGGGAGGTTTTGCTTCATGCTGCTACATGATGCATTCAGCCTCCTGGAAGCATCCGTCCCCAAGGCAGATCCTCCCTTGGCCCCTGCCTAGAGCTCCCTCCTTCCTGCAGCTCCTCGACTCCCTGCCGGCACCAGCCCCGTGACCGAGGGGCGGCAGCCGGTGGGTGCAGAGGCCTGCCCGGCCAAACGCGGTCTGCACACCCCCCTCCCGTCGGCGCTGAGCAGAGGCAGCTACGGGGGAGCTCTTATTGCCGGCTACCCAGTGAACCTGCGGGTACCGGCAGGACGGCGGCAGGGACCGCTCCCGTGGGCAGGAGCCGTTGCAGGGCTCCACCGGTCCCCCCCCCCGCGTCCCCCTACCTGACTTCCACCTCGGGCTTGTTGTGCCGCTCCACCACCTGCGAGGAGAAGTTCTCCAGGCACAGCGCGGCCTGCAGCGTGGCGCGCACCGCGTTCAGATACGGGCGCAGCGTGGCAGTCTGCGGGGACACGGCGGCGGCGTCAGCCCCCAGGCCCCGCCGGCTCGCAGTCCCCCGACACCGCTCTACCCCACCGTCCCCAACCCTTTCGTCATCATCGCCACCACCCCTCGGTCCCCCCCAATCCGGCCCGCCGGCCCAGCCCAGCACCCCCCACCCTACCATGGTGGCGGCTGCGGTCCGGTCCCGGCAGGCGGAAGTGGCCGGTTCCCTCTTCCGGGATGCGCTGGACCTCCCACTGCGACGGGAGGGGAGCGCTGGGAGGCTCCTGCCCCGCGTCCAGGGCCCGGGCGGCGGCCTCGTGGAGGCATAGAGTGGGAATGCAACGGCGCCACAGAGTGGACGCGGCGGCGGCGGCCCATGGCGGCGGCAGGATCCCGCACGGTGCTCCCCCGCCCTCCGTCGCGCTTGGTACGCTCCTGCCACCGCTTCCATATTAGGGAAGGGAGATGGAGAGCGTGGCGAACCAATGAGCGGCAGGCGCTGGGCGCGGCTGGGCCAATGGGAAAGCGAGGGGCGGGGTGCCCACTGCCTACGGGGTCGAAAGGGGCGAGCGGCCTAGGCCCGGCCCGGCCCCGCGGCGCCGCTCGCCCGCGGCACCCGCTGCCCCGCCGACGCCCTCCGGGTCTCCAGCGGCCTCGTCAGCGCCCCGGTGCAGAGCTCCCGGGGTGTCTTCAGCGCCCCGGTGCCACGCCGCGCCTTGTTCCCCTCAGCGCCCCGGTGACCCCCGGCTCCCCGCAGCCCTCCACTCCCTTTCCTCTCAGCTTCCCCTGTCCCCGGTTCCCCCATAGCCCCCCGGTTTTCCCATAGCACCCCGTGTCCCCCTCGCTTTCCCGGAAGCCCCCACCCGGTGCCTGCCGCCATGAGTGAGCTGAAGGACTGCCCGCTGCAGTTCCACGACTTCAAATCAGTGGACCACGTGAAGGTGTGTCCGCGGTACACGGCTGTCCTGGCCCGCTCTGAGGACGACGGCATCGGCATCGAGGAGCTGGACACACTGCAGCTGGAGCTGGAGACGCTGCTCTCCTCCGCCAGCCGCCGCCTCCGCGTCTTGGAGGCTGAGACCCAGGTACTGGGATCAGAGCTGTCCCACTTCTTCCCACTGCAGGGCTGCCTCTGGTCCATCCTTGCCCAGCGCTGGGTGTGGGACTGACAAGGCATTGCTCTCTTCCAGATCCTGACGGACTGGCAGGATAAAAAGGGTGACCGGCGGTTCCTGAAGCTGAGCAAGGACCATGACGTGGGCACCTCTGTCAAGCACGGGAAGCCCAAGAAGCAGAAGCTGGAGGGCAAAGGGGGCCATGGGACAGGGCCTGGACCTGGCCGGCCCAAGTCCAAGAACCTGCAGCCCAAGATCCAGGAATATGAGTTCCAGGATGATCCCATTGATGTGCCCCGCATTCCCAAAAATGATGCTCCAAACAGGTGTGTGGGACATTGGGATCACCCATCTCCCTCCTTGCAGCACTTGGTGCAAGGGCTGCCTCCAGCCCCAGGGAAGGGCTGCCTGGGGGGAAGGGGGAGTCTGTCAGCTCCCATGGGCTCCACTGCAGCTCTCCATGGTTCATCCATCCTCACAGGTTCTGGGCATCGGTGGAGCCATACTGTGCCGATCTCACCAATGAGGAGGTCAGAGTCCTGGAGGAGCTGCTCAAGCCGCCAGAGGATGAGGCTGAGCATTACAAGGTGAAAAACTCCCGAGCCCACCCCCTGCCCTCTCTCCCGGTCCCCTCCCATACCCCACAGCGACCATTCCGACCTGGAGGTGATGCCATGATGCTGGCTGGGAGGCGGGAGGTGAGGCGGGGGCTCGGGGAGCTCTGCCGAGCCCTGCTCTCGCAGATCCCGCCCCTGGGGAAGCATTACTCCCAGCGCTGGGCCCAGGAGGACCTGCTGGAGGAGCAGAAGGATGGAGCCCGAGCGGCGGCTGCTGCTGACAAGAAGAAAGGCGTCCTGGGGCCTCTGACCGAGCTGGACACCAAAGGTGCCTCTGTCCCCACCCACCTCTGCCCCATGTAAAGGGCCAGGGGGCCGGCCAGCGCCTGTGCCCAGCGGAGCTGAGCCTTGGCCCCTCACCCTGCAGCCCTGGGGTGGAGGTTGCCCTGCCCCGCTGCTTACCTCTGCGTGTTTGGACTTGTTTTTTTTCCCCCTCCCGCTTCTTCCCAGATGTCGATGCCCTGCTGAAGAAGTCAGAGGCCCAGCATGAGCAGCCAGAGGATGGATGTCCCTTTGGGCCCCTGACGCAGCGTCTCCTGCAGGCCCTCGTGGAGGTGAGGGGTCTCTGTGGGGCTGTGCTGTGACCTAGCGCCGGCGGTACAGTGTTGCCACGGTCCAGCGCAGTGACCTCATGCTCCTGTCACAGGAGAACATCATCTCCCCTGTTGAGGACTCTCCCATCCCTGAGATCACTGGCAAGGACTCGGGAGCCGACGGTGCTGGCACATCTCCCCGCAGCCAGAACAAGCCCTTCAGGTGAGCAACTGAGGTGGCCCCAGAGCTCAGCACTGGTGGCCTCCCTGCTCCAGCGAGTCGGGGGGAGCAAAGGGTGTGGGCCGGGCAGCAGCCACTCTCTGCCCCGGCAGCGTCCCCCACACCAAGTCACTGGAGGGGCGGATCAAGGAGGAGCTGGTGGCCCAGGGCCTGCTGGAGTCGGAGGACCGTCCGGCCGAGGACTCGGAGGATGAGGTGCTGGCCGAGCTGCGCAAGAGGCAGGCCGAGCTGAAGGCCCTCAGCGCGCATAACCGTACCAAGAAGCACGAGCTGCTGCGGTGAGCATGGGCAGGGACAGGCACAGGCAGGGGGCTGCCTGGCAGGTACTTACACCCCCGTGTCATCGTCCCCCCAGACTGGCCAAGGAGGAGCTGCACCGGCAGGAGCTGCGACAGCGCGTCCGCATGGCCGACAACGAGGTGATGGATGCCTT